>NC_067398.1:147977428-148284719 GCF_016432865.1 Antechinus flavipes | reverse complement strand
GTTTCTCTTGAGTTCTATATTTGGAAGTCAGATTTTTTGTTTAGCTCTGATATTTTCATCAGAAATAAATGGAATTCACCTGTTTCATTGAATGTCCATCTTCTTTCCTGGAAGAAAATGCTCAGTTTAGCAGGGTAGTTTATTCTTGGTTGCATTCCAAGTTCCTAATATTCCTGGAATATTAGATTCCAGGCCTTTCTATTCTTTAAGGTTGAAGCTGCTAGGTCCTGGGTAATCCTTATTATGGCTCCTTGGTATTTGAATTTCTTCTTTTTTTTTTTTTTTCTGGCTGCTTGCAATATGTTTTTCCTTGTTCTAATAGTTCTGAAATTTAGCCACTATACTCCTTTGTGTTTTAATTTTGGAGTCTATTTCAGAAGGTGTTCACTGAATTCTTTCAGTGGCTAATCTGGGCAATTCTCCTTTTTGATTTCCTGAAAAATAATGTCTAGGCTCTTTTTTTCATCCTGGTTTTCAGAAAGTCCAATAATCCTTAGATAGTCTCTCCTAGATCTATTTTCCAGGTCAGTTGTTTTCCCAAGTAGGTACTTCACATGTTTTCTATTTTTTCCAGTTTTTTGGTTTTGCTTAACTGATTCTTGACATCTCATTGAGTCATTTATTTCTATTTGTTTAGTTCTGATTTTTAATGAATTATTTTCTTCATTTACTTTTTTTTTTTTTTTACTTCTTTTTGTATTTGTCCAGTTGAATTTTTAAATGAGTTGTTTTGTTCTATGGATTTTTCCCCCCGTTTCACAAATTCTGTTTTTCAGGGAGTTGTTTAGTTTTTCCATTTTTTAAGGAGTTATATGCTTCACTTTCACTAAGTCTATTCTGTGGCTAATTTTCTTCTGTGCTTTCTTTTCCAAACTCTCTTGTAAAGTTCTCATTTCCTTCCCACATCTTTCTTCCAGATCTAAGATCTTTTATAATTTCTTCTAGGAAATCCTTGTGCAATGAGGACAAATTTATATCATCCTTTGGGGCTTCATCTTGAGACAATCTGCTTTTAGTTTTCTTAGGATTTGAAATATGTTCTTCTCTTTCACCATAAAAACTATCTATGGTCAGAGCTCTTTTTGCTTTTTTGCTTTTTTTTTTTTTTTTTTTTAAGTTGACATCTGCTTTTAGGGCAAGGGAGGTTGTCTAAGTTTCCTCTACAAGTGGCAACAGCTGTGCTGAATTAGTGATGGTCACTCTTGGTACAGAATGGGTATGGCCAGGTCCCGTGAGATTCTGATGTTTGGGGTTCACTATTTATTTTTTGTGTTTGTGTTGGATGTTTTATAACTTCTCTACTGATCTACTGGATTGCATCCCGGCAGAGTAGCCAACACTGTTATAGATTCCTCCCTCTATATTCTTCATTACAGTCTGCATTACCCCAATGTTTGTGCTGCCTGCACTGGCATCTGTGCTCAGCCAGCTTGCACTTGGCCTGCCTCCCTCTGTGCAGATTGAAACTTTTCTGATAATCTTTGAAATTATCTTCTGCTGGTAATTTATTACACTACCAATATTCATGGATTCTGCCTGTCCAGAACTAATTCTGAGCCTGGATTTGCTAATTAGTTTGAGGGTAATGGGAGATGGTCAGAAAGAAATATGTATCCTCTCCATCATCTTGATTCCATCCCTCGCCCCCCTCCCCCCATCAAACTTTTATGAAGATAAATTTATGAAACTACATTAGTGATGACAGCCTCTGTAACTCCTTTGTAGTATCTTCACTTATAAAATAATATTTTGTTGAAGATACTAACAAAGCAACTAAACAATTTAAAGTCCTCTGGACTGATGGTTATGATCTGAGTCAGCTCTGGGACTAGAGTTCCATAGTAAGTCCTTGAATTGCCTCTTATCCATGAAGTAAACTTGCATTTTATTTTATTGAATTGAACTGATAATTTCTAAAGAAGTGTTTAGTTTGATAAAGATACCAGAAATAGCATTTATCTTTCTATTAGAGAGCTATTGTAAGAAGCACCTATATTACTTAGGATATTAATATTAGCTCTTTTCTCTCTTAAGCCTTCTTTGAAGTGTTGGTATCCCAGATCGATAAAAGTTTGGACTAAGAGAAGGCATCAAAGGTGTGAAAATAAGATTGAAATCAGGGTCAGGTGAGCCCAGAGCACTTCATTGAAACTACTGAACTATAGGAAACACTTGCAATTTTCACAGTTTCAGAGTGCTTTTCACATATATTAACCTATAGAATTCTTTTGACTAACTCTGTGATGTAGGTAATTTTATTTCCATCTTACAAGTGGGAAGACTGAGACCCCCCTCCCCCCAATTTGAATAGTTGCCCAAAACTATCAGTGATTTAGGGGTAGCTTCAGGAATAGACTGCAGATTTCTGGATTGCCAGCCTAGAGTTATTTGCTACTTTCTATACTGCCTTGTGAAACAGACTTTTCTAGTATGAGCAACAAATTATATTAATTAGATCAAATTTCTTTTCTGTGTGGATAGGATAATTATAACCATAAACTTATAAAAAGGATTTTGACTTTTTTGAACAATTTTATGATCATGAATAGGAAAAAAAAATGTTTTCTATATCTTTAATCTGAAAATACCTGCAACTCTGGGTATATTCAGCCCAGACAAAGCAGAGCCAGCATGGACAACAAAGTGCAATAATCAATATAATCAGTTACTGTCAGAGCTATTAAATGAAGCAGCCATTTAGAGATCAAAAAGCTTTGAAGAAAGGCAGGAGATAGGCCTGTCAGAAGACCTGTTATGGGCAAGTATCTGTATCTCTCTCTCTCTCTCTTTTTTTTTTTTTTTTGAATAGCATTTTGCTTTTTATTTATGTATTTATATGTAATTTACAATTATATGTAAAAACAAATTTTAGCATTCATTTAAAAAATGTTTTTGAGTTTCAAATTCTCTCCTTTCCTCCCTTCTCTAGTCTTTTCTGAGATGATAAACTATAATGTTCTTGTTTGGGTTTTCTGTAGGTCTTTAAGCAACCTTCTTTTCAGTTCAGTAATATCCATGAGAATAGCCAAATGTTAAAGTCCAAAAGTCTTTATTGTATCCTTTGCCTGGTGCTCAGCTAGCTTTCTCGTGGCCTTCAGAGGGGACTTGGTTTCAGTGGAGAAGTGCAGGAGACCAGGCCAGCCACCACAAAGCTGATGAAAATGGAAATGAATCTCTCTCCTTGCCTCTGAGAGCTTGAGCTCCCACTTCCAGTCTGCTTGTCTTCTCTAGCTCTCTCTCTGGCTGAGGATCCCAGCTTATATGTTCCACATTAAGTATGAATAAATCATTATATCACTAGGAAACATTATTTGTTGTAAAATTAAATCAATTATACTGAACTTAGAGAACTATTAAGCACCATGCTAAACTAGATAACCATTGTATCATCAATTCTACTGACTTAACACTTGTAAGAATCTTTGTTTCAGAATTCTGGCCCATGATATCTCCCACTTTCTTTTGTTTTAGATCATAAGGTGGTCACGCTCTCCGTGACTTCTCAAGGAGGTGTGAACCCCCCAAAAGGAGGTGATCATACCTTCCCTGACTCCTCAAAAAAGAGATGAAAATACCAAAAAAGGAGGTGATCACACCTTCCCTGATATCTCAGGAAGAGAGATGAAAACCAAAGGAAAATGGGGAATCAAATCAGGTTAGGGGGTTTCTAAAGGGTCTCGCTTGAACCAGGTATACATAAATCCATCAACATGGGAGTTATTACATAAGCATATAATAGCACAGGCTAGTAGTGATGTAACAAACAACATGAATCAACATGAGGAATTATACATGTCCATAAGTCTTAGAAATAGTCCAAAACCAATCTACTGTCCATTATTTCATATGTCACAGAATCTAATGATCCCTGCAAGTTTTGAAGTCCCGCAATCTTGTGTTAGGGAATCCAATGATTTCTGTAGATTTTGAATTCTACAACAGTCTTGTGAACAATTTTTAATCTCAGGGAATCCAATGATTCTTGCTGGTTTTGAAATTCTGTAACAGTCTCATGCTCAGTCATGCTCTTTCAGTGTCAAATGTTTCTTAGGTCTTCTCCTTTGTTTTGAGATTTTTCTCTTTTTCTGTCTCTTTCTGATGGACAAGACAAATAGAGCTGATTGGTACCCATCTGATTCCTTCTCCATTTGTAGAGATGCAAGCAAATTCTTTTTCCCAAGCAGCAAACCTATCTTGTACCTTCCATTACCACTTTTAATGAGTTTAACCATGTTCTCTACACATTTTCCTTGAAGTGGAAAAGAAGGCTCCTTTCTATATATTTGTCCCATTTCAGCTATAATAATACTACTTTAGCTCTTAACAAAGTTTCCTTCTTGTTTGTTTTTGCATTTACTCTGATTTCTGGGTCACAGAAGTAGGTTCTTAGTCCCATGTTTGGATGTTAAAATATAATGTTCTTTGTGGTTTTTCTGGTGGTCTCTGAGCAGCCTTCTTTCCAGTTCAGTAATCTTCACAAGAATAGTCAGATATTAAAGTCCAAAAGTCTTTATTGTCTCATTTGCCTGATGCTCAGCTAGCTTTCTCGTGACCTTCAGAGGGGACTTGTTTCAGTGAAAAAATGCAGGAGGCGAGGCCAGCCACCACAAGGCTGATGAAGATGGAAATGAATCTCTCTCTCCTTGGCTCTGAGAGCTTGAGCTCCCACTTCCAGTCTGCTTGTCTTTTCTCGCTCTCTCTCTCTGGCTGAGGATCCAAGCTTATATGCTCCACACTGAGTATAAAGCAATCATTATATCATTAGGAAACCATTATCTGTTGTAAGATTAAATAAGTCATACTGAATTTAAGAATTATTATTTAAGTACCATGCTAAACTAGATAACCATTGTGTCATAAATTCTATTGACTTAATACCTTGTAAGAATCCTTGTTTCAGAGTTCTGGTCCATAATAATAAACAATATGATATATTATAGATGTACAATCATGAAAAATATATTTTTATTTTAGTCTTCTAAAAGAAAATAGATTTTTAAAATTCCCACACGCATAAAGAAAAGAACAAATACTGTGCTTTGTTCTTCATTCAGACTATCAGTTCTTTCTTTGGAGTTAGATATAATTTTTCATCATGGGTCCTTTGGAAATGTCTTGGATCATTGTGTTGCTAAGAACAGCTAAATTATTCACAGTTGTTTATTGCACAGAATTGCTGTTACTCTGTACAATATTTTGGTTCTCACTTCACTTTGCATCAGTTTTCCAGATGCTTTCCAGATTTTCCTGAAATCAACCTGCTTATAATTTCTTTTTATTTATTTATTTAAAAGTTAAATGCAAACTAGAAAAAGAAAAAAGAAGAAAAAGGGAAAAAAATTGCTATGTGCACAGCAGAACATGAGAAAATTCAAAATATGAAACAGTAAATTTCCATTTCAAGAAATCTTACATAATATAAACTACACATCATGTTCAGATCTATCCATTTTGCTTTCTTGTAGTTTTTCTTTTGCTCTCTGTGGTGTACTAGTTACTTTATTCTTTTTTTCTCCCCCACCTTCTCAAAGAAGGTTACAATTAACACTGTATATATATGATTATAGATATGTATGTGTGTGTGTATGTGCATATACACACACATACATATCTATAATCATACACATACATATACATTCATATACATCTATGAAAGGTTGTACTATGCTTATCTGTCTTCTGTTTCTCTAGAGGAAGGTTGGATAACATCACTTTTCATATATTTTTTCATATTTTTCTAAGCTTACCAATTCATAATTTTCTCTACCACAGTAATATTCTAATCTTATACTATTTAGTTGTTTCAAATAATTTAAAACAATATTGATTGATGTGGCTGACATATAGTATACTTTCCTATTTTTCTATTTTGATTAAATCTATTTTAACCTTTTCTGTGATGAGTAATTGTTACTCCTTTTTTTTTTTTTTGTTAATTTCTATTCCTGAATATTATTAACATATTTGTGCATATTTCTTATTTCCTATTCCTGCTGACTCCTCTACTTTACTCATACTCACTACTTTGTTTACTGTTATTTAACCTCTCTGTCTCCCCAAGGATCTCTCCCTTATCTTGTCCCTCCTCTCTTCCCCTTCCTCCTTATCCCATTCCCATTCCTGCTAATCTACACACCCTTTTATGCCGTCCTTATCTTATTCCCTCCCCCCTTATTTCTTTGTAAATTTAGAAGTAAATTTATTACTGTTTTTTATACTGCATTGTTTTCTCTTTAACCCATACCCAGTGAGACTAAGATTCCAGAACTACAGGTCTTCCTTCACCATCTAATTCTTCTTTTGTCAGTTCTTCCTCTCACACCTCATTTGTACAGTATAATTACTGTTTTTATCTTTTCCTACATGACTATTTTTAAAAATCAACTCATATTTAGTTCTACCCCAATTTTTTTAAAGTACCTAATTACCAACAACAATATTAGACATACGGTTTATATTTCCACATATAAAACATAAAAAAGTTTGTCCTTCATGAGTCTCTTGAAATTAATCTTTGACATTTACTTTATATTTCTTTTAGATGTTATATGTCAATTTTTTCTATCAATCAAGTTCATGTCTTTTTGTAATAAAATCCTGAAAGTCTGGCAAGTCATTGAGTGTCCTTTTTTTTTTTTTTCTTCCTGAATAAACTTAACTTTGTTGGATATAATTTCAGCTGCAATCCTAGTTCTTTTGCCCCTTGACACAGAATGTTCCAAGATCTGTGATCTTTTAAGGTAGTCCCTGCTAGGTTTTGTGTGATTCTAATTGTGGGTCTACCATATCTACTTTTTTTTTTCTTGTTGCTGATAACATTTTCTTTTTAACCTGAGAGTTTCAGAATTAGTGTATGATATTCCTGTAAGTTTTCTTTATAATATCTCTTTTAGGTGGTGATCTGTGAATTTTTCCCCTATTTCTACTTTCTCCTCTTGTTCTAACATTTCAGGACAATTTTCTTTAATTATTTCTTGTATTATTGTGTCAAATTTCTTTTATTTTATTGTAACTTTCAGGTAAACTGATTATTCTTATGTTTTCTCTTGATATATTCTTCAGATTAGTTGTTTTTCTTATGATGTCATAATTCTCTTTTATTCTTTTATTCATTATATTTTGTTTTATTATTCTTTGGTCTCTTGTAACTTTGCTGATTCCCCCTTGCCAATTCTACTTTTCAAGAAGTTATTTTCTTAAGATTCTGGATTTTCCTACTATAATACACTTGGCTCTTCTCAGCAATACAGTGATCCAAGACAATTCCAGTAGACTTGGGATAGAGGGTGCTATTTGCATCGGGAGGGAGAAGTGTGAGGATTGAATGTGGATTGAAGCATTTTATTTTCACTTTTTTTTAATTTGCTTGCTTTTTCTTGTATTTTTTCTCTTTTGTTTGCATTTTTCTTTCACAACATGATTCATATGCAAATATAGTTAAAATGATTGTATATGTATGTCATATCAAATTGCTTTCTGTCTTGGGGAGGGAGAGAGGGGAAAAATATTTTGAAACTCAAGATGTGAATGTTGAAAACTATCTTTGCATGAAATTAGAAAAAAAAAAGAAAATATTATTAAAATTAAAAAAAAAAAACAAGCCAAAAAAAATCTGTTGGACTTTTTTTCTAGTTGGTTGACTTTCTTTTCTAATTGTTTTGTTTTTCTTAGATGTTTTTGCTTTAGTTTCTCTACAATTTCTCTCATTTAATTTTTAAAATATTTTTGAGTTCCTCTATGAATTTTTTTAGAGAATAGGTGACCATTTAAAGTTATTCTTTGGGTAGGAGAGTCTTTTTTTCCCCTTCAATATCTTCTCTAAGGATAACCCCAGTTTTTTCTATTCTCATAATAACTTGATACGTTTGGGTTCTTTTTCCTTTGTCTTTTCATTTTTTTTCTTAAACAGCAGATTGTTGAGGTAATTCCCCTCTAGTCCTAGGGGATGGAAGATAATACCTTTGGCCTTAGGTCCTCCTTCAGTTCACTCCTTTGGCTTGGAAGTTGAAATCAAGAACTCTACTCTCCTGTAAGTAGCTAAAACCAGCAAAGTCCATGACCACTTGCTTCAGAACTCATCAGGTGTGTGCTGGTTCCTTCTTGCCCAGGGTCATGCAGTACAAATGGGTCTGGTTTTCCTTATCAGCAGAGTTTCCTAAATCTTCCTCAATTTAGATACTGGACTCTTCTTGCTGTATAGGAGATGAAAATTTCTATAGCTGGGGCCACCTCTCAAGCAAGTTAGCTACAAAGTTTACCATTTGCATTTCAGTGGGACTAGTCTGGAGATGTTTATGCTTCAAACTGGACATACTTCTATCCTGGTGTCTTTCTTGTATGTATCTTCAAATCTTCTCCAATTGTTACAGGGATATCACTGTTTTGGCCCAACTCTTGCTTTGTTTTTGCCTCTTTATATTTGCCCCGAGGTGCTATGTTATCTTATATGTGATGTGAGGAAATTTAGAGAGCTTGAAATTTTCTGATCTATGTTATCATCTCAGAATTCTCTCTGCTTATCATTTTTTTGTATTTTATTTTAATAGTATTTTATTTTTAATACATACAAAAAATAGTTTTCAACATTCATCTTTGCAAAACCTTGGGTTCCAGATTTTTTCTCCCTCCCTTCTCCTTTCCCCCTCCCCTAGATGGCAAGTAATCTAATATGTGTTAAACATGTGCAATACTCCTATACATATTTCCACAATTATCATGCTGCAAAAGAAAAATCAGATCAAAAAGGAAAAAATGAAAAAGAAAACAAAATTCAAGCAAACAACAACATAAAATAGTGAAATTATTATATTGTGATTCACACTTAGTCCTCACAGTCCTGTATCTGGATTCAGATGGCTCTCTCAGTCATAAGACCATTGGAACTGGCCTGAATCACCTAAAATTCAGGTGTTAAAAAGAGTCATATCTATGAGAATTAATTCTCTCATAATCTTGCTGTTGCTGTATCCAATGATCTTTTGGTTCTATTCACTTCACTCAATATCAGTTCATGTAAGTCTCTCCAGGCATCTCTGAAATCATGGTGTAGGGTATTAAATATAGGTTAATATCTAGTTTCTGTCATACTAATTTGTAATTTCCCTAGCAATTTTTGTCAAATAGTGAGTTCTTATCCCAGAAGCTGGGATCTTTGGGTTTATCAAACACTAGATTACTATAGTTATTGACTATTGTGTCTTGTGAACATGACTTATTTCACTGATTGAGTACTGTTTTTCTTAGCCAGTACCAAATGATTTTGATGACTGCTGCTTTATAATAAAGTTTTAGGTCTGGTAGAGTTAGGCCACCTTCATTTGTATTTTTTTTTCATTAATTTACATGAAACTCTTGACCTTTTTTTCTTCCAGATGAACTTTGTTATTAATTTTTTTTTTACCTCTGTAAAATAATTTCTTAGGAGTTTGAATGGTATGTCACTGAGTAAGTAGATTAATTTAGGTAGAATTGTCAATTTTATTATATAAGCTTATACACAGTTTTAAAGCCCTTTGAGCATAATTTCAGATTTGCTCTCCTTTCCACAATGTTTGGATCAGTTCACAGCTCTACCAGTAGAGCATTAGTATCTCAGTTTTCCTACAACCCCTCCAACAATTATCATTATCTTTTCTTGTCTTTATCTTATCATTATCTTTGCTAATCTGATAGATGTGTAGAGGCATCTCAGAGTTGTTTTAATTTGCATTTCTCTAATCAATAGGGTTTAGAGCATTTTTTAAATATGACTATACATAGTTGTGATATCTTCATTTGAAAACTACCTGTTCATATTCTTTGACCATTTATCAGTTAGGGAATGACTTGTATTCTTTTAAATTTAACTCAATTATATTTTGAGAAAAAAAGGCCTTTATTGATATTCTGTAAAAATTTCCCAACTTTGTTTTCCTTCTAATGTTAATAGCATTGATTTTATTTGTGTAAAAACTTTTTAAAGAATTTAATAAAATCAAAATTATCCATTTTACATCTTGTAATGCTCTCTTTTGGTATTACATTCATCAAATGGAAGTTCTATTTCTATCTCTTGCTGCTGGACTTTGTAAGTAATATATAGAAATGCTGATAATTTATGTGGATTTGTTAATACTTTTAGCCAGTTTTTAAAGTTGATTTTCTAGGATTCTGTAAATATATATATGTATATGTATGTATATGTGTGTATACACATATGTATATAATTATGTATCCTCTCCAAAGAGTGATAATTTTGTTTCTTCATCTAGTCCAACTCCAGTTTTTTTTCTTCTCTTAGTGCTATAGCTAAAAAAAAAAAAAAAAAAAAAAAAAAGATAATAGAACTGATAATGGGCATCCTTGTTTCACCCCTGTTCTTATTGGGAAGGCTTATTTCCATTACAGATAATGCTTGCTGATTGTTTTAAATAGATTCTATTTATCATTTTAAGGAAAGCTACATTCAATCCTATATTCTCTAGTGCTTTCAATAGGAAGGAATGTTGTATTTCTGCATCTATCAAAATAATGATATACTTTCCATTGGTTTTGTTATTGATGTGGTTAATTATGATGATAGTTTTCCTAATTCTGAATCAATCTTGTTTTCTTGGTATAAATCTCAACTGATTCTAGTGTATGATTTTGTGATATATTGCTGTGATCTCTTTGTTAGTATTTTATTTAAAATTTTATTAATGATATTCATTGGGGAAATTGGTCTATAGATTTTTTCTCTTTGCTCTTCCTGATTTAAGTATCAACACTATATTTATGTCATAAAAGAAATTTGGTAAAACTTTGCCTCCTTTTAAATAATTAAAAAAAAATATTAGAATGAATAACAGTTCTTTAAATGTTTGGCAGAAGTCACTTTTTTTTTTAATCCATCTGATCCAGGAGGTTTTTTTAGGGAGTTTATTGATGGTTTGCTGAATTACTTTTTCTAAGATGAGGTAATCTAAATATTCTATTTTTTCTTCTGTTAGTCTGGGCAATTTGCTCTAGCCTTTACTTTCATTTTTCTTTTACATGAATGAGACAGATCTTTCATGTCAATCTTCTAAGTTGTCTTGAACTGGAAAATTGTTTTACCCCTTCATTTTGTTACTCTCGTAACTCTGGGATTCTTTTTGAAATGTTATTTTATATTTATTTGAAGGTGAATTTGGAAGACTTCAGGTGAATTCTTGCCTTACTTTGCCATCTTCCTTTCTTAGTCTTAATTTCCATTTCTGTAAAGTGAAAATAATAAATATTAAACATCTTCCCTACAGAAAGGATGCTGCCCCAACACGTCTAAGTGCAATTCTACTCAGATTCACTCAACATATAGCAGCAGGTATCTTAATTTGTGGTTTAGTGTCCAGTTTCTATTTTGAATTTGACACTACTGATCCAATCTTCCCTAATTGACTGATCAAGTCTGACAAGCCTTTATTAAATGTACATTTGATTCATTGCAAAAATGTAGTTATCTTCTCTGTGATTTGCAGTCAGATAAGGCTGTCCACACCCTTCTTGATAGTTAGATCAACTACTTTGGATTTACACATAAAACTTAGGTGGAGTCTGGTTGCAGGAGTTTGTGTCAGTATCAGAGCTTTCAATACTTGAAAACTGGCTTGATAAAATCATGAGGCAGTTTGGGATTGCTATTCCACATAGAGCAAAAAATACAGTGATGAAATATTTCACTCTAAGCTAGGCCACAAAAGGAGTAAAAAGCAGGCATGATGAAAACTAATGTATTTTTTAAACCAATTTTATTGAAACTATTTCTAATACAGACTGTTCTTTTCATTGGGAATTGTCATCAATAGTGTATGGTAGTCAAAGAAGCCTCATGTGATCTATGAAAAGTAGATACTCTCTCTTTCCCTCCCACTACATTTGATTTCTTACTGCCCCAGTCAAAAAGAAGTAATTTCCTCAGCATTATTTTGGTTCTTCAAAAACACATTTACTTCAGTCTATTTCTTCTATAATTGCTTTGCTTATTTTAGTCCATCCCCTGCCTAGCAAAGGGCTTCTGCTTGCTTTCAAATGAAAAACAACAAGACCCCTAAGACCTTACAGATGGAATTTTTCCTGCTGATATTGATGTCTGTGATGAATCCGAGGAGCTCTTCTCCTACATTTTTTCTTCCTTGTAGCAGAAAGCTTATTCTTAAAGAGTATACCCTTCTGCTGACTCAGACTCATAAATTTGGAGATGGAAAGGTCTTTGGAGGTTATTGATTTCAACATCTTCATTTTACAGATAGTTAAACTAATGTTCACTGAGTATAAATGACAAAAGTGGGATTTCAATCTAGAAGTCTTTTGATATTAAATCCTTTGCCTTTTTCATTGAGCCATACTGATTCCTGATTAAGTCTTGTTCATGTAAGTTATCTTTTCTTTCATGTCCTCACTGATGCTTGCCATTATTATAGAAACATTCAAAGTTCACTGGCTTCAGTGAATCACCACTCACTGGGGAAAGGACTTTGGTAGATAAAATTATTTTTCACCAAGACAATTTAGAATAGTCTTGAAAGTTAAGAGTGTGGTGTTCTTTTCTTTTCTCAAATATAATGGTTCTCTGGGAACAGGTTTCTTTTGGGGAAGTTTCTGGTGGCAGCCTTAGTTTCAGTTCCGATCAATAATCACCTCAAATGCAGCCAGAAGGCTGGAAAAAATCTAATTTTTTATTGTCTCGTCCAAAATAGCCCAGTTAGATTTCTTTGGTTCCACGAGCTCTCATTGCTAGTCTTTTGTTTCTGCCAGCTTCTGCCTCTAGCTCAATTCCAACTCCTGGCTTCTCAATCCCCTCAACTGACTGACTTCTGGCTTTCAATCTCTTCAACTGAACTCCTGATTTCTCAATCTCTTTCACTGAACCCTCCACTGACTCAGCTCCTATTATCTCTTTTAGAGGTGTAAACTCAAAGGTTGACTCTTCCTCTGAGAATGGGATTATGGGAGGTATAACTTGTGAATCTCCGGGACTTGTGAACTCTAATGTATGAGCTCTAATGTGTAAACTCTCTTAAAGGTGTGAGCTCTGATGTGTGAACCAATCACTTAAGTATTGTTTCTATCAATTCCAATGAGTTAACACTAGGATTCTAACATAAGAGGAAAACAAATCCAGCTTTTCCAACTCCTTTCATCCTTTTCTCTAAGAATCAAAGTGGACAGCTTGTTACTTGGCATAACAAACATTTAAATAGCAAAGATTGGTTCTTACATATATTTTGCATCTATTGAGCATGGTACATGTTTGTATGTTATCAATGCAGAATGATTTGTATAAGGGTGTATTATATAGTTGCCCAAAGACACATAGCTAGAAAGTATCTGTGTCCAGATTTAAACTCAAACTTTTCTGAATCCAGGCTCACATTCTTTCCACTAAATCACCTACTTCTCTTTGTATAAATTTCCTATTGCCTTCTATTTGTACATATTGATAGATATGTAGAGATAATTTTGTTTCTGTCTTTATATTCCAAAGTATAGCACACAGTACATATTTAAATCACTAATTGATTGTTTAAAATCATTATCATTTTGAAGTTTATTACTTATTTTTGGATTTTATTTTATTTTCATTATTTTCAATGAATTCAAAGAATTCAATTTTCACCCTCCCTCCCTACCAAATGAAAAACAAAACTTTTGAAGTAAAATAAAACAAATTAAATACCTCATCTGGCATTTTGAGTCTGTCTTCTCTCTTTCAGGAGGTGAGTGGCAAACTTTATCATCATCAATTCTCCTTTTGAATAATATTTGGTCATTGCACTGAATAGAATTCTTAAATCCTTCAAAGTTGTTTTGCCTTTACATTATTGTCATATCTCACTCCATCTTATTTTTTTGTACATTTTTTCCCCTTTGGTCTCCATTCCTCTCTTTATAAAGAAGACAGTGGCAAGAGAAGAGTCTTTACAATAATAATAATTTATTTTGGCTACAATTTATTTCTGCTTCCCTGCCTTTCTTTTCTTTACTTCGTTCAGACATCAATTACAGATTCATATTTTCTTTCTTTTCAAAATCTACTCTTCAAGGCTTGAGTTTGCTTTGCTTATGACTAAAGTTTCCTTCTTAATCCTCCTTTTTATTTTTCTCACTCTCTGTCAGTCTTCTAGGTCCCCTCTGTTTTCCTGTTAAAAAAATATTTCTATACCAGCCCCCTCTTTCCATCCCTCCACATATCCTTTTCCCTGCCACCCCCTTAAGTCTGTGCTTGCAAGCACAGGCATGTTTGCTACATTCTTTTAACCTGTTTAGATGTGAAATTCAACTGATAATCTCTCCATATTTTTGTATAGTTTTCTTTTTGTTACCACAGATTATGTGAGGGTAAATTCCTCTTCTTCCCCCTTTTCCTCTAAATTATAATTTCCATTTCCCAATACTTTCAAGATAACTCAAAGTAAACAAAACTATTCTTGGGTCCTTTGATTTAATAGTCTTTGTGATCCTTGTGGCCCTTAGGGTTCAAGGAAACACTTGTTTCTTTTCCTTCTATGAAAAGATAAACATTTTGTTTTTATTTATTTCCTTCTGATTACCTAATCCTGTATTTATATTTCAGAATTTCTCCTCAGCTCTACTCTTTCCATCAAGAATGCTAGGATACACTTTATTTCATTTAAAAACCATTTTTTCCTGTAGGATTGTCTTCACTTTTGTTGGATATGTTGTTTTTCTTGGCTATAAGCCTATATATTTTGTCTTTTGGAATATTATATTCCATGCTTTCCATTCCTTTGTTGTAGTAGCTGCCAGATCTGTGATTCTAATGTAGCTCCTTGATATTGAAATCATTTCTTTTTAATAGCTTAAGTATTTCTTTCTTCCTAGAAGCTGTGAATTTTTTTATGGTATTTTGGGGATTTTATTTTGATTTTTCTTTTGGAAAGTGACTGGACAATTTTTTATATTTTCAGTTTGTCCTCTAGTTCTGGGAGCTTTCTGTTATAAGGGAATGCATAAGGGAATAAGGAAGATAGCAGCATGTTACTGATATGGTAATCTGTCATTACCAGACATAGAATGAACCTGAAAAAAATCATAAGAAAAAAATACCTACTGAGATTCTTGACAGTTAAGTAGATATCAATAGTTAATGGAAATGAGGAAAATGGGAAGTGATCATATTAGAAGCAATGTGGCAGGATGATCAAACTTTTGGACTAGGAGTCAAAAAAGATCTAGATTTAACTGTTTCTCTGATACTAACTTGTTCCTGGTTAAGTTACTTACATTTTCTGAGCTTCAGTTTCCTCATAAAATAGGGCTAATATTTATACCTATCTCACAGGATTGTCTCCAATTTCAGATGAGATAATGAATATGAAACATTTTATAAATAGTTAAGGCTAAATAAATATCAACTATTACTACCTTAGAAAATTTGTTTTCTCATCTATAAAATGGTGATAATAATAGAACCCACCTCACAGGGTTATTTTGAGAATCAAATAGAATTCTATAAGTGTTTTGTAAATATTAAACTTACTATATAAACATGAATGATGATGATGATGTAAAAAGAAAAGGACATCAATAGAACATTAAAAACAAATGAAAATTTGTTTTTGATATCTTCTCAACTACTGTCTCTGTGCCTCTTTCCTCTTAAGTTAAGTCAGAGGTTCAGTATCTTTCCACCCTTTTTCATCCTCCTCATCCTATCACTCAGAAAACTCTCAGTTGTGGTGTTCTATCCCATAGTTGTTTTACTAGATCTTAAAACATTATTTTATGCTCCAAAAATAATCTTGTCATCTTTCATTTCTTCCCTTTCTTCTCATCCCCATCAAAACTCCCAGTCTCTCAGCATGTTTTTTTTTTTTCCCAAGTTATCAGTCATGTTGGAAAGTATGTCTAAGTGTTCAAGTGACATATAGGTATATGGATTATTGGGGACACTACTGCCTAAATACAAGAGAGGCAGATGTGGTCATTTACACACAAAGACTGCTATCTAAAGGAGAGTAACCAGATATGGAAGTTAATACTATAATATTAAAAAACATACATCCTCACCCCACCCCACCCCCAATTCTTTACTTATCTAACTTTCAATTTTATCTAAATCTTTCTATATTTTATAATCTTGGATATGGTTCCACATTCAGGAAAAAAGCAGGCCTGAATTAGACATGGGTGATTGTTTACATCATATGATCCATGATATTCCAAGAAGGCCCCCTATTCTAAAATGCCTGTCAAATTACTGAAAATCCCTCCAGTAACTAATTATTCCTTCTGATAAATGTATATTTATTAATAGTTACCTGGTGATTTAAAAAAAATATTGCACCTCTAAGAAAGACAAATCCATACTAAATTATTACTAACTGATAACAGTTTTGTTATTTTAGAAGTATGCAACCTTCTGAAGTCTCTAGCTTTTTAATTCAGTCTTTGACTCTCTGGCTTCACATTAAATTTCGATTTTATTTTTCACTATTCCCCTACATATAATCTATATCACAGTCACAGTGGACTAACTGCTATTTCTCAAGCACACAGTTTAGTTGAAAAAAAAATCACAGGAAAAAATATCCAGTGAGATTCTAAACAGTTAAGTAGACACCAGTGGTTAGTGAAAATGAGGAAAACAACATTGTGGAAGATGGGTTATAATTGGCAAAGAAAAAAACAAAACAAAAAAACCAACTTGTGGGTCTAGATTTTTTTTCTTATCTCTTCCCTTTAATTTCTTGGGAAGTCCTAGAAATCGATTTGCTCTATTTGAGAGTCAAGTGAGTTTGTGTGAGCTTTTGCTTTTAGTGCCTTAGAAATCCAGTGTACACCTAATCTCTATCCTTTTATCCCATTTTAGGATAGAGGAACAGTAGGATAGAAAGGAGGGAATGAGAAAGATGGTGAAAAGGTATAAAAAGGAAAGTGGAAAAGACAATGTTCAGTATATCTCTCTGAAAACTGGATATAGCAGTTAGGATAAGTCTCTGCCAGTAGTTCTGGAATTAGCTTGAAGGTTTCTGCTATTTTTTAGGTTATTTAATAAATCCATATAGGAATTAAAGATATTCTAATTTCTGACCAGGTTTCCCATCAGCATTTTAGGGTCAGAGACATCTCCATATGTACAAAAGATACTAGGGAGGGAATCTAAATTCCCTGGCAATGAAGTGGGCAGGGTGGATTGGAACCATTTTCTCATCTCTGCTGCCATCCTTTAGAGGTGTGTAGGAGCACTGACATATAGACTCTAAAGAATTTTTTGAAGCCAATTATTAACTCAAGGTATATACATTCCTGTGATAGAAAAATGTTAAAATAGATCAGGGCCTGGTTGTTTATTTAGTAGAGAAATAGAGTAAAAGATGGAAGATTTAGGGTTTGAGAAATATGTTTTACAGGGACGAGATCTGAGATACCTAGAGGAATATAAAGTCATATATATATCCTTTGTGTTTTTTCCAAGGACTAAAAAAATGGACTAATATATATATATATACTCCTATTCCCTTTAGGAGATGATTAGGAGGGAGGATTCTCTTCTCTTTTTCATTATTCAAAAACATAGAAGTAAAGAAAGAAAATCCTGGATATTATGAGATTGGTTACCAAGTTAATAAACTACCATTGTAATACATCTTAATCACTGGAATCTGTTGCCAGTTGTCAAAATATTATGCAGATGCCCTATTTCTAGAACTAAGGCTCAGAAAGCAGGATATGCCTTAAATTTGGCATAATAATAATCCTTGGCATCCCATAAAGATCTCCCTTCTGACAAAGCATCATTAGCGAATTTAGCTTCCTTTATTTCCCAGAGTTGTCTGTCTCATATTCTCAGTCCCGTTCTTTGTCACTGATAGGTATGTACTTCTGTCCCTGTCACAGAACTCTGATTTTGTGACTATGACCTTCAAGATTTGAGACAATGACTGTTCCCATAAGACCCAAGAACACATATATTGTCCCAAGAAATTCTAACCATGAAACAAAACTCTCAAGATCTAAGAATGATTGTGTTAGGGGCCAACTCCATTCAGGTAGCTAAGTGACCCCATTACCAATTGCATTAAGCTCTCCTTCTTGGGAGGAGGAACTTCCATATGTATTAATCATTTTCCTCATTTTGAAATTAATTAAACTTCTATTTGTGTCCTGACTCTTCTGTCTTTATCTTGCTTTGTTTTGGCTCCAGCCACTCCCAGGTTTGATGCTCTGCCCTCAGAGGCTGTAGAAATTCAATATAAGAAGCATGGCCTTTAAGTGATGAATTTATTTGAATTATATCATCTGAATAACATCTACTAAGGTGTGGGTGTATTGTAGTATATTATTAGTGAAAGGAGAATCCACTCTGATGAAATCATTGATCCCTGAAATATTGAGGTATTTGCCAAAGACAACACAGAAAACTCAGGACAACAAAGAATTAAAGACCAGAGAAGGAAAGCAAAACTAAGTAGATTTGAAAAAAAAAAGTTTGAAAGGCCATTATTTGAAGAGAGATCAGCCTATATTTCTTGGTTCCAAATGGCAGAATTAGAAGAAGTAGATATGAGAAGCAGATTTTGACTCAATATAAGGGGAAAAAAAACCTTTCTAATAATTAAGAGTTTTAAAAAGGAAGTTTACTCCTTTGGGATTTAGTGGGTTTCAATTCACTATAGATTTTCTTGAGAAACCTGGATGCCCATCTGCTGGGATTGTCATATTGAGAAATCTCAGCCATGTTTTGGACTGGATGAGTGCTATATTCCCTTTTAAATTTGAGAACTCAGGACTTCTGGTTAAGATGGCAGAGAGGAGGCTCACAGCTGCATAAGCTCCACACTTTCTCTCACTATCCATTTCATTACAAGCCTCTGAATTAATGCTTGACTGAAAAAAACCCTACAAATAGTTACCAAGAGAAGCCATCCTTGAGATTCGCCAAGAAAGGTCTGTCTTTACTGGAGGGCTGGGACGGTTTTATATCGGGCGCAGGCAGCGGCAGTGAGAGCCCGGGAGCAGACTGGAGAGGGGGTAGGGAGTGATCGCAGCCGTCTCTGCGAGGAGAGCTTCGCTACAGGTTTGGATACTTTGCTCCGGCAGCAAGTCAGCAGCCCAGCAGAGAAGCTAAAAACACCGGGGCTGAAGAAAACAACTCCAAACAGCTGGAGTCTCTCGGGACCTGGCAGCCCCCCTCCTTCCCCCCCCCCCCCCCCACAGTGACTCAGCACGCTTTGGGATCTCAGAGCGCAGGCGCACACAGTCCTGCTAGTGCCTCACTGCTGCCCCCTGCAGTCTGGAGAGGAAGCTCGATAACATATCCAACCCCTCCCCCAAAGAAAGACTGTTTCTGTTTTTCTTTGGTAGTTTGTCTTTGATTATTAGACAGAATGAGCAAGAAGCTGAAGAGGACTTTAACCCTTTACAGCTTCTATACAGATAGAGAGCAGACTCTAAATCCTGAGGAGACTAAAAACAGACAGTCCCCAGGTGAATCCCCAAAGGAGGAGATCATCTGTTCCTCAGTATAGATGAACCTCATAGAAGTAATTAAAAAGGCTCTCACAAGGGAGCTAGAAGAAAAATGGGGAAAGCAGAGTGAGGCTTGGCAAAAGGAGAGGGAAGCTTGGGAAAAGGAGAGGGAGGCTTGGCAAAAGAGCCTGGAGAAGTCAGTTAAAGAGAGAGTGGATAAAGAAGTAAAATCCTTGAAAAATAGGATTGGTGAACTGGAAAACAAAATTGGCGAAATGGAAAAAAAATTCCACAGAACAAAAGAACTCAATGGGACAATTAGAAAAAGATTTTTAAAAAGTGAGTGAAGAAAACACTTCACTGAAAATCAGAATTGAACAAGTGGAATTGAATGACTCGAGGAGACAAGAAGAATCAGTCAAGCAAATCCAAAAAAATCAAACAATGGAGAAAAATGTGAAATACCTTCTGGGGAAGACAACAGACCTGGAAAACAGATCCAGGAGAGACAATCTGAGAATCAGTGGACTTCCAGAAAAACATGATGAAAAAAAGAGCCTGGACACTATTTTCCAGGAAATTATCAAAGAGAACTGCCCAGAAGTCATAGGAACAGAGGAAACAATAAACATTGAAAGGATTCATCGATCACCCACTGAAAGGGATCCTAAAATCAAAACACCAAGGAATATAGTGGCCAAATGCCAGAACCCTCAGATGAAGGAAAAAATATTGCAAGCGGCTAGAAAAACCCAATTCAAGTATCAAGGAGCCACAATAAGGATCACCCAGGATCTGGCAGCATCCACATTAAAAGATCGAAGGGCCTGGAATATGATATCCCGAAAGGCTAAGGAACTTGGTATGCAACCAAAAATAACTTACCCAGCAAGAATGAGCATCTTTTTCCAGGGAAGAAGATGGACATTCAACGAAGTAAGCGAATTTCATCTATTTCTGATGAAAAAACCAGAACTTAACAAAAAGTTTGATCTACAAATATAGAACTCAAGAGAAATCTAAAAAGGTAAAGATTAATCTTGGGAACTATATTTTGACTATATAGATGTATAAAGAATACATGTATACCTTGTTCTAGAAATTGATGTAGAAAGGACATTGTATCAAAAAAAGGGTAAAGTGGGGGTAGTACATCTCATGAAGAGGCATAGGAAACCTATAATATCTGAGAGAAAGAATGGAGGGGGATGAATATAGTGGGTATCTTACTGCCTTCAGAATTGGCTTTAAGTGAAAAATCTTAAGACATATTCAATCTATGGTGAAACTTCTCCCATCTCATTGAAAAGTGAGAAGGGAAAAGCGAAAAGGGAAGGAATAAGCTAAGCGGAAGGGAATACGGGAACTGGGAGGGGAAGGAGTAAGATAGGGGGAGGAACTCTAAGGCGGGGGGAGGGATACTAAAAAGGGAGGGCTGTGAGAAGCAAGTGGTGCTTACAAGCTTAATACTGGGAAGGGGGGGAAAGGGGAAAGAAGGGAGAAAAGCATAAACCGGGGTTAACAAGATGGCAAGTAATACAGAATTGGTCATTCTAACCATAAACGTGAATGGGGTAAACTCTCCCATAAAGAGGAAGCGGTTAGCAGAATGGATTAAAAGCCAGAATCCTACAATATGTTGTTTACAGGAAACACACCTGAAGCGGGGAGATACATGCAGGTTAAAGATAAAAGGTTGGAGCAAAATCTACTATGCTTCAGGTGAAGTCAAAAAAGCAGGGGTAGCCATCCTGATCTCAGGTCAAGCTAAAGCAAAAATTGATCTAATTGAAAGAGATAAGGAAGGGCACTATATCTTGCTAAAGGGTAGCATGGATAATGAAGCACTATCTATATTAAACATATATGCATCAAGTGGTGTAGCATCTAAATTCTTAAAAGAGAAACTAAGAGAGCTGCAAGAAGAAATAGACAGTAAAACTATAATAGTGGGATATCTTAACCTTGCACTCTCAGAATTAGATAAATCAAACCACAAAATAAATAAGAAAGAAGTCAAAGAGGTAAATAGAATACTAGAAAAGTTAGATATGATAGGTCTCTGGAGAAAATGTAATGGAGACAGAAAGGAATACACTTTCTTTTCAGCAGATCATGGAACCTATACAAAAATTGACCATATATTAGGACATAAAAACCTCAAACTCAAATGCAGTAAGGCAGAAATAGTAAATGCATCCTTTTCAGACCATGATGCAATGAAAATTACATTCAACAAAAAACCAGGGGGAAGTAGACCAAAAAATAATTGGAAACTAAATAATCTCATACTAAAGAATGACTGGGTGAAACAGCAAATCATAGACATAATTAATAACTTCACCCAAGAAAACGATAATAATGAGACATCATATTAAAATGTATGGGATGCAGCCAAAGCGGTAATAAGGGGAAATTTCATATCTCTAGAGGCCTATTTGTATAAAATAGAGAAAGAGAAGGTCAATGAATTGGGTTTGCAATTAAAAATGCTAGAAAAGGAACAAATTAAAAACCCCCAGTCAAACACTAAACTTGAAATTCTAAAAATAAAAGGTGAGATCTATAAAATTGAAAGTAAAAAAACTATTGAATTGATTAATAAAACTAAGAGTTGGTTCTATGAAAAAACCAACAAAATAGACAAACCCTTAGTAAATCTGATTAAAAAAAGGAAAGAGGAAAATCAAATTGTTAGTCTTAAAAATGAAAAGGGAGAACTCACCACTAACGAAGAAGAAATTAGAGCAATAATTAGGAGTTACTTTGCCCAACTTTATGCCAATAAATTCGACAACTTAAATGAAATAGAAAAATACCTCCAAAAATATAGCTTGCCCAAACTAACAGAGGAAGAAGTAAATATCCTAAACAGTCCCATCTCAGAAAAAGAAATAGAACAAACTATCAATCAACTCCCTAAGAAAAAATCCCCAGGACCAGATGGATTTACATGTGAATTCTACCAAACATTTAAAGAACAATTAACTCCAATGTTATATAAACTATTTGAAAAAATAGGGATTGAAGGAGTCCTACCAAACTCCTTTTATGACACAGACATGGTACTGATACCTAAACCAGGTAGGCTGAAAACAGAGAAAGAAAATTATAGACCAATCTCCCTAATGAATATTGATGCTAAAATCTTAAATAAAATATTAGCAAAAAGATTACAGAAAATCGTCACCAGGATAATACACTATGATCAAGTAGGGTTTATACCAGGAATGCAGGGCTGGTTCAATATTAGGAAAACTATTAGCATAATTGACTATATCAATAACCAAACAAACAAAAACCATATGATCATCTCAATAGATGAAGAAAAAGCATTTGATAAAATCCAACATCCATTCCTAATAAAAACACTTGAGAGCATAGGAATAAATGGACTTTTCCTTAAAATAGTCAGGAGCATATATTTAAAACCATCAGTAAGCATCATATGCAATGGGGAAAAACTGGAACCTTTCCCAGTAAGATCTGGAGTGAAGCAAGGTTGCCCACTATCACCATTATTATTTAATATTGTATTAGAAACATTAGCCTCGGCAATAAGAGTCGAGAAAGACATTAAAGGAATTAGAGTAGGCAATGAGGAAACCAAACTATCACTCTTTGCAGATGATATGATGGTATACCTAGAGAATCCCAGAGATTCTACTAAAAAGCTATTGGAAATAATTCATAATTTTAGCAAAGTAGCTGGCTACAAAATAAATCCCCATAAATCCTCAGCATTTTTATACATCACCAACAAAACCCAACAGCAAGAGATACAAAGAGAAATTCCATTCAGAATAACTGTTGATACCATAAAATATTTGGGAATCTATCTACAAAGGAAAGTCAGGAATTATATGAGCAAAATTATAAAAAAGTCTCCACACAAATAAAGTCAGACTTAAATAATTGGAAAAATATTAAGTGCTCTTGGATCGGCCGAGCGAACATAATAAAGATGACAATACTCCCTAAACTAATGTATTTATTTAGTGCTATACCAATCAGACTTCCAAGAAAATATTTTAATGATCTAGAAAAAATAACAACAAAATTCATATGGAACAATAAAAGATAGAGAATCTCAAGGGAATTAATGAAAAAAAAAATCAAATGAAGGTGGCCTAGATGTACCTGATCTAAAATTATATTATAAAGCAGCAGTCACCAAAACCATTTGGTATTGGCTAAGAAATAGATTAGTGGATCAGTGGAAAAGGCTAGGCTCACAAGACAGAATAGTCAATTATAGCAATCTAGTGTTTGACAAACCCAAAGCCCCTAACTTCTGGGAAAAGAATTCATTATTTGATAAAAACTGCTGGGATAATTGGAAATTAGTATGGCAGAAATTAGGCATGGACCCACACTTAACACCATATACCAAGATAAGATCAAAATGGGTCTATGACCTAGGCATAAAGAACGAGATTATAAATAAATTAGAGGAACATAGAATAGTTTATCTCTCAGACTTGTGGAGGAGAAAGAAATTTGTGACCAAAGATGAACTAGAGACCATTACCGATCACAAAATAGAAAATTTTGATTACATCAAATTAAAAAGCCTTTGTACAAATAAAACTAATGCAAACAAGATTAGAAGGGAAGCAACAAACTGGGAAAACATTTTCACAGTTAAAGGTTCTGATAAAGGCCTCATTTCCAAAATATATAGAGAACTGACTCAAATTTATAAGAAATCAAGCTATTCTTCAATTGATAAATGGTCAAAGGATATGAACACACAATTTTCAAATGATGAAATTGAAACTATTTCCAGTCATATGAAAGTGTTCCAAATCACTATTGATCAGAGAAATGCAAATTTGGACAACTCTGAGATACCATTATCCACCTGTCAGATTGGCTAAGATGACAGGAAAAAATAATGATGAATGTTGGAGGGGATGCAGGAAAACTGAGACACTGATGCATTGTTGGCAGAATTGTGAAAGAATCCAACCATTCTGGAGAGCAATCTGGAATTATGCCCAAAAAGTTATCAATCTGTGCATACCCTTTGATCCAGCAATGCTACTACTGGGCTTATACCCCAAAGAGATACTAAAGAAGGGAAAGGGACCTGTACGTGCCAAAATGTTTGTGGCAGCCCTGTTTGTAGTGGCTAGAAACTGGAAATTGAATGGATGCCCATCAATTGGAGAATGGCTGGGTAAATTGTGGTATATGAATGTTATGGAATATTGTTCTGTAAGAAATGACCAGCAGGATGAATACAGAGAGGCTTGGAGAGACTTACATGAACTGATGCTAAGTGAAATGAGCATAACAAGGAGATCATTATATACTTCAACAATGATACTGTATGAAGATGTATTCTGATGGAAGTGGATTTCTCTGACAAAGAGAGCTAACACAGTTTCAATTGATCAATGATGGACAGAAGCAGCTACACCCAAAGAAAGAACACTGGCAAATGAATGTAAACTGTTTGCATTTTTGTTTTTCTTCCCGGGTTATTTTTACCTTCTGAATCCAATTCTTCCTGTGCAATAAGAGAACTGTTCGGTTCTGCACACATATATTGTATCTAGGATATACTGTAGCATATTTAACATGTATAGGACAGCTTTCCATCTGGGGGAGAGGGTGGAGGGAAGGAGGGGAAAAATCGGAACAGAAGTGAGTGTAAGGGATAACGTTGTAAAAAATTACCCTGGCATGGGTTCTGTCAATAAAAAGTTATTAAAAAAACAACAACAACAAAAAAAACAACAACAAAAAAAAACAAAACAAAAAAAAAATTCTTTCACTAGCATAGCCATGAAAGGTAATATTGTTTTTTCCTAGTTAAAAAAAATCTTGTCTCCTTTTAGATTCAGGTTACTTATCTATTTTGAGCTTGTTGTAGTTCATAGCATAAAATGCTATTATAAATCAAATTTTTGCCAGACATTTCAATTTTTATCAGCATGTCTTCTAAAAACAGTTTATGTTTATGAAATATTGGACTATATATTTTTTCCTTTTGGGTGATGTGTTTGGTTTTAACTATTATTATTATAACTATTATAATTAACTATTAACTATTATTAAAAGTCTTAAACTTAAACATTATAAATGAAAAAGAGCATTAAAGAAAATTCTCTATGCAGCTCTGAATTTGTATATAGTTAATCAATCAATAAATAATAAGTCACTGAGTGTTTATTAAATATCTACTAGGTGCCAGGCACCATGCTAAGCATTTGTCATATTATTTTCAAAGCTGTCTTGCTTGATTTTTACTTTCTTTCTTCCCTTTTCATTAAAAAAAAAAATGCTTCCGTGTAGAGTATTGGTTTTGATTTCAATTCCTTCTGTTTCATTGTTCTACCTTTCTATTTTACAAAATAGTTTGGATGACTATTATTTTATAATATACTTTGAGGTCTTGTAAGGTTATGCTCTCCTGATCTTATTGAGAAACAATCCTGAACTTGCTTGGTTTAGGGGTTTTCAGATGAATTGTTATTGGTGGGAGATGGAAGGACATTAGTTTGGATTTTTGATTTCATAATGATCTGTAAGAAAATTCCTTTTATCAGATAATAAAGTATAATTTGTAGACTTTGAAAGTTGCTATAGGCATTGAGAAATTAAAAAAAAAACTTGTTCCAACTGTAGTCAATGTCAGTGGTTAGACATGAATCCAGATCTTTCTGGTTTTGAGATTGGCTTTACTTACTCTATCATACTACAGGTGTTAATAGCTATAATCATTTAACTGGCAGTGGTGACAGGGTTGGGGGTAAATATTTGTTTCTGGCTTCTTTACAGTTTTCTCAATGTTCTTTATTTAAAAAAAAAAGTCATCTCCCTAGTTAAGTAATTTCCTTAAAAGTGAACGAGATATATTTGACTCTTCCCCATTTGTTGTTTCAGTCATGTCTCATTTTCCATTTCCCCATTTGGGGTTTTCTTGGCAAAGATACTAGAGTGGTATGCCATTTCCTTCTCTAGCTCATTTTACAGATGAGGAAACTGAGGCAAACAGGGTTGGATGACTTGCCCAGGCTCATTCAGCTAGTAAGTGTCTGAGATCAGATTTGAACTCAGAACAATGAGTCTTCCTGACTCTGGCTAGGTGTTCTATTCACTGCACTGACTAACTGCCTCTCTCCTTCCCCATTGAGTGATTCTTCATTCTCAGCATGCAAACCATAATAGCCACACTGGCATCCTATTCTCATAAAACAATATTTCTAACTACTTAATTTCTCTTCTATTACTTCATTTTCACTCCTTAGAATATTACTCTGTACCTAAAGTTAGACTTAGTACTGAAAATGTTATCTAACAATCTCCTAAAAGGAATGAACCAAAACATGCCTGTCCTGTATGATAACCAACTTTTTCTATTGTAGCACCAAATGACAGTGGATTAAATCATTCTCTTGGTGCATTCTCCTTTTGCCCACTGGCCAGATATCATTCAAGGTTGTTGTTGCTTTCAGGTATTCTGCCTCCAATGGATACTTTAGCTTATTCTAAATTATGTCTGTTGGCACTTCTCTCCATTGAATTTCATTTTATGCTTTGTTCTAAAATGCTTAGGCCTCAGGCTGAGGCAGTCCAGTTTAGTGTTTATTAAGCTCTTACTATGCAAAAAACCAGAGTTGTCTGCTGGGAAAATGACTACAGTTGAAACCAATTTGGTCCCTACCCTCCAGGAACTTATGAGGTATTGTAGGGGTGGGAGATGTTGGACATGAAAATTGTACAAATAACTATATTATAAGAGGAAACAAAAAAGTACAAGGTACTATTTAAGAAGAAACAGCCATTTATAACAGGGAATATCACAAAAAGGCTTTATGGAAGACAGATTTTGGGTTAAGTTTTGAAAGATAGATAAGATTTCAAAAGTCACTAGTATGATGTGTATATATGTGTGTGGGGGAGTGAGAAGAAGGTGTTATGAGCAAATGCACAGTGCAGGGAAGAGCCTGGAACAAGCAGTCCATTTTGTCTAGGGAGAAAAGGAAGCAGTATGAGATCCATTAGATCATTAGAGCTTCTTGACATCAAAGGTTGTCTTTTGCCGCTTTTGGTTTCCCTACTGCTTAAATATTTATTGATTGAAATTAAACCATAAATATTTTGAAAACTAAACCAAGAAGTTTAGATATTATTTGGTAGGTAGATGCTGGGGTGTTGTGGTAGATTTTTTCTTCTTAAAGTTTCATGTTCACAATAATGCACAAAGACAATTAATTTGACTTTTAGGTGTATTCCAGGGTTAGTGATATTGAGTAACCACTCTGAAATATGTGGATTGAGGGAACCCTGAATCAACAGCAGCTGTTAGCTTGGAGCATTGCACCTGCATAGAGAAACCTTCCTGCTAGAAGCACCTCTTACAAACTGCCCAGCTAACGTATAATGAGTGGTACCTGCCAGTTCACATTATAGCTAATGAGTTTTTTCTGTCCCTGGCTGGGTATCACTTCTACATTTCCCATAGTAACAATTTGCTGAAATTTTCTGGATGCCAGAGCACTGGAACTAGACATACCCTGAGAATCTCAAAGTTGGAAAGGAACAATTGGACTGGATGCCCTTAAGCATCTAATTCAACATATCCAAATCATAATCCATTATCACTTCCTCCAAATCCAACTCTCTTCTGAATTTTCTTTTTCCTGTCAAGAAACTACCTTCTCTCAGTCACTTAAGTTCATAAACTTGGTATCATCATTGACTTTTCACTGATGCTTGTAGTATCTCTGCTCTTTGTAAGATTTTTTTGTTAATGGTGTTTTAACAGACACAAATTTACATTATCATCTCCATAATGCTTATCCTCATTTATAGAACTTTTAAAATGTTGTTAAGTAAAATTTTAATAGCAGTTCATAAGAATCTTTCCTATAATTGGGCAATTTCCATTTCTGATTATATTATTTGTCATCCTTTGGGCAATTTTCAAGTTTTACTCACATTGAGGCTAATGTTCCTTCATATTTTGGCTACATTATCATGCTCTTTCTTTACTAAATGGGTCATCTCTCCCAGTTCTCTCAGATGATATGAAGTTATAAGTTTCAGTAAAAGTTCAACTTCCTCATTTTGTAGATGAGAAACTGAGATCAGTGTTTAAGTGTCTTGCTGAAGGTCATGCAGTAAATAGTAGATCCAGAATTGAAATCAGTGTTCTCTACCTCCAATTCCCCTCCCCCCCCCTTTTTTTTCATTGTAAAACGTCCTAGGAGAGGAAATATTTAATGGTTACAGTTTTCTATTGCATTGACACAATTCCAGAAAACAAAATAATTGTTTCCATAATTCAGTTACATTAATGTTTTATTCAATGAAGAACTGACTGTTTTACTAAAGTAGTCATTCATTCAAAGGGGCATGATCTAGCAGGAATTGTGGTTATAATCTAAAAGCTAGAAAGTATCAAAAGCAGTGAAATATAATGGAAAG
The DNA here is from genome assembly GCF_016432865.1 of Antechinus flavipes. Classification (NCBI taxonomy): domain Eukaryota; kingdom Metazoa; phylum Chordata; class Mammalia; order Dasyuromorphia; family Dasyuridae; genus Antechinus; species Antechinus flavipes. The sequence goes on along the minus strand of NC_067398.1, from coordinate 148,255,847 downwards.
AACACTGGTTCTTGAATCAGAAGAAATGGGTTTAAGTTTCAATTTTGACATGAGTTATGTGATGCTAGACAAGTTACTTAACATCTTTGAACCTCAGTTTCCTCATTCTAAAATGGGACTAATAAAACACTACTTACTTCAAAGAGTGATTGTGAGGGAATCACCACCTAAATTAAAAGTGTTCCTATTGTCAGAAGACCTGTCATTTTTCTCAACTCTGCTATCTCACCTTGAGGAATCCATTTAACCTTTCCAAAAGAAAAACTTGTTTTTCTCAGAGGAAAATATAGATAACTTTTTTTTTTTTTTGTCATTTACTGCACAGCAACTTTCAAGCATTTATCAGATAACATTTCTCAAGCATTTTGAGTTTCTCAGATAAAATACATTTTGAATCCCACATTAGCTCCATGCTAGGATGACCTAGCAGGGCCAAGCATTGAGCATGACTCTGGTATTTCTTTAATCTTCTGATATTGGATGCTTATCAGAGGAGAAAGTTGCTTGTCTTCAAAGCTTAAAGCCTTTTCTTATTGTTACTGGTCTTTTCTCTGTTACTATTTCACCTGTATTTAGCTGGCATAACTGGGTGACTAAAAACATTGCTCTTCTGGAAGCTGTGTGGAATATAGATGTGATTCATTTCTTGCATATTTTTGTTGTTGATCATTTATTTCTTGTTGACCCTGTCCCTCATAGGATAATTTTTATATGCTTTTCTTTATATATATATAAAATACCGTTTTCTTCAAATTCCCATCTTGATGCCTCTCTCCTCCCATCCCCTTTACTCTTATATGGTGTCAGTATAGAGAAAATTGTCTTGCTTCTTATAGTGAACAGACTGGTCAGGGTATGGATGAAAGTAGAAAAGGGCAAAAATGTCTATAATTAGGGAGTAGTAAGCAGAATTAGAAAATAACCCTTGGGAAAAAGGTATGGTCCAAATTATGGTCTGATAAGGAAAACTGAGTGCCCTATCTGGTGGTCAAGTCAAAGTTTAAAGATAAACAAATGTCAAATGTCATGGAAAAGAACAGAGTCCAAACCAGGAAAGTAAGCACAACTAGTTCAGAGATTGATCTCTTAGCAATCAATGCTGATAAAATGATTGTTTTTCCTGATATCTTTTACATGCCAGCCAAATTGGCCTACATCCTGTTCTCCAGACATATACTACCTCTCAATTTTTTGTCTTCAAACAGGCTTTTCCCCATGTCCAGGATGACCTCACTCATTAATTCTTTCTAATTTTTTTCTGGAAGAAGCAGCATTATGAGGTCAACTGGACTACAACTTAGGGCTGGGGGGAGTTGGAATGTTGACAAGTACTGCATAGCAACTTCTTATTTTTCTTATTTAGGTGCTAAACTCAGTTGCTTCTACTTTCTAAAGAACAAAAAGTACTGTCTTCAGTCCAACTTTTTCTATCCTGTAGCAAATTGCTAGTTGTCCCAATCTAACCATAGTCCTAGAAAAAGTAAAAAGTTAATTCCTAATAGCATGAAACTTGTATACTGTAGAATTTCAGAAATTTTTGAAAAAAGTAGGTTCATTTTAGAGAAAAGCTGAGAAAATCATTGATTAACTTGTTCAGTAACTGATTTCTTGCTTTATTTATAAAAGATTATATTACAAGGAAAATAGCAATTCTTCAGAAAACAAAATCTTCAGAAAACTAGGCCAAATTTCATATAGTAGTCCAATAGATCATTAAAAATGCACTCTCAAGGGTCATAGATCTAGAATTGGAAGGGACAACAAAGATCATGTAGCTTAACCCTATTATTTTAAAGAAAGGGATCTTAAAATGTCATGTTGGCAGTCTGTTTGTCTTTGGAGGTGACTGTTGTAGGCTGAAGGAAGAAATACACAGTGGGATGGGGACTGTTACTCTGAGGAAACATAAAGAGGATTTTTTTAATAAGTTTATTCAATTCTAGTTTATACTTTGTGAGGATGTGAAGAAAAAGTAAAATTTAATATGAGGCTTTGTATATGATGTGCAGAATATATAAATCATTTGAGAAGAACATAATTTTAACTGAAGAAGACATTAAAAGTGAAGATCATAAGGGATCAAGATTTTAAACTGGTTCAGAGACAAGTATGAAGATTTGTATTAGTGTGAATGCACCATAAATAGCTGCATATATCTGATAGCAACTGGAATTCATTTACATTTAAATTAGAAAAAGGTAGTCAGGGTTGCCTTAGGGGAGCTGAATGCATACTTGGAAAATTGTTATGTTTTATACTTGAGAAAATAGTAAGTACTAGTGCAAGGAAATACAAGCAGCCAAAATGATAGTTTTCCATAATTTTTTTCTTTTAAAAGAAAACATACAACTTCTTGCAAGCTCCCATGTATCCTCCTTATTCTTCAGTGAAACACAGGATATTGCTTTTGCTTAGAATTTCCACATTCATGTTTAAAAAGATGAACTTTATTACTCTTTTATAGCTCGAGTTATTGTTACTTCTTTTCCCTTAATACTTTTACATCTTTCCTTTTTAATTTTTTTCCTAAATTATGAACTTACCAATCATCCCCAAACACAACCATTTAATATACTCTCAAAATATTAGGAGACACCCTATTTTCCAGAGGAAAGGCCCACCAAGCAAGCTGAGAGCTGGCATAACAACAATCCTCTGCACTTATCTTCTGGATGGACTCTACTGTAACTAAATCATAAAACTAATGGTCCCTGAGCTTGGGCAAACACTAATAGGCCCAGACATGAAGCCCTGATACAAATGGACTTTTTGTCATTATACAACCTTATTCAAAGTCGTTGTTGTTGTGCCTCACTAGTATTGTTGCTATCCTACATTGTTTGACTTTTTGTCTAGCCACAAGTATATAAATAAAAATTCAGCCTCAGTGCCTCAATTCTCCCCACTAGTGGTGGGGCCCTGGCAGGTGTCTAATCTGCTTCCTTTCTTGCAAGCTGCTTCCCTCACTTTGAAATTAAACTTCTGTTTGATTTCTGATTCTCCTGTCTCTAGCTTGCTCTGATTAACCATACACAGGTTAGAGGCCAGTTTGGTCCAGTTGAAAATACTAACAAGGAATAAAATATGTATTGGTTACAATTTAGTTCTTAAAATGTAATAATTCTAGTAGCATAAAAAGCAAACAATGTAGTAACAGAGTAACATTTTCCTTTGTTTAATTTGAAAACATTGTGTGAATATTCTATATTTTCCCTTTCTTTTGGTATCACCATTATTCACTAACACATCCCACTAATTCAAGAGAAGGATTTCCTTGTTAAAAAATGTAAGAAAAGCAAAATAACTTCATATTGTGTCTTAATATCCAGATTGTCTTTTGTAGAAGTTCAAGGTTGGCATAATTACAATCTTTGCTTCAGAAAAATATTCTACTCAAATAGGACCCTGTCACTTCATTTCTCTTCTGTAATATAACATATTTGTGTAACATGATCAGTCACACAATGTAATTTCATATTCTATCTGAAATATGGAGCAGTATAGGCAAGAAAAACAAAGCAAAGCTTTGTTTTAATTGTACATTTCTCAGGAACTGCCTTGCTCCCTACATTTCCTCTTTTCTGCTCTGTGTCTATGTGTGACCTCATTATACCTCAAGCCTAATTAGATCTACACAGGACAATGTTATTGTTCATTCTTTAAACTCAAAAAGGACAAATGGTTTCAAAGTACAATGTGCTCGACTGTGGCTGATCAGTTGAACACAGGTTTAGAAGACTGTATAATCCTTTGGAAACAAATAGACTATTTGAACATTTGGGAGATATTGCTAGATTTGTACAGCTCTCTTTTCCTTTGTTCTGCTGCAATTCTGCTTTGCTTATAGAGCATAGAACTGTCTTTGATATAGATATGTCTTTGCAGTCCTGCAACAGCATTTCCAATGTCTCAAAACTGATATTAAAGTTCTTCAAAGAGATCTTGAAAATGTTCTTTTTTTTTTTTTTTTTTTTTGCTACTGACCTCAGTGTGAGTACTTGTCTAAAGTAAGTTCTGTATAAAATACCCAATAGTATTTTCCTCTTTCCTTTTTTTAATCAGATTAACTAAGGGTTTGTCTATTTTGTTGGTTTTTTCATAGAACCAACTCTTAGTTTTATTAATTAATTCAATAGTTTTTTTACTTTCAATTTTATTGATCTCTCCTTTTATTTTTAGAATTTCAAGTTTAGTATTTGACTGGGGGTTTTTAATTTGACTGGTTCTTTTCTAGCATTTTTAGCTGCAAGCCTAATTCAATGACCTTCTCTTTCTCTATTTTATGCAAATAGGCCTCTAGAGATATGAAATTTCCCCTTATTACCGCTTTGGCTGTATCCCATACATTTTGGTATGATGTCTCATTATTATCGTTTTCTTGGGTGAAATTATTAATTATGTCTATGATTTGCTGTTTCACCCAATCATTCTTTAGTATAAGATTATTTAGTTTCCAATTATTTTTTGGTCTACTTTCCCCTGGCTTTTTGTTGAATGTAATGTTCATTGCATTGTGGTCTGAAAAGGATGCATTTACTATTTCTGCCTTACTGCATTTGAATTTGAGGTTTTTATGTCCTAATATATGGTCAATTTTTGTATAGCTTCCACGAACTGCTGAAAAGAAAGTGTACTCCTTTCTGTCTCCATTACATTTTCTCCAGAGATCTATCATATCTAACTTTTCTAGTATTCTATTTACCTCTTTGACTTCTTTCTTATTTATTTTGTGGTTTGATTTATCTAATTCTGAGAGTGCAAGGTTGAGATCTCCCACTATTATAGTTTTGCTGTCTATTTCTTTTTGCAGCTCTCTTAATTTTTCTTTTAAGAAATTAGATGCTACACCACTTGGCGCATATATGTTTAATAGTGATATTGCTTCATTATCCATGCTACCCTTTAGCAAGATATAGTGCCCTTCCTTATCTCTTTTAATTAGATCAATTTTTGCTTTAGCTTGATCTGAGATCAGGATGGCTACCCCTGCTTTTTTGACTTCACCTGAAGCATAGTAGATTTTGATGCAACCTTTTACCTTTAACATGCATGTATCTCCCTGCTTCAGGTGTGTTTCCTGTAAACAACATATTGTAGGATTCTGGCATTTAATCCATTCTGCTAACCGCTTCCTCTTTATGGGGGAGTTTACCCCGTTCATATTTATGGTTAAAATGACCAATTCTGTATTACTTGCCATCTTGTTAACCCCGGTTTATGCTTTTCTCCCTTCTTACTCCCTTACCCCCCTTCCCAGTATTAAGCTTGTGAGCACCACTTGCTTCTCACACCCCTCCCTTTTTAGTATCTCCCCCCCACACTTTAGATTTCCTCCCCTTATCTTACCCCTTTCCCTCCCAGTTACCGTATTCCCTTCCACTTAGCTTATTCCTTCCCTTTTCACTTTTCCCTTCTCACTTCTCAATGAGGTGGGAGAAGTTTCACCATAAATTAAATATGTCTAAAATTTTTCTCTTAAAGCCAATTCTGAAAGCAGTAAGATACCCACTATATTCATCCCCCTCCATTCTTTCTCTCAGATATAATAGGTTTCCTTTGCCTCTTCATGAGATGTAGTACTCCCACTTTACCCTTTTTCTGGTATAATGTCTTTTCCACATCTACTTTCTAGAACAAGGTATACATGTATTCTTTATACCTCTTTATATCAGAAATATAGTTCCCAAGTTTAATCTTTACCTTTTTAGATTTCTCTTGAGTTCTATATTTGTAGATCAAAATTTTTGTTAAGTTCTGGCTTTTTCATCAAAAATAGGTGAAATTCTCTTACTTCGTTGAATGTCCATCTTCTTCCCTGGAAAAAGATGCTCATTCTCACTGGGTAAGTTATTTTTGGTTGCATACCAAGTTCCTTAGCCTTTTGGAATATCATATTCCAGGCCCTTCGATCCTTTAATGTGGATGCTGCCAGATCCTGGGTGATCCTTATTGTGGCTCCTTGATACTTGAATTGGGTTTTTCTAGCTGCTTGCAGTATTTTTTCCTTCGCCTGAGGGTTCTGGCATTTGGCCACTATATTCCTTGGTGTTTTGATTTTAGGATCCCTTTCAGTGGGTGATCGATGAATTCTTTCAATGTCTATATTATCCTCTGTTTCTATGACTTCTGGGCAGTTCTCTTTGATAATTTCCTGGAAAATAGTGTCCAGGCTCTTTTTTTCATCATGCTTTTCTGGGAGTCCGATGATTCTCAGATTGTCTCTCCTGGATCTGTTTTCCAGGTCTGTTGTCTTTCCCAGAAGGTATTTCACATTCTTTTCCATTGTTTGATTTTTTTGGATTTGCTTGACTGATTCTTCTTGTCTCCTCAAGTCATTCAATTCCATTTGTTCGACCCTGATTTTCAGTGAAGTATTTTCTTCACTCACTTTTTAAAGATCTTTTTCTAATTGTCCAATTGAGTTCTTTTGTTCTGTGGAATTTTTTTCCATTTCACCAATTTTGTTTTTTAGAGAGCTGTTTTCTGTTTCCAGTTCACTAATCCTATTTTTCAAGGATTTTATTTCTTTATCCAGTCTCTCTTTAACTGAGTGAGATGACTTCTCCAGACTCTCTTGCCAAGCCTCCCTCTCCTTTTCCCATTTTTCTTCTAGCTCCCTTGTGAGAGCCTTCTTAATTACTTCTATGCGATTCATCTGTGCTGAGGAACAGATGATCTCCTCCTTTGGGGATTCACCTGGAGACAGTCTGTTTTTAGTCTCCTCAGGATTTGGAGTCTGCTCTCTTTCTGTATAGAAGCTGTCAAGGGTTAAAGTCCTCTTCAGTTTTTTGCTCATTATGTCAAAGAATCAAAGACAAACTAGCAAAAAGAGAAAAATAAATCACCCCTAATTTGGAGTCTGCTTTTTGGGGGGAGGGGTTGGGTGGTGTTACCGAGCTTCCTCTACAGACTGCGGGGGGGGAGGGGGAGGGGAAGGGGAAGGAGCAGCAGTGAGGCACTAACCCTACTGTGCTGCGCCTGCGCTCTGAGATCCCAGAGCGTGCTGAGTCACTGTGTGTGTGTGTGTGTGTGGGGGGGGTGGCCAGGTCCCGAGAGACTCCAGCTGTTTGGGGTTGTATTCTTTGCCCCGGTGTTTTTAGCTTCTCTGCTGGGCTGCTGGCTTGCTGCAGGAGCAAAGTATCTAAACCTGTAGCATAGCTTTCTCCGCAGAGATGGCTGCGATCATACCCCACCCCCTCTCCAGTCTGCTCGGCTGTGAGCTGCCTTCCGTGCTCTCAGCTGCCTGCCTGCACCCTGCGCCCGATCCAAAACTGTCCCAGCCCTCGCTCAAAAACAGACCTTTCCTGGCGAATCTCAAGGATGGCTTCTCTTGGTAGCTATTTGTGGGTTTTTTTCAGTTAAACATTAATTCAGGACTTCCGGCCAAGATGGCAGAGAGGAGGCACAGTCCTGTTTAACCTCCGCATTTTTCTCTCACTATCCATTTCATTTCATACCTCTGAATTAATGCTCGAATTGAAAAAAAAGATGCAATTACTTACCAAGAGAAACCATCCTTGAGACTCGTCAAGAAAGGTCTGTTTTTCGCGAGGGCAGGGACGGTTATTAGATTGGAAGCAGACTGCGGGCAGCAGCTGCAGCGAGAGCACAGAAAGTAGCTCAGAGCCGAGCAGAGCGGAGAGGGGGTGGGGCGTGATCGCAGCCGTCTCTGCGGGGAGAGCTTTGCTACAGAATTAGATACTTTGCTCTGGCAGCAAGTCAGCAGCCCAGCAGAGAAGCTAAAAACACCGAGGGTGAAGAATACAACCCGGAACAGCTGGAGTCTCTCAGGACCTGGCCACGCCTCCCCCACAATGTCTCAGCGCGCTCTCGGATCTCAGAGCGCAGGCGCCGCAGCACAGTAGGACCTGTGCCTCACGGCTACCCTGCCCCTCCCCCAAAGAAAGCAGCCTCCATTCAAGGGATTTTTTTCTTCTGTTTCTTTGATAGTTTGTCTTTGATTATTAGATAGAATGAGCAAGAAACTGAAAAAGACTTTAACTCTTGACAGCTTCTATACAGATAAAGAGCAGACTCCAAATCCTGAGGAGACTAAAAACAGACAGTCTCCAGGTGAATCCCCAAAGGAGGAGATCATATGTTCCTCAGCACAGATGAATCTCATGGAGGAAATTAAAAAGGCTCTCACAAGGGAGCTAGAAGAAAAATGGGAAAAGGAGAGGGAGGCTTTGCAAAAGGAGAGGGAGACTTGGCAAAAGCAGAGTGAGGCTTTGCAAAAGGAGAAGGAGGCTTGGCAAAAGGAGAGGGAGGCTTTGCAAAAGAGCTTGGAGAAGTCAATTAAAGAGAGAGTGGATAAAGAAACCAAATCCTTGAAAAATAGGATTGGTGAACTGGAAAACAAAATTGGTGAGATGGAAAAAAATTCCACAGAACAAAAGAACTCAATTGGACAATTAGAAAAAGATCTTTAAAAAGTGAGTGAAGAAAATACTTCACTGAAAATCAGGGTCGAACAAATGGAATTGAATGACTTGAGGAGACAAGAAGAATCAGTCAAGCAAATCCAAAAAAATCAAACAATGGAAAAGAATGTGAAATACCTTCTGGGAAAGACAACAGACCTGGAAAACAGATCCAGGAGAGACAATCTGAGAATCATCGGACTCCCAGAAAAGCATGATGAAAAAAAGAGCCTGGACACTATTTTCCAGGAAATTATCAAAGAGAACTGCCCAGAAGTCATAGAAACAGAGGATAATATAGACATTGAAAGAATTCATCGATCACCCACTGAAAGGGATCCTAAAATCAAAACACCAAGGAATATAGTGGCCAAATGCCAGAACCCTCAGGCGAAGGAAAAAATACTGCAAGCAGCTAGAAAAACCCAATTCAAGTATCAAGGAGCCACAATAAGGATCACCCAGGATCTGGCAGCATCCACATTAAAGGATCGAAGGGCCTGGAATATGATATTCCAAAAGGCTAAGGAACTTGGTATGCAACCAAAAATAACTTACCCAGTGAGAATGAGCATCTTTTTCCAGGGAAGAAGATGGACATTCAACGAAGTAAGAGAATTTCACCTATTTTTGATGAAAAATCCAGAACTTAACAAAAAATTTGATCTACAAGTACAGAACCCAAGAGAAATCTAAAAAGGTAAAGATTAATCTTGGGAACTATATTTCGGCTATAAAGATGTATAAAGAATACATGTATACCTTGTTCTAGAAACTAGTTGTGGAAAGGACATTGTACCAGAAAAAGGGGAAAGTGGGGGTACTACATTTCATGAAGAGGCAAAGAAAACCTATTATATCTGAGATAAAGAATGGAGAGGGATGAATATAGTGAGTATATTACTGCTTTCAGAATTGGCATTAAGAGAAAAATTTTAGATATATTCAATCTATGATGAAACTTCTCCCACCTCATTGAAAAGTGAGAAGGGAAAAGTGAAAAGGGAAGGAATAAGTTAAGTGGAAGGGAAAGGGGTAAATTAGGGGGAGGAACTCTAAGAGGAGGGAGGGATACTAAAAAAGGGAGGGCTGTGAGAAGCAAGTGGTGCTCACAAGCTTAATACTGGGAAGGGGGGTAAGGGAGTAAGAAGGGAGAAAAGCATAAACTGGGGTTAACAAGATGGCAAGTAATACAGAATTGGTCATTTTAACCATAAATGTGAACGGGGTAAACTCCTCTATAAAGAGGAAGCAGTTAGCAGAATGGATTAAAAGCCAGAATCCTACAATATGTTGTTTACAGGAAACACACCTGAAGCGGGGTGATACATGCAGGTTAAAGGTAAAAGGTTGGAGCAAAATCTACTATGCTTCAGGTGAAGTCAAAAAAGCAGGGGTAGCCATCCTGATCTCAGATCAAGCTAAAGCAAAAATTGATTTAATCAAAAGAGATAAGGAAGGGCACTATATCTTGCTAAAGGGTAGAATGAATAATGAAGCAGTATCTATATTAAACATATATGCACCAAGTAGTGTAGCATCTAAATTCTTAAAAGAGAAATTAAGAGAGCTGCAAGAAGAAATAGACAGTAAAACTATAATAGTGGGAAATCTCAACCTTGCACTCTCAGAATTAGATAAATCAAACCACAAAATAAATAACAAAGACGTCAAAGAGATAAATAGAATACTAGAAAAATTAGATATGATAGCTCTCTGGAGAAAATGTAATGGGGACAGAAGGGAGTACACCTTCTTTTCAGCAGTTCATGGAACTTATACAAAAATTGACCATATATTAGGACATAAAAACCTCAAACTCAAATGCAGTAAGGCAGAAATAGTGAATGCATCCTTTTCAGACCACGATGCATTGAAAATTACATTCAATGAAAAGCCAGGGGAAAGTAGACCAAAAAATAATTGGAAACTAAATAATCTCATACTAAAGAATGATTGGGTGAAACAGCAAATTATAGACATAATTAATAACTTCATCCAAGAAAACGATAATAATGAGACATCATACCAAAATATATGGAATGCAGCCAAAGTGGTAATAAGGGGAAATCTCATATCTCTAGAGGCCTATTTGTATAAAATAGAGAAAGAGAAGGTCAATGAATTGGGCTTGCAACTAAAAATGCTAGAAAAGGAACAAATTAAAAACCTCCAATCAAACACTAAACTTGAAATTCAAAAAATAAAAGGAGAGATCAATAAAATTGAAAGTAAAAAAACTATTGAATTAATTAATAAAACTAAGAGTTGGTTCTATGAAAAAAACCAACAAAATAGACAAACCCTTAGTAAATCTGATTAAAAAAAGGAAAGAGGAAAATCAAATTGTTAGTCTTAAAAATGAAAAGGGAGAACTCACCACTAACGAAGAGGAAATTAGAGCAATAATTAGGAGTTACTTTGCCCAACTTTACGCCAATAAATTCGACAACTTAAATGAAATACAAGAATATCTCCAAAAATATAGCATGCCCAAACTAACAGAGGAAGAAGTAAATATCCTAAGCACTCCTATCTCAGAAAAAGAAATAGAACAAACTATCAATCAACTCCCTAAGAAAAAATCCCCAGGACCAGATGGATTTACATCTGAATTCTATCAAACATTTAAAGATCAATTAACTCCAATACTAAATAAACTATTTGAAAAAGTAGGGATTGAAGGAGTCCTACCAAACTCCTTTTATGACACAGATATGGTACTGATACCTAAACCAGGTAGGCTGAAAACAGAGAAAGAAAATTATAGACCAATCTCCCTAATGAATATTGATGCTAAAATCTTAAATAAAATATTAGCAAAAAGATTACAGAAAATCATCCCCAGGATAATACACTATGACCAAGTAGGATTTATACCAGGAATGCAGGGCTGGTTCAATATTAGGAAAACTATTAGCATAATTGACTATAGCAATAACCAACCAAACAAAAACCATATGATCATCTCAATAGATGCAGAAAAAGCATTTGATAAAATCCAACAGCCATTCCTAATAAAAACACTTGAGAGCATAGGAATAAAAGGACTTTTCCTTAAAATAGTCAGGAGCATATATTTAAAACCTTCAGTAAGCATCATATGCAATGGGGAAAAACTGGAACCTTTCCCAGTAAGATCTGGAGTGAAGCAAGGTTGCCCACTATCACCATTATTATTCAATATTGTATTAGAAACACTAGCCTCTGCAATAAGAGTCGAGAAAGAGATTAAAGGAATTAGAGTAGGCAATGAGGAAACCAAACTATCACTCTTTGCAGATGATATGATGGTATACCTAGAAAACCCCAGAGATTCTACTAAAAAGCTATTAGAAATAATTCATAATTTTAGCAAAGTAGCAGGATACAAAATAAATCCCCATAAATCCTCAGCATTCTTATACACCACCAACAAAATCCAAGAGCAAGAGATACAAAGAGAAATTCCATTCAAAATAACTGTTGATAGCATAAAATATTTGGGAATCTACCTACCAAAGGAAAGTCAGGAATTATTTGAGCAAAATTACAAAAAAGTCTTCCCACAAATAAAGTCAGATTTAAATAATTGGAAAAATATTAAGTGCTCTTGGATAGGCCGAGCGAATATAATAAAGATGACAATACTCCCTAAACTAATCTATTTATTTAGTGCTATACCAATCAGACTTCCAAGAAAATATTTTAATGATTTAGAAAAAATAACAACAAAATTCATATGGAACAATAAAAAGTCGAGAATCTCAAGGGAATTAATGAAAAAAAAATCAAATGAAGGTGGTCTAGCTGTACTTGATCTAATATTATATTATAAAGCAGCAGTCACCAAAACCATTTGGTATTGACTAAGAAATAGATTAGTTGATCAGTGGAAAAGGTTAGGTTCACAAGACAGAATAGTCAACTATAGCAATCTAGTGTTTGACAAACCCAAAGATTCTAAATTTTGGGATAAGATTTCATTATTTGATAAAAACTGCTGGGATAACTGGAAATTAGTATGGCAGAAATTAGGCAAGGACCCTCACTTAACAGCACATACCAAGATAAGATCAAAATGGGTCCATGACCTAGGCATAAAGAACGAGATTATAAATAAATTAGAGGAACATAGGATAGTTTATCTCTCAGACCTGTGGAGGAGAAAGAAATTTGTGACCAAAGATGAACTAGAGACCATTACCAATCACAAAATAGAAAATTTTGATTATATCAAATTAAAAAGCCTTTGTACAAACAGAACGAATGCAAACAAGATTAGTAGGGAAGCAACAAACTGGGAAAACATCTTTACAATTAAAGGTTCTGATAAAGGCCTCATTTCCAAAATATATAGAGAACTGACTCAAATTTATAAGAAATCAAGCCATTCTCCAATTGATAAATGATCAAAGGATATGAACAGACAATTTTCAGATGAAGAAATTGAAACTATTACCACTCACATGAAAGAGTGTTCCAAATCACTATTGATCAGAGAAATGCAAATTAAGACAACTCTGAGATATCACTACACAACTGTCAGATTGGCTAAGATGACAGGAAAAAATAATGATGAATGTTGGAGGGGATGTGGGAAAACGGGGACACTAATGCATTGTTGGTGGAGTTGTGAACGAATCCAGCCATTCTGGAGAGCAATCTGGAATTATGCCCAAAATGTTATCAAACTGTGCATACCCTTTGATCCAGCAGTGTTTCTATTGGGCTTATACCCCAAAGAGATACTAAAAAAGGGAAAGGGACCTGTATGTGCTAAACTGTTCATAGCAGCCCTGTTTGTAGTGGCTAGAAACTGGAAAATGAATGGATGCCCATCAATTGGAGAATGGCTGGGTAAATTGTGGTATATGAATGTTATGGAATATTATTGCTCTGTAAGGAATGACCAGCAGGATGAATACAGAGAGGCTTGGAGAGACCTACTTGGACTGATGCTAAGTGAGATGAGCAGAACCAGGAGATCATTATACACTTCGACAATGATATTGTATGAGCATGTATTCTGATGCAAGTGGATTTCTATGACAAAGAGACTTAACTGAGTTTCAATGGATAAATGATGGACAGAAACAGCTACACTCAAAGAAGGAACACTGGGAAATGAATGTGAACTATTTGCATTTTTGATTTTCTTCCCGAGTTATTTTTACCTTCTGAATCCAATTCTCCCTGTGCAGCAGGAGAACTGTTTGGTTCTGCAAATATGTATTGTATCTAGGATATACTGCAACATATTTAACATATGTAGGACTGCTTGCCATCTTGGGGGGGGGTGGAGGGAGGGAGGGGAAAAAACGAAACATAAGTGAGTGCAAGGGATAATGTTGTAAAAAAAAAATTATCCTGGCATGGATTCTGTCAATACAAAGTTATTATTAAATAAAATAAAATTTAAATTAAAAAAAAACAAAAAAACAAAAAAACAAAAAAAAAAAACATCAATTCAGAGGCTTGTAATGAAATGGATAGTGAGAGAAAAATGCGGAGCTACACAGCTATGTGCCTCCTCTCTGCCATCTTCAATTATTTTCTACTAAACTGTAAACACTCTTCTTTATGTACTTCTTTTATGTAAGACAATTTCTCTTATTTGTCCCCCTTCTTCCCCTTCTTTCCAGAGTATACTTCTTTCTCACTTGTTGACTTAAAAAATCATCACAACATAATTGATTCACTCCTGCACCAGCTGTCTATTCAGAATCTTTATAACTGCTCCAGAAATAGTAAAGTTCTTAAAAGTTATATATATATATATATATATATATCATCTTTCCATATAGGAATGTCAATAGTTTATTGAGTTCCTTATGATTTCTCTTTCATATTTCATTTTTATCCTTCCCTTGACTCTTGTATTTAAAAGTCAAATTTTTTTCTGTTCAGTTCAGTTCAGTTTCTGTCTTTTCATCAGGAAGGCATGGAAGTTCTCTTTTTCATCAAATTTCTAATTTTTATTTTTCTGTTTTTGCTTTATATCCCAACTCTTTTTCAAAAAATTAAACCTTTTCTATTTTCAAAACATATGCATGGATAATTTTCAACTTTCACCCTCGCAAAACTTTGTGTTCCAATTTTTCCCTCCCTTTTCCCCAACCTCCCAGATGCAAGTCATTCAAAATATGTTAGACATGTACAATTCTTCTATGCATATTTCCAAAATTATAATGCTGTATAAGAAACGTCAGATCACAAAGGGAAAAAATGAGAAGGAAAATAAAATGTAAGCAAACAACAACAAAAAAGTGAAAATACGATGTTGTGATCTAAACTCAGTTCTCACAGTCCTCTCTGGGTGTAGATGGCTTTCTTCATCATAAGACCATTGGAACTGGTCTGAATCATCTCATTGTTGATGACAGCCATGTCCATCAGAATTGGTCATCATATAATCTTGCTGTTGCCATATATAATGTTCTTCTGGTTTTTCTCATTTCACTTAGCATCAGTTCATGTAAGTCTCTCCAAGCTTCTCTGAAATCATCTGCTGATCATTTCTTATATAACAATAATATTCTGTAACATTCATATACCATTACTTATTCAGCCATTCTCCAACTGATGGGCAGCTACTCAGTTTGCAGTTTCTTGCCATTACAAAAAAAGGCTGCCAAAAACATTTTTGCACATGTGCAGGTGGATCTGTTTCTCTCTTTTATGATCTCCTTGGAATATAAGCCCAGTATAAACATGCTGGATTAAAGGGTATGCACAGTTTGACAGCCCTTTGGAAAAAGTTCCTATGCTCTCCAAAATGATTGAATCAGCAAACAGTTTCAACAACAATGTCTTACTGTCCCAGTTTGCCCATATCTCCTCCAACACTAGCCATTATATTACATAATCTGAGAGGTGTGTAGTAGTATCTTAGAGTTGACTTAATTTGATTTCCTTTAATCAAGAATGATTTAGAGCACCTTTTCACATGACTAGAAATAGTTTCAATTACAACTGAAAATTGTCTATTCATATCCTTTGATCATTTATCAATTGGAGAATGGCTTGAATTCTAATAATTTTGAGTCAGTTCTCTATACATTTAAGAAATGAAACCTTTATCAGAACCTTTGAATGTAAATTTTCCCCCAGTTTATTACTTCCCTTCCAATCTTATCTGCATTGGTTTTGTTTCCATAAAACCTTTTTAACGTAATATAATCAAAGTGATCTATTTTATATTCAATAATGTAGTCTAGTTCTTCTTAGGGGACAAATTCTTTCCTTTTCCATAAAGCTCAGTGTGAACTATCTTTTGTTTTTCTAATTTGTATATAATATCACTCTTTATGTCTAAATCATGAACCCATTTTGACTTTATTTTACAATGTTAAAGGTACATCAATACCTAATTCTTGCCATACTAATTTCCAATTTTCTCAGAAGTGTTTTTCCAAACAATGAGTTCTTATCACAAAAGCTGGGGTTTGGGGATTTGCCAAACACTAGGTTACTATAGTCATTAACTATTTTGTCCTGTGTATCTAACCTATTACAATGGTCAACTACTCTATTTCTTAGTCAGTACCAAATGATTTTGATGACTGCTGCTTTATAATATAGTTTTAGGTCTGGCACAGTTAAGCAATCTTCATTTGCATTTTTTATTAATTGCCTTAAAATTCTTGACCTATTGTTCTTCCAGATGAACATTGTTATTACTTTTTGTAGATTTGTAAAATAATTTTTTGGGAATTTGATTGGTATGGCACTGAATTAAGTAGATTAATTCATGTATTTTTGTTGTTTTTATTATGTTAGCTTGGCCTAGCTATGAGCAACTGATATTTTCCAGAGAGATTAAATCTGACTTTATTTGTGTGGAAAGTATTTTGTAATTATTTTCACATAGTTCCTTACTTTGCCTTGGCAGATAGTCTTCCGAGTATTTTATATTATCTAACAGTTATTTTAAATAAAATTTCTCTTTGTATCTCATGCTGCTAGACTTTGTTGATAATACGTAAAAAATGTTGATGATTTCTGTGGATTTATTTTGTATCCTTCAACTTTGATAAAGTTGTGAATTGTTTCAAATAGCTTTTTAGTTGATTCTCTAGGATTCTCTAAATATAGTATCAAATCACCTGGAAAGATTGATAATTTGGTTTCCTCATTACCTACTTTCATTCCTTTAATATCTTTTTCTTATTTTATTGCCAAAGCTAATATTTCTAATATAATATTGAATAGTAATGATGATAGTGGGCAATGTTATTTCACTCTTGATCATATTCTAGTTTATTCCCATTTCATGTGAAGCTTGCTAATGGCTTTAAATAGTTATTATTGATCATTTGTAAAGGAAAATTCCATTTATCCTTATACTCTCTAGTGTTTTTTTTTTTTTTTTATAGAAGTGGATATTGGATTTTGCCAAATGCTTTTTATGCATCTATTGAAATAATCATATGATTTTTGTTAGCTTGGTTATTGATATAGTCAATTATGCAAATAGTTTTCCTAATATTTGGCCAATCCTACATTTCTGGTATAAATCCTACTGGGGATAACTTGTTGAAATCTCTTTGCAAATATTTTATTTAAGATTTTTGCCTCAATATGCATTAAGGAAATTGGTCTATAATTTCCTTTCTCTGTTTTGACCCTATATGGGTCAAAACGTGGTTTAGATATCATTACCATATCTATGTCATAAAAAGAATTTGGTAGGATTTCTTCTTTCCTTATTTTCCCAAGAGTTTGAATAATATTGGAATTCATTGTTCTTTAAATGTTTGGTAGAATTTACATGTAAATCGATCTGATCCTAGAGATTTTTTCTTAGGGATTAATAGTTTGTTCAATTTATTTTTCTAAAAGGGGACTGTTTAAGTAATTTATTTCCTCCTCTGTTAATCTGGATTTTGTTGGTGATGTATAAAAATGCTGAGGATTTATGCACATTTATTTTGTATCCTGAAATTTTGCTAAAGTTATGGACTATTTCTAATAGCTTTTTTTAGTAGCATTTCTGCAGTTCTCTAAGTATACCATCATATCATCTGCAAAGAGTGATAATTTAGTTTCCTCATTACCTAATCTAATTCTTTTAAACTCTTTTTCATTTCTTTTTGCCAAAGCTAGCTTTTCTAATACAATATTGAATAGTAATGGTGATAGTGGGCAACTTTGTTTCACTCCTGATTTTAATGGGAATGGTTCCAGTTTATCACCATTACATATGATTCTTACTGATCATTTTAAATAGATGCTACTATTTTAAGGAAAAGTCCATTTATTCCTATACTCTCTAGTGTTTTTAATAGGAATGGATGTTGGATTTTATCAAATTCTTGTTCTGCATCTATTGAGATGATCATTTGGTTATTGATATAGTCAATTATGTTTCTAATACATAACCAGCCCTGCAATCACGGTATAAATCATAGTTGGTCATGGTGTATCCTGAGGATGATTTTCTGTAATCTTTTTGCTAATATTTTATTTAAGATTTTTGCATCAATATTCATTAGGGAAATTGGTTTATAATTTTTCCCTCTGTTTTTGTCCTACCTGATTTAGATATCAGTACAATGTTTGTGTCATAAAAAGAATTTTATAGGACTCCTTCAATCCCTGTTTTTTCAAATAGTTTATATAGCATTGGAATTAATTGTTCTTTAAATGTTTAGTAAAATTCACATGTAATTCCATCTGGTCCTGGGGATTTTTCCTTAGAAAGTTGATTAATAGCTTGTTTTATTTCTTTTTCTAAAATGGGACTATTTAACCAATTTACTTCTTCCTCTGTTAATCTGGGCAACATATTTTTGAAGGTATTTATCCATTTTATTTAAGTTATTAAATTTATTATCATAAATTTGGGCAAAGTAACTCCTAATTATTGCTCTAATTCCTCTCCATTAGTGTTAAGTTTTCCCTTTTCATTTTTAAGACTAACAATTTGATTTTCCTCTTTCCTTATTCTAATCAAATTTACTAAGCGTTTATCTATTTTGTTGTTTTTTTCATAGAACCAACATTTAGTTTTATTTATTAATTCAATAGTTTTTTACTTTTAATTTTATTAATCTCTCCTTTTATTTTTAGAATTTCAAGCTTAGTGTTTGATTGGGGGTTTTTGATTTGCTCTTTTTCTAGCTTTTTTAGTTGCAAGCCTAATTCATTGATTTTCTCTTTCTCTATTTTATGCAAATAGGCCTCTAGAGATATAAAATTTCCCCTTATTACCATTTTGGCTGCATCCCACATATCTTGGTATGTTGTCTCATTATTGTCATTCTCTTGGGTGAAATTATTCATTGTGTCTATGACTTGCTGTTTCACCCATTCATTCTCCAGGATGAAATTATTTGGTTTCCAATGAGTTTTTGGTCTATTTTCCCTAGCTTTTTATTGGATATAATTTTTACTGCATTATGATCTTAAAAGAATGCATTTGCTATTTCTGCCTTTCTGCATTTGACTTTGAGTTCTTTATGTCTTAACATATGGTCAATTTTGTATCGATTCCATGAACTGCCGAAAAGAAAGTATACTCCTTTCTGTCTCCATTTAGTTTTCTCCAAAGATCTATCATACCTAACTGTTCTAGGGTTCTATTTACTTCTTTAACTTCTTTCTCATTTATTTTGTGGTTTGATTTCTAGTTCTGAGAGTACAAGGTTGACATCTCCCACTATTATAGTTTTGCTGTCTATTTCTCCTTGCAATTCTCGTAACTTCTTCTTTAGGAATTTAAATGCTATATCACTTGGTGCATATAAGTTTACTATTGCTATTGCCTCTATCTATGGCACCCTTTAGCAAGATATAGTTTCCTTCATTATCTCTTTTAATGAGATCATTTTTCGCTTTTGTTTGATCTGAGATCAGGATGGCTATCCCTGCTTTTTTTACTTCACCTGAAACATAATAGATTCTGCCCTAGCCTTTTACCTTTATTCTGTATGTATCACCCTGCTTTACATGTGTTTCCTGTAAAGAACCTATTTTAGGATTCTGACTTTTAATCCAGTCTGCTATCCACCTGTGCTTTTGGAAGGAGTTTACCCTATTTACATTTATGGTTAAAAATACCAATTCTGTACTTCCGGCGATCTTGTTAACCCCAGATTATGCTTTTCTCTTTCCTTTTCCCCTTACCCCCTCCCTAGTATTAAATTTATGAACACCACTTGCCTCATGCAGCCCTCCCTCTTTAGGATCCCTACCCCCTCTTTGGAGTCCCTCCCCTTTTTCTGATACAATTTCTGTATCCCCTTCTATTTAGCCTACTCCTTCCCTTTTTGCTTTTCCCCTTTCACTTTTCAATGAGGCTGGAGAAGTTTCTATGTAAACCAAATATGTCTATTATTTTATTTTTGAGCCAGTTCTGATGAGAGTAAGATTCACACAATCTTCATCCTTTTCCCTTCTTTCCCTCAGATATAATAGGTTTCCTTTGTCTCTTCATGAGATGTGATACTTCTACTTTTCCTTTTTTTCTGGTACAATTTCCTTTCCATTTCTAGATCCTTTTTTATATTATAATAGTAAAACCAAATTATACATGTACTCTTTATGTATATTCATTTTAGAAACATAGTTCTCAAGAATTCATTTTACCTTGTTATGCTTCTCTTGGGCCCTATATTTGGAGGTTAAACTTTTTCTTTAGTTCTCTTTTTTTTTGTCAGAAATAAATGAAATTCACCTTTTGGGATCTCTTTCAGTAGATAATTGATGAATTCTTTCAATGTCTATTTTACCTTCTGTTTCTATAACATCTGGGCAGTTCTCTTTGATGATTTCCTAAAACATAGTGTGTAGGCTTTTATTTTCATCATGATTTTCAGGGAGTCCAATAATCCTAAGATTATCTCTCCTGGATCTATTTTCCAGGTCTGTGGTTTTCCCAAGTAAGTATTTACTATTTTTTCTTTTTTTTTCATTTTTTTTTTTTTATTTTGCTTGATTAATTCTTGGTGTCTCCTCAAGTCATTCATTTTCATTTGTTCAATTCTGATTTTTAATGAATTATTTTCTTCATTTACTTTTTAAATTTCTTTTTCTAATTGTCCAACTGAGTTTTTAAATGAGTTGTTTTGTTATATGGAATTTTTTTCCATTTCACCAATTTTATTTTTTAAGGAGTTATTTTCTTTTTCCAATTCACTAATTCTGTTTTTCAGGGAGTTGATTTCTTTATACATTCTATCTTTTAATGAGTTACATGTCTTATCACCACCTTCTTGCATAGCTTCTCTTTCCTTTTCCATTTTTTTTCTAGTTCTCTTTTAAGAGCCTTTTTAATTTTTTCTATGAGAGCCTTGTGTGATGGGGATCAGGTTACATCACCATTTGGGGCTTCATCTGGAGACAATCTGCTTTTCGTCTCCTCAGGGTTTGAAGTCTGCTCTTTTTCAATATAGAAACAATATATAATTAGAAACTGCTTTGTTTTTTACTCATTTTAACAACAAAAAATGCTGCAGTCTGCTTTTGGTGCAATGTGGGTTTACTAAGCTTCCTCAACAGAAAGCAGGAAGTAGTAGATTGATGAACCTCTATAGATGATATTTGAAAAAATTATGTGAAAATAGAGAAGTATCATTAGATAGAAGACAGATGCCCTGGTTAAAAAAAAAAAAAAAAGTGGTAGTAGCGGTGGTGGTGAAACAAGATGATAGAGTCTGCAAACTGTGAATCGTAAAACTTAATTTTGATCTTTTGTACAGCAGACCATGAAAGTGATAATCAGTGAAATAATGATTTTTAAGAAGCCAGCATAACTTCATTAAAAACAGTTTGTGTCAAACCAAACTCATTTTCCATTGTTGTTTACAGAATTGTATATCAGAAGTGTCATTATGTTGCCTAATATTTAGCAAATCATTTGATAATGTCATCTCATCCTATTCTTGTCAAGAACATGGAGAGATCAGGACAGCTACATGGTGTGTGGATAGATACATGAATTTTTTATATTCAGGTTAATGAAGAGAATCCCCTGGTTTTCAGCAGGATGATTTCAGAGAGGCTTGGAGAGACTTACATGAATTAATGCTAAGTGAAATAAGAAGAACCAGGAGATCATTATACATTGCAGCAACAAGATTATATGATGATCAGCTCTGATGGATGTGGCTCTCTTCAACAATGAGATGATTCAAACCAGTTCTAATTGTTTAGTAATGAAGAGAATCAGCTATACCCAGAGAGAGAACTATGGGAAATGAGTGTGGACCACAACATAGCATTTCCACTTTTTCTGTTATTGTGTGCTTACATTTTGTTTTCCTTCTCAGATGTTTTTTCTTTCTTTCTAGATCTTATTTTTCTTGTGTGGCAAAGTAACTGTATAAATATATATACATATATTGGATTTAACATATATTTTAAAATATTTAACATGTATAGGACTACCTGTCATCTAGGGTAGAGGGTGAGGGAAAGGAGGAGAAAAATCGGAACAGAAGTTTTTGCAAAAGTCAGTGTTGAAAAATTACCCATTCATATGTTTTGTAAATAAACAAAACATATATATTTTTTGAAATGAACTCTAGAGCTTGGGAATCAAGGTTGTTGTAAGTCATTAGTTTAATAATATGATGTTCAGTCTGGGATATGGTTAAAATATAAAGGAAAATTGGGTAGTCTGAATAATGAGTATGAAAGATTTAAAAGGAGAAATACACGATTGAATACAAATATGGAAGTTAGATGAGAAAATGTGAGGACAGATGGGGGACATACCCTGTATACAGCAGTTGAGCAGCAGCAAGCCCATATATTCCAAGTCCTTTCTGTACCCAGATAGTTGTGTCTGCTCCAAAGGGTTTAAGTATCTTGAGAAGATGAAAGGAAATTTGGCTTTGTTTTAAGTAGAAATATTGAGAATGAAAATTTTTTAGTTTAATTGGAAAATTAATAGACAAAGTTATAGAGGGCTGGGAGGAAACATAATGGAGGACACCATGTGTTTTAAGTCCCTCTTGAAAACTTTAAGTACTAGGTTATGTAAGAGACAAGAATCTTATTAAGAACTCTATAGAATTGATGATGAAGCTAGGAAAATATTTTTATTCACAATTTTGCATAGTTAGATGTCCGGAAACAGTTACATCTTAAAATCACCAAAACATGCCTTTTTATACCCTGTCTGCATCTAATAGCATGTTTCTTATTCTAATTTTTGACTTTTCTCTGTAAGTTTTGTTTCCTTTGTTTCATCTCAGCTTAACCTTTAGGTTTCATTTCTTAGGATTGTTTCATTTTTTTTTCTGATTTAATTTTCATTTCTTTGCATTTCTTTAATTTAAGTTTTTAACTCAAAAAACTAAACCCCTTTTCAATTCTCATATGACCCATTCTTTTATTTATAATTTTTATATTATTTATTTTATACATATATATTATTTATAATTTTGTAATTCCTCAAATTTGTTAAAAAATTTTTTCACTTTCCTCTTCATATGTCTGTTAACCTCTGCACTAATCCCCTTACAATTAAGCTATCCAGCCTTAATCACTGAATGAGTGCAGCTTCAGTCAAACTGAGACCTGTTGAAGACCTTAGCTCAAAAAGGACAATGTCTCCCATTTCATCCAGGGCCATTTCCATTTCCATTTGTCTTTATATATATCTTGCCACTGGACCCAGGTGGCTCTGGAGGAGAAAGTGAGACAGGTGACCTTGCACAGCCCTCACTCCAATCCAATTCCCTTGCACATCAAAGCAATACCTCCCTGACATCATGTCCTGCTTTGAGAATTAAGAACAAATAACAACAACAACCATAAGCTCTGGAATCAGGAGGACCTGAGTTCAAATCCAAAATCAGACACTTAATACTTCCTAGTTGTATGAGCTTGAGCAAATCACTTAATTCTAATTACCTTACAAAAAAGAAAAAAGAAGAACATAGGGATATGTGGATTAGATAGTAATCAAGTTAAAATTATTGAGTTTTTGTGTGATGGCTAGATTCAAAGAGTAGTTGTTAATGGTTCAGTGACAACATATTAGAAAGTTTCCAGTTGAATGACTAATGGATCCAAATTTGGCTCTGTGCTATTTAATATATGCCCAATGAAAAAAGTATGGATGATATGATCATCGAACTTCTGAGTAAAACTAATTTGGGAGGAATACATGACATTGAATCAAAATCCCAAAGTCTCAATAGTCTAGAGCATTGGAAAAAAATTAATAATATGAAATTCAATAAGGATAATGTAGTCTTACACTGAGGCTCAAAAAATATCACCTTCACAAGACGGGATAACTAAGGTTACAAAGAGGATCTGAGGAAGACCTGGTGGGTTTAGCCAATTGCAAATTCACCATGAGTAAGCAATGTGGCATGAAGCCAAACAAAACAAAACAAAACACAAAACAAATCTGATATCTTGAGATATATAAAGATATTATTAAGGAATATTATGTGATAATCTCATTGTACTTTTCCTTCCTCAGACCTCATTTGGAGTATTGGGTTCAGTTTAGGATATTGGAATTTAGGAAGGAGATTTGTACCACACAATATCTAGAAGAGTGCAACCAAGATGATGAAATGCCTAAATCTAAGTCATATGAGGACTGCTTGAAGAAAGCATGAATGTTTCATTTGGAGAAAAGAAGATAAAAGAGAATAATAGTTATCTTTAAGTATTTGAAGACATGTTATATGAAAGAATGATCAGACCCATTTTTTTTGAGCTCAGAGGGCAGGACCAGTAGCAACAAGCAAAGAAACTAATTTGGACTTGATTTCAGGAAAAACTTCCTAAAATTAAAAAGTCACAAAGTGGAGTAAACTGCCAAAGAGATAGTTCGCTCTCTTATATTGAAAGCTTTCAGATAGAGACTATAAGATCATTTGGGTATATTAAAAGCAGAGATTCTTTTTGTTATATCAGTTAAACTATATGTTTATCAAAGTCCTTTATAACTCAAATTCTGTCATTCTGTTTTTTTTTCATTTATAGTATCAGTATCCTATGAATCCAGTCTTTATGAAAAATAATGTAATACTTAACACTTGGTTCTAGATGAGCTTGCTCTCCCCCTTTCCCACTCCTTTTCTCTCTCTCCTCTCTCTTTCTGTCTTCCTCTCTTTTCACATACACAGCATATATTCTCAGGATATACATACATACATATACACACACATACATATATGTATATATACACACACATACACACATGCATACATAAACATGCATGGATATGAATAAAAACAGAATCATCAAATTTGAAAGTTGGAAGGGACCTCAGTAAACATATGGTTTAATCTGTCAAGAAAAAAGTATGTATGTATGTATGTATGTATGTATACATAATACATATTTGTATATATATGAGTATATGTATACATATATATGTGATATGTATATACCTCTACACAAACAGTAATTATTTACTGGCATAAGCAATTCCCTGGTGAGGAAACTAGCTCTACCTGTGTAGTTTGGTACCTTCTCTGTAACTTATATGATATATTTATAGAAAATTTCAAGGAATAAAAGGTTAAATGACTTATCCAAGGTCACACAGTCTGTATGTGTCATAGGCAGGACTTGAACTCACAGTTTCCTGATTCTAGGTCTAGCTATCAGATGTTTATCCCCTATTCCATTCTGCCTATCTCTCATCATATGATGTTGAATCCTAACTAGATATACGTTTGGATTTTTTAGCACCAGTTTTTAACTCAGGTCCTTCAGTTTTTCTTATATTGGAAGCAGTTCTAGCAGCCTTTCTCAATCCCAGCTTCTCTTGACAACAGAACTTTCCTTCATCTAAATCAGTGGAACAGTCCTTTGTTTGCTCCCGCTGGAACATCATATTTTGTTGTACAGGTGCTTGTGAGGATTCTTGATCCTTGCTTGTCATTTCATTGACCTGTTCAATACCTTGATTTTCCTTTTTGGAATCATGTTCCCCACCAATCCTTCCTTTTCTGTGGAAGGATTCCTCTAATCTCGAGCTTGTGGATAGTGACAACACTTATTTATGTGTAAATATCCCCCCTTAAAAAAATAAACCTTCTTTTAGTTACATTCTTCTTTAAGATAATTGATCTTTTTTTTTTTTTGTGAGTACTCCATGTCAAAATCCTTCATCCTTGTCCTTTTGCACGGTTTTAATTGTATATTTAATATCATGTCTCTATACTTGTTTCATCCTGTTTCCATCTCTATTCCACCTCATTTCAAAATTAAAAAGAAGTTAATCATTGAGAGCAAGAGAAAATATTTGACTAAACATTCAATGGCCATACCCATGAACTAATGGGGGAAAAAGTGAGTGAAGAAGTATTAAATATTCAGGGACAATTGATGGAATGAAATCATCTTTGAGAGATTAAAAAAATAAATTCTGGAAAGAGGCAAGACTCTAACTAAAGCAATAGAATGGTAGCAAAAAACAAGGACAAAAAATGTGATAAGTCAATTATTATTAAAAATATATTTCTGGAATGTGCAAATGTAATTAAATCAGTCCAGAAAAATATTTCCTTCCAAGGAAAATTGTGTTCTATGTTTGAAAGCCTTAGGGTGCTTGCTTCATTAAAAAAGTCATTAAGGAACTAATTAAAAGCTTACAATTATCATTGATTTACTCTCCCATATTGATGGGAGCAAAAAGACACATCTGACCTGGGGAAGCTTTGAATTTTGCAGTGAAGTTGAATAGATCTCAATGCTGGCAAAATAATTCTAGAAAGGGGCCCAGAATATTATATCAGGTTCTGAATAACTCCTGTGAGCTGAGTCAGTCAAATCACTAGAAATGAGAACCAGCTATGACTGAAATCAGTTCATTCAGCAAACACCATAGGCAAAAAACTATCTGCTAATAGGTTATTTGAGAGTTGTTGCTCTGACTAGCTATGTTGGTAATTGGCAGCTTCTTATTGATAACTTGAACTATTTTTGATTAATACCCATAGTTATAGTTATATGAGAATCACTAGTGCTGTTCCAGCAATCCAACAGATTGGAATCAGGGTGTCCTGAGTTCAAATATAATTTTAGACACTTACTAATTATGTGATCCTAGACAACATTAAGTTACTTAACTTTTTTGCCTCCATTTTCTCAACAATAAAATGGGGTTAATAATAAGTGGTACCTACCTCAAAATCACATGAGGTCGAATGAGATATTAATTTTAATAACACTTTGCACAGTACCAGGAACATAGTAGGCACTATATAAGTGCTTATTCCCTTTACTTTGTATCTCTCCCCACCGCTCCCCTCCCCCCAGCCAAGATAGATGTGTGTATTCCTAAGACATTGATAACCTTTAGATCCAATACTGCCTCTCTACATACTTACAATACTTTTGTTTAATCCTTCCATTCTCCATCCTTAATCTGTTTTCAGGAAAGGATCTGATGAGTTCATATTTAAAACTGTCACTGTCTTAACCCACTCTATTTTGTCCTTGGATCATACTTTGAATTATCAACATATTTTGTGAAATGTTTGAACTTTTCAGCCAATATTCCTTTTACCTCTGAGGATTTACCACATCTTACAATTCTGTCTAATGAAGGCCATTATTATTATTATTTTTTACTTCTTGTATCGTATAATACCTAGTGAAGATGGGGGAATCATACTCTTCAACTTCTAGTATTGTTTCTTGATCATTCCTCCACCACCATTCCTCAGTGACTTTTCTTCTTCTGAAGTATACAAAATAATGTATAGCACCATTTTATATCCTTTTTGTTATTAAATGCTAGTAATTTCTACTTCTCTTAACTTTCTCACTTATTTTAATACCTGGACTTGAGTCTTTTTCTCTATGTCTTGACATAATTTTTGAAGACTTTGATATTCATGTTGGTGATCCTCCTAATATTTCAATTCTTCAGTCTTCCCAACTTCAGCGACCTCTTTTATCAGCCTACTCAAGCCACACACTAGCACTATCACTTCATTATCTCTCAGAATTGCATTGCTTCCTAGATCCAAGTCCATGAAATTCCATTCTCTGACCATGGCCTCCTTTTCTTTCATCTCTCATACTAAAATTAACATTGACACTCATGATTGTTCCATCCTTATCTTTCCTGATCATTTCCCCCATTCCAACCTTCCTTGACTTTGTTTTAAGTCTTCAACCTATGATGTGACTCTTTACTTTTTTATTAAGTACTACTTTAGAATTCCTGGTATCCCTGACTTTCTATTATTCCTACCCAGTGCATCTAAGATTAGTGATTTTTTTTTTCCTTGACTATTTCTTGTTCACTTCCCTAAACATGCATTGTATTATCCCACTTCCATTTTTTCCCCTCAGTTTCTTCTTTATGTTGATACCTTCATCAGCTAGAGCTAGGAGTGTAAGACCAATTAAATGTTACAAAACTATCAGTGATTCTGAATATACTAGTTGTTAACCATCTACTGACTCCACCCTATATGTTACCTCTTGTTGGTTTTTACCTAGACATGTGTTTCAATCATTCTCTTGGCTCTGTCGCCACCTACTGACCACTCCTTCCTTTTTTCAATGTACTGTCATTCAAAATTCTCTGTAACATTATTTTAGAAAACAACTTAACTGCATTAAATTAAAAGCAATAAAAGCAGAAGCCTAATTCACATTTGACCAGGGATTTTTAAGCTTTTCTTACTCACAACCCCTTTTTGCCTGAGAAATTTTTGAACTTTGGATAGCTAGATAATAAAATAGCTATACATATCAAACATTTACTGATGATAAATCATAATTTCTTGACCCCCACATTCAGTTAAAAGTCCCCATATAGAGTCATGACTCTGCAGTTTAAGAAAGTGAGACATAAACTATAAATCCCATTCAAATTTTTAGACTCAGCACCTTCCAAAGACAGAAGAAATCTTTTTAAGATTGAGTCTTTCCTTTTCCATCCATTTCATGAATCGAAGACAAAACTTAGTTTCTGAATTTAGATTTTCTATCTTTCCAAGAAAGGGAGCTGGATACACTAAATTCACTCATCAGCTTTTGTCTCCAGTGAGATTCCAGAGCATTGTGGAAGCTTGCATTGATTCTCCTGGTTATAGTTGCCTGATAATATAGGAAGGCAGGACATAAGTCTGGAACTCTATGTCAGCATCTCCTCACGGCCTTTGACCTGAAATAAATGTACCTGCAGAAACCAAAACTCTTGTGTATCTCACTTTTTGTATCTCCTAAATTTAATAGCAACAGTGGCAGGGAACACATTCTTTTCTGTTTCACCTTCAAAGTCCACAGACAATCTTGCCTCTCATCTTCTGTTTTTGTCAGGCTGGGAGGCCAAAAGATATCCATGAGCACTTCACTGTACTGGCTTGTTCTAGAAAATCACTGTTATGTTTGTAGTGTTCTTGCTTTTTTTATCTAAAATTTTTTTACTTAAACTTTAAAGTCTAACTTCAGTGCCTTCTCCTTCATGAAACCTTTTTCAATTTTCCTTGCTCTCTGAACAATATATTTCCTGCAATAATTTTCCTAGCCATACCTCTCATAGAACCTTGTTGGGGACCTCTTTATTGTGTTTATAATGTAATATTATATAGTGTAGTTAGTGTGTATGCCTCCCTGAGGCTGACTTCCCAGCAACTCTAGGTTCACAATTCTTGTGGAGTGAATACTACATAATATGAGATTTCTTAGGTACTCAGTTTATTTTCTGAGGTTGGAAACTTGATTTTATTTTCCTTTGAAGCTGATGATTAAATCCACCCTGTGAGCAAGGTTCAGAGTAGTGTATGTGGTAAGGGGAGGGAGAATCAAAAAGAGAGAATAAAATGCCTCAGCTCATGGGGACCTACAGATGATTTATAAGCACCAAACTTAGTTGGTTTGATTTCTCAAGCTGGGGGTTCTAATTAACACCAAGTTCTAAATTCCTTTTGTTGTTATTGTTGTTGTTATTGGTGGTGGCGGTAGTGGTGGTGATGGTTTGTGTGTGTATATGAGTGTGTGTGTATGTAATTTTACATGATTTGGTGTTTTCTGTAGGGATAAAGTTCCTTTTTAACTTAGGAAGATACTTTTCTTTGCCTTTTCTTTATTGACTTTGGAAGGTGAAAGGCTATTTCAAAATAGGTGCTTTTAAGTACTAAACAAGTAATCTTTGGTAAACTCTCTGAAAATGTTCTTTGTTGAATCTGCATAACTTTGTTCCTTTGAGACAATATAAGATCATATCACTTTGACTGTTTTTAGACTGTTTCTTCTATGGCACTGGGGAAGCAAATGAAAAGATAATGGTTATGCTTTTTCAAAATACTGGAGGGCTTTTTTTTTTTTTTTGGAGACAGTTTGTGTTTAAAATGCACTCAAGCTAATGTTTTGACAATAGTATAATTTTATTTTTTAGATAAAGCTTTTTATTTAAAAAAAAACATGGTAGCATAATTTTCAAAAAGGATGGGGGAGAGAATCAGTGGGAAGTAGGATACCCCGCCTGGGGAGCACTCATCCCCAAGTCCAGGGGGAAGGGTTTAGCATGAAGCTGAAAATTTTATTGAGTGTAATAGAGGAATGGTTGATGAAGTTAAAATCCCCTTGTGGACTAGACTGGGGAACCTGATTCAGGAACAGTCATGATTATATACAATGGAAGTGCTTTGGGGAAATTTGGAGCATGTGTAGGAATCCTGTAAGGTAGGTAAGAGGTCCAATAAACAGAGCACTGGGCTTGTACTCAGGAAGACCTAAATTCAAATCCAGCCTCAGACACTTACTAATTGTGTGATCCTAGACAAGTCACTCAATCCTGTTTGCCTTAATTTCTTCATCTGTCAAATGAGTTGAAGAAGGAAATGGCAAAAACAAAAAACAAAAACAAACAAACAAAAAACAACTGCATTATTGTGGCCAAGAAAACCCCACATGGGTACATAAAGAATTGAATATGACTGAAAAATTATTAAAGAACTACGATAAAAGTAGATATCCTGTAATTTGTTCCAGTCTTCTAACAACATGATAAACAGAAGTCTCTTTAAATAGTTGTGGCTACTAATTTGGAGCAATGTTGTTTAGTCATTTTCCAGGCATATCTGACTCTGTGATCCATTTTGGGGTTTTCCTGGCAAAATTGGAGGGATTTGCCATTTACTTCTTTCATTTTACAGATGAGAAAATTGAGTCAAACAGAGTGAAGTGATTTGCCCAGGGTCAAAGGACTAGTAAATATCTAAGGCCTTTTTTTGAAGTAGAGTTTTTCTAATTCTAGGCCCTGAGTTTCATCCACTGTGCCAGTTACCTACTCTATATGGAACTATAGATATAATCAAAAGGCTCCCCCTTATCAGAGGCTTGGCTAGAGAAGAGAATCATTGCTATAAAGGAGATAGCCAGATAGCCTGCCCTTTCTAACTATGGCTACATGTTCCATGAATATAAACTTTTTTGTCTTCATGTTCCTTTTTTTTTTTTTTTTTTTTTTTTTTCCATTTTAGGTTAAAGAGACAACTACAATCATGTGAGCTTCTAGAGTTAAGGAGAACAAAACAGCTG
Organism: Antechinus flavipes; assembly: GCF_016432865.1. Classification (NCBI taxonomy): domain Eukaryota; kingdom Metazoa; phylum Chordata; class Mammalia; order Dasyuromorphia; family Dasyuridae; genus Antechinus; species Antechinus flavipes. The sequence continues at coordinate 148,224,960 of NC_067398.1, read as the reverse complement.
AGATGATGCAGACTGAGAGTTGAATCAAGACTGGATTTAATCTCCAGCCCAGCATTAATTTCCCAAAGAGAGACTTCTGGAACTCAGCTCAGAAATAACTGAAGAACTAAAGGGCTCATCTGGATGTGAACTTAAAGGGAAAATACCCCCTCACACTTCCTCCTCTCCCTTTCCCATGTATTATTGGAAATATTTATAATTTTGCTTTTACTATATCTTTAAAATAAGTATCTCTTTGGGGAAAAAAAGCCAATTGAAATTAATTTTATAAGTAGAATTGGAGTGCCTATCACTGGAGTTTAATACTTTTAGAGAAGAGAAATACCATCTTCTCGGGAGTAACAATTCCAAGAGGCTAGATTGTTAAATAATCATTAGTTTTCTTGGAGGGGGGAAGGGAAAGGTATATTAGCAAATGAAGGTCATATAAAAACATAAGATAATTAATAAAAAAATTAAAAATACATGCTGCTATAATTCAATTAGAATTTTTTCAATACTTTCATAGGATTTTAGATCTAGAAGAGGCTTTAGAAATCATCTAGTCCAATTCCCTCATTTTGCAGGTGAGGATACTGAGGCCCACAGAAGAGGAATGTCTTGCTTAATGTGAAACATCTATTTGGTAGTAAAGCAGGGATTTGACTATAGGTTTTTTATACTGTTATGAAAATATTTTTCCTATTGCTTATTGGTTAAAATTTTTGTCACATGAACATATATGTTTTGAGTTTTTAAAAATATATAATGTTACTGTTAACTAGAGTGGTAAAGTACATTTTACAAAGGATTTTTCCCTTTTCTTGATTGTTTCAAAGGATCACACATGCTTCTAATGGCAAGAGTTGACCAACAATGGCAAAATCATCATCCTATATATCTTTTTTTTTAATATGGATACTATTTATTTTAAGAAAAGCTCCATTTATTATTAATTTTTAATTTATTAATTTATTAATTTTTTTTACAAACATTACTTTATGAATCATGTTGAAACAGAAAAATCAGAGCACAAAAGGAAAAAGAAAACATAGGAGAGATTAAAAAAAAAACAAAAAAAGAAGTGAACATAGCATGCATTGATTTATATTCAGTCTCCCCTTAGTTCTTTTTCTAGATGTAGATGGCATTTTCTGTCAGAAGTCTATTGGGATTGCTTTGAATCACTAAACCATTGAGAATTACCAAGTTTTTCATAGTCGATCATCATACATTCTTGCTATTATTGTTTACAATGTATTCCTAGTTCTGCTTGTTTCCCTCAACATCAGTTCGTGTAAATCTTTCTAGACCTTTCTAAAATCAGCTTGTACATCATATCCCATTACGTTCCTCTACCACAACTTGTTCAGCAATTCCCCAATTGATGGGCATCTACTCAATTTCCGATTCTTTGGTACTACAAAAAGAAATGCTACAAATATTTTTGCACATGTGGGTCCTCTCTCCTCCTTTATAATTCCTTTGGGATACAGGTACAGTAATGGCATTCCTGGGTCAAAGAGTATGCACAGTTTTATTGTCCTTTGGACATAGTTCCAAATTGTTCTCCAGGATGGTTAGATCATTTCATAATTCTAAATCTTTGTGTTTCTCTTACATACCTATCATACTCCACTTTTTGTCAGAGTATTCATATATGCATTTTATTTCCTGCACTGGTATAAACTTGTCAGGAATGAATATAGCTCATTCACTGTCTTCATGCTCTCCACACTTGTCATGATGTCTTGTAGATCATAGAAAATCAATAAGTGGTTTGTTCAATGAATGAAAGAAAGAGGCCAGCACTACTATATTTATCTAGTGGTAAGTTAGGTGATCCACAAACAGCATACAGAAACTCAGTGCCTTTAAGAGCAAAAGATGCTACAGTTAGCTTTAGTATCCGTAGGCAACTCTGAAGTAAATGACTTAGATTCGGAAGTAAGGAGAGAGGTGGGAAAGATATTGACCCATCTTCTCTTTATCTTGCTTTGGACTTCTACAAATGAATATTTTCAGGTTACTGATTTTTTAATATCTCTATTTATTGGCAGATTTTTCCCTGAAGACACTTCTTTACAATTTCTGATTCTTCTGGCTTCTCAAGGTTCAGCTTTTACTTTTTGGAGTAGTGGCCTTGTCTCTGTTATGTCTGTTTATCTTGTCTTTTACTCCTGAAATGGAGTGGCTAAAATAATATAAAAAATGGTTCCTTGAAGCATATGCAGTCCTTCATGTCCAATGACCCATTATTAGGAACTATGCAGGCTATTTCGTTTTGCCCTATATTGTCTAAGTCAGGCATGTACTGGAAAACATTTATCAGCCAGCTCTCCAAAGGAACAAAATATGTGCAAGGTACAGAATAAAGAAAATGTTAACATTTTCTGACTTTCTACATATAAATGCTGATGCTGAAAATTTAACATTTGGCATCCCTGGAGTAAAGGAAAAAAAGAGAGGCTAGCTGGCAGGATTTAGGAGGAAATCTGTTTATTCCTTGCTGGTTTTCAATTTATTCATTAATAATAATAGATACACACACACACACACACACACACATACACACATACTGAAAATGGGGCAATTCTGGATTGTGGAAACAATAGATCTAGGAGTTTGAATCCTGTATCCATTGCTTATTACTTGTGTGACCTTGGGTAAGACATTTAATTTCTTTGTATCTTAGCTCTCTCATCTGTAAAGTAAGAGTTGGAGTAGATGATCTCTAAAATGTCTTCCAATTTTACATCTATGATTCTATGAGGCTATGATCTTGAATGAGTGATAGAATATTTCTCTGAAGTAGTTCAGGGGAGGAGAGTTAAAAGTTTGTTAGAAGCAATAGAGCATGAGACTGTAAGAAGTAGGAGTCTACCCTTAGGGCCTGTGTAATAAAAAAAAAGTAATAACCATGGAAGCAAGACCAATTATTATTTCTGAAAGGTTAATCCAGTATGAGAACCCCTTTTATTCACAGAAAATTGGTCCCAACTCCCTGGGACTCTATTCTCCTGCTCCTTTCTATCTTCCTTTCACTCTGTCTTGGTTCCTACTTTTCACAATTCACAAGTCTCCCTATCTTGCTTCCTAACCCCTATCATTCTAGAATCCCTAAATCAATCCAGTACAGTTCAAAACAATACACAATACAGTATAAAATAGTACACATTTTTAAAGTTCTTGTGGCCATGCTAAGTACTGGGGATATAAACAAAAACAAAACAAAACAAAACAGTTCCTACCCTCAAAAGAAGTTACAAAAAAGGAAACCTGAAAGGAGGGAATATGGGACACCAGGGTGGACCTGGCCTAGGATTACCTTGTGAATTAGAGCTGAAATCAAGCAGGGCAACTGATGCAAAATGAAATGGACCCTAGAGTCATCTTCAGTGAACTGGATGGAATTTGGGAAATTTCTGTACCATCTTCCTTTCTATTATTGGAAAAGATGTAGCCTTTTGCCACAGCCACATTAACATGTCATTTAAGTTCTATGATACTTTTTTTTAGCATTTTTTTTTATATAGTTAGCATAGAGAAAAGACTCTGGCACAGAGGTGGTGCTTAATGAATGCTTCTTGGCTTGGTACTCTCTCTAGAGTTCTATACTTCAAGTTTCTTATGGATTATAAATTCCAGGGAAGAAAGGAGATGATCTAGTTCAAATCCCATACTTTATAGATGAAGAGATAGAGGCTGAGATCAAGTACATCTCAAGTCCATATATATATACAAAAGAATACAAACAATCCAGAAAAATCTGACCCCAAATCAAACATTGTTTTCTTTTTTTTAAATAGCTTTTTATTCACAAGATATATGCATGGGTAATTTTCAGCATCGATACTTGAAAACACTTGGTGTTCCAAATTTTCCCCTCCTTCCTCCCAACCCCCTTCCCTAGATGACAATGCATGTTAAATATGTAAAAGTATATGTTAAATACAATATATGTATACATATCCATACAGTTATTTTGCTGCACAAGAAATCTGAACTTAGAAATAAGGTTAAAATAACCTGAGAAGGAAATAAAAAATGTAAGCAGGCAAAAACAGAGGGAGTGAAAATGCTATTTTGTGATTCATACTCATTTCCCATAGTTCTTTCACTGGGTGTAGCTGGTTCAATTCATTACTGCTCTACTGGAACTGATTTGGCTCATTTCATTGCTGAAGATGGCAATGTCCATCAGAATTGATCAATAGTATTGTTTTTGAAGTATATAATGATCTCTTGGTCCTGCTCATTTCACTCAGCATCAGTTCATGTAAGTCTCTCCAGGCCTTTCTGAAATTCTCCTGCTGGTCATTTCTAACAGAACAGCAATATTCCATAATTCATATACCACAACTTATTCAACCATTCTCCAATTGATGGGCATCCATTCAATTTCCAGTTTCTAGCTACTAAAAAAGGGCTGCCACAAACATTTTTGCACATACAGGTCCCTTTCACTTCTTTAATATCTCTTTGGGATAGAAACCCAATAGCAACATTTCTGGATCAAAGGGTATGTACAGTTTTGTAACTTTTCACCATACTTCCAAATTGCTCTCCAGAATGATTGGATACATTCACAATTCCACCAACAATGCATCAGTGTCCCAGTTTTCCTACACCCCCTCCAACATCCATCATTATCTTTTCCTGTCATCTTAGCCAATCTGACAGGTGTGTAGTGGTATCTCAGAGTTGTCTTAATTTGCATTTCTCTGATTAATAATGAGTTAGAGCATCTTTTCATATGTCTAGAAATAGTTTCTATTTCTTTATCTGAAAATTGTCTGTTCATATCCTTTGACCATTTATCAATTGGAGAATGGCTTGATTTCTTATAAATTAGAATCAGTTCTCTATATATTTTGGAAATGAGGCCTTTCACAGAACCTTTAACTGTAAAAATATATTCCCAGTTTATTGTTTTCCTTCTAATCTTCTCTGCATTAGTTTTGTTTATACAAAAGCTTTTTAATTGATATAATCAAAATTTTCTATTTTGTGACCAATAATAATCTCTGGTTCTTCTTTGTTTACAAATTCCTTCCTCCTCTACAAATTTGAGAGATAAACTATCCTATGTTCTTCTAATTTATTTATAATTTCATTCTTTATGCCTAGATCACGAATCCATTTTGACCTTATCTTGGTGTATGGTGTTAAGTGTGGGTCAATGCCTAGTTTCTGCAATACTAATTTCCAATTTCCCCAAGTATTTTTGTCAAATAGTGGATTCTTGTCCCAAAAGCTGGGGCCTTTGTCAAACACTAGATTTATAAAGTTATTGACGATTTTATCCTGTGAACCTAACCTATTTTACTTATCAACTAATCTATTTCTTAGCCAACACCAAATGGTTTTGGTGACCCCTGCTTTTTAATATAGTTTTTGATCTAGTAGAGCTAGGCCACCTTCATTTAATTTTTTTTTTCATTAGTCCCCTTGAAAGTTTTGACTTTTTGTTCTTCCAGATGAATTTTTTTGTTATTTTTTCTAGATCATTAAAATAGTTTTTTGGGAGTTTGATTGGTATAGCACTAAATAAATAGAGTAATTGAGGTAGTATTGTCATCTTTATTATATTTGCTTGACCTATCCAAGATCACTTAATAGTTTTCCAATTGGTTAGATCTGATTTTATTTTTGTGGAAAGTATTTTGTAGTTTTGCTCATATAGTTCCTGAGTGTCCCTTGGCAGATAGATTCCTAAATATTTTATACTATTGATAGTTACTTTAAATGGAATTTCTCTTTGTATTTCTAACTGCTGGATTTTGTTAGTAATATATAAGAATGCTGATGATTTAAGTGGGTTTATTTTGTATCCTGCAACTTTACTAAAGTTGTGGATTATTTCTTATAGCTTTTTAGTAGAATATTTAGGGTTCTCTAAGTATACCATCATATCATCGGCAATGATAATTTGATTTCCTCATTACCTACTCTAATTCCTTTAATCTCTTTCTCAACTCTTATTGCCAAAGTTAGCATTTCTAATACAATACTGAATAGTAATGGTGATAATGGGCAATCTTGTTTCACTCCTGATCTTTTTGGGAATGGTTTCAGTTTATCCCCATTACATATGATGCTTACTGATGGTTTTAAATAGATGCTACTGACTATTTTAAGGAAAAGCCCATTTATTACTATACTCTCAAGTGTTTTTAATAGGAATGGATGCTGGATTTTATCAATTTCTTTTTCTGCATCTATTGAAATGATCATATGATTTTTATTAATTTGGTTATTGATATAGTCAATTATGATAATAGTTTTCCTAATATTGAACTAGCCCTGCATTCCTGGTATAAATCCTGTTTAGTCATGGTATATTATCCTGGGGATGATTTTCTGTATTTTTTTTTTTTGGCTAATATTTTATTTAAGATTTTTGCATCAATATTCATTAAGGAGATTGGTCTATCTTTCTCTGTTTTCAACCTACCTGATTTAGGTATCAGTGCCATGTCTGTGTCATAAAAGATATTTGGTAGGAGTCCTTCATTCTCTATCTTTTTCAAATAGTTTGTATAACATTGGAGTTAATTGTTCTTTAAATGTTTTGCAGAATTCACATGTAATTCCTTCTGGTCCTGGAGAGGTTTTCTTAGGGAGTTGATTAATACCTTGTTCTATTTCTTTTTCTGAAATGGGACTATTTAAGCAATTTACTTCCTCCTCTGTTAATTTGGGCTGCCTATACTTTTGAATATAGTCATCCATTTCACTTAGGTTATCAAATTTATTGGCATAAAATTGGGCAAAGTAACTCCCAATTATTGCTCTAATTTCCTCTTCATTGGTGGAAAGTTCTCTCTTTTCATTTTTATGACTAACAATTTGATTTTCCGCTTTCCTTTTTCTAATCAAATTTACCAAAGGTTTACCTATTTTGTTTTTTTTTTTTTTTCCCATAAAACCAACTCTTAGCTTTATTTATTAATTCAATAGTTTTTTTTTTTACTTTCAGTTTTATTAATTTCTCCTTTTAATTTTAGAATTTTAAGTTTAGTATATAATTGGGGGTTTTCAAATTTGCTCTTTTTCGAGCTTTTTAAATTGCAAGCCCGATTCATTGATCTCTTTCTCTATTTTATTCAACTAAGCCTCTAGAGATATGAAATTTCCCCTTATTACTGCTTTGCCTGCATCCCACATATTTTGGTATGTTGTCTCATTGTTGTCATTCTCTTGGGTGAAATTATTAATTGTGTCTATGATTTGCTTTTTCACCCATTCATTCTTTAGGATGAGATTATTTAGTTCCCAATTACTTTTTGGTCATTTACCCCTAGCTTTTTGTTGAATGTAGTTTTTATTGCATCGTGATCTGAAAAGAATGCATTTACTATTTCTGCCTTTCTGCATTTGAATTTGAGGTCTTTATATCCTAATATGTGGTCAATTTTTGTATAGGTTTCATGAACTGCCAAAAAGAAAGTATACTCTTTTCTGTCTCCATTCAGTTTTTTTTTCAAAGATCTATCATACCTAACTTTTAAAATATTCTATTTACCTCTTTAACTTCTTTCTTTTTTTGTGGTTTGATTTATCTAATTCTGAAAGTACGAGGTTGATATCTCCCACTATTGTAGTTTTGCTGCCTATTTCTTCTTGCAACTCTTTTAACTTCTTTAGGAATTTAGATGCTATATCAATTGGTGTACATATGTTTAGTATTGATATTGCTTTATTCTCTAAGCTGCCCTTTAGCAAGATATAGTGCCCTTCCTTATCTCTTTTAATTAAATCAATTTTTGTTTTTGTTTGATCTGAGATAAGGATGGCTACCCTGCTTTTTTGACTTCACCTGAAGCATAATAGATTCTGCTCCCATCTTTTATCTTTACTCTGTATGTATCACCCTGCTTTAAATGTGTTTCCTGTAAACAACATATTGTAGGATTCTGGCTTTTGATCCAGTCTGCTATCTGCCTCTGCTTTATGGGAGAGTTCATCCCATTCACATTTATGGTTAAAACTACTAATTCTGTATTTTCTGCCACTTATTATTCCCAGATTATACTTTTCTTTTCCTTCCCCCACTTATGCCCCTCCCCAGTATTAAACTTATGGGCATCACTTGCTTCACACAGCTCTCCCTCTTTAGAATCCCTCCCACTCCCTTTGAGTCCCTCCCCCTTTCTTTTGTCTGTCCTTTATTTTTTCTGTATTCCCTTCTATTTAGCCTACTCTTTTCCTTTTCCCTTTCCCTGTCCCACTTTTTAATGAAGTGAGAGAAGTTTCTCTGTATACCAAATATGTCTAATATTTTCTCTTTGATCCAAATCTGATGAGAGTAAGATTCACACAATGTTCCTCCCCTTCTATTAATTCCCTCAGATATGATAGTTTTCTTTGCCTCTTCATGGGATGTAATTTCCCTCTTTTTATCTTCCCCTTTTTTGACACAATCCCCTTTCCACTTCTCACTTCCCTTTTTATTTTAATATTATAACAGTAAAATAAAATTATACATGTGCTCTTTATGTATGCTCATAACAGAAATACAGTTCTCAAGAGTTCTTTTTATCTTTTATGCTTCTCTTGAGTCCTATATATGGAGGTCAATTTTTTTTTTTGTTTGTTTGTTTGTTTAGCTCTGGTTTTTTCATTAGCAATAAATGAAATTCACCTATTTCATTGAATGTCCATCTTCTTCCCTGGAAGAAAATGCTCAGCTTAGCTGGGTGGTTTATTCTTTGCTGCATCCAATTTCTTTTGCCTTACGGAACATCATATTGCAGGCGCTTCAATCCTTTTATGTGGAAGCTGCTAGATCTTGAGTGATCCTTATTGTGGCTCCTTGTATTTGATTTCTCCCCCTCCCCCCCCGTCTGCTTGTAATATATATATTTTTTTTAGCCTGATAGTTCTGAAATTTAACCACAATATTCCTTGGAGTTTTTATTTTGGGGTCTTTTTCAGAAGGTGTTCAATGAATTCTTTGAATGCCTATTTTACTTTCTGATTCTATTATATCTGGACAGTTATCTTTGATGATTTTCTGTAAAATAGTGTCTAGGCTCTTTTTTTTCATCATAATTTTCAGAAAGTCCAATAATCTTCATATTATCTTTCCTAGATCTATTTTCCAGGTCTGTTTTTTTTTCCAAGTAGATATTTAACTTTTTTTTCTATTTTTTCATTTCATTTTTTGCTTGACTGATTCTTGATGTCTCAATGAATCATTTCTGATTTTTAATGAGTTATTTTCTTCATTAACTTTTTAAAAATTCCTTTTTGTATATGTCCAATTGAGTTTTTAAACGAGTTGTTTTGCTCTATGGAATTTTTTTTTCCATTTCACTAAATTTTTTAAAATGAATTATTTTCTTTTTCCAATTCACAAATTCTACTTTCCTTGGAGTTCTTTATTTTTTACAATTCACAAATCCTACTTTCCTGGGAGTTCTTTATCTTTTCCAATTCACAAATTCTGTTTCCTTTGGAATTCTTTACCTTTTCCATTTCACATTTCCAGGAAGTTGTTTTCTTTTTCTACTTTATCAAATCTTTCTTTTAATGAGTTATATGCCTTTTCCATACTTTCTTGCAGAACTTCTCTTTTCTTTCCCCATTTTTCTTCTAGCTCTCTTTTAAGATCTTTTCTAATTTTTTATAGGAGAGCCAGGTTATATCTCCCTTTGGGGTTTTGTTTGGAGATTGTCTGCTATTAGTCTCCTCAGGGTTGGAAATCTGTTCTCTTTCTGTATAGAAGTTATCTACAATTAGAGCTTGCTTGGCTTTTTTGCTCATTTTAAAAAAAGTCCTTAGATTATGCCTTCAGGGCAAGGAGGTTCTCAGCTTCCTCTACAGAACAGGGACAGATGGACAGTAGCTGTTTTGAGAACAGGGCCGTGATGAGTGGCCACACTATTGTGGAAGTGTGACTGCCCTGGACAGAGCTCCCGCTGTGCCAGAAGTGTGATGGCCCTGGGCAGAGCTCTATTATACAGGCAGTGCAACTGCCCTGGGCAGAGCTCTACTATACAGGCAGTGCGACTGCCCTGGGCAGAGTCCCATGCTGTGGACTGCAACTGTGCAGCTGCACTGTAGTTGTGCTGAATCACTCCTGGTGCTGGGTGGGTGTGGCCAGGTCCTATGAAACTCTGGCATTTGGGGGTATACTCTACCTTTGGTGTTTGTGTAACTTCTCTGCTGATCTACTGCTTTGCAACCAAAGTAGAGCAGACAATCTGTGGTAGAGTCTTCCCGGCAAACTCTCCACCCCTGGAGACTGCCCCCCCTCCCCCTATCCCCCACTCCTGGTCTTTGGCTGGCAATTTGTTGTACTCCCAATATTCATGGATTTTACCAATCAAGAACTATTTCTGAAGCTGAATTTGGTCATTAGTAAATAAGGGTAGAAGGGAGCTCAGAATGAAGTGTGCATCTTCTCTGCCATCTTAGCTCCACCTCCAAACATTGTTTTCACCATAGAATAAGGAATTGGGTGGGGATGGAGTGAGGTGGTGTTGGAGGGATGATTTAGTGGCTTTTGTCCAATTTTATGTGACTCTTTGTGATCCCACTTGGGGTTTTCAAGATTCTCAAGTGAATTTGCCATTTTCTTCTCCGGCTCATTTTACAGATGAGGAAACTGAGGTGAACAGGGTTAAGTGACTTGCCCAGGGCCATACAATAAGTAAATGTCTGACGCCAGATTTGAACTCAGGAAATTTAGTCTTCTTGACTCTGGGCCAAGCTCTCTTTGTACCATACCATCTAGCCATAGTACAGATGGTTTCAGTTCTATGAAAAAATGCCTTCTATATTCCAAAAAATCTATTTACAGAAAAATTGGGGATGACAGACCAGACTTCAACGTGAGAATTGCTTATAATAGCAATAATGTCACTATTACTGCTAGTATATAAATAGTACTAGTGCTTTAAAGTATGCATATTGTGTATATCCTCTATCTCAATGAAGCCTCAGAATATCCATGCAGGGTAGATACTATAAGTATCACTTTTATTAAGAGTATGAAGCTTACTCAAGACTATACAATTATTAAATAGGAGAAATGGGATTTGAAGTCATGTCTTTTTGAGTTCAAGTCTAGCCTTTATTCTCTTGTACCATATTAATACATCTATAATCTATTTTTTGGCCTTATTTCTTTCTGACCTAAGCTTAATCACTGATTGTGTGCTGCCTCAGTCAAACTAAGATTTGTTAAAGACCTTAGCTGAAAAAGACCAAAGTTTCCCATTGCATCCAGGGCCATCTCCATTCATCCTGATCTGCATCTGGCCACTGGGCCCAGAAGGTGATGAAGGAAAAAGTAAGGCTGATGACTTTGAACAGCCCTTGCTTCCTTAAATCCAATTCACCTTCATGTCTTAGCATCAATTCTCTGACATCATGATTTTCTTTGAGAACAAAGGACAAATAACATTGATCCATTAATCATGCATCCATACTCATAATAATATGCAGTGCTTATATAGCACTTACTATGTGCCAGCTATTATGCGAAGAACTTTATGAATATTATCTCATGTGAACAACAGCTTTGGCAGGTAAGTGCTATTATTATCCCTGTAACAGAAAAAGAGACTGAGATTAAATGACTAGCCATACTTGGCTAGTAGTATGTATCCGAGGTTGTTTTTGATCTCAGGTTATCCTGACTCTAGGCCTTGCATTGTGGATACACTGTGCTACTTATCAATCATTTCTTTATCTCTGTCTGTCTCTTCCATTTCAAGATTCCTAATTCTTCAAGTTAAATTTTACCATCTCACAGGATTTTGTTCTATTCTAGACCATAAATACCCTTGAAGGGCAAAACCTGTGGCCTCCATGGCTATTGTAGCTCTTCTTAGGATTTATCACAACAAATACTTTGAAATAGAGTAGTGATCAGTAATCTTGTTCAATGATAACTGTGGTTTACTTGCTGCCATTTTGAAATGCACAGTATAGTTACCAGGTATCAAGTTTTCCTTAGATAATTCTATCAAAATTAAAATCTTAATAATGTTAAAATTCTTGTTCCTGTACTAAGTATTCCCTGTGGCATGTTCTTATCTAGTCAATTATTTGTGGTACTAAATCTATTCCCTTGGTTTTTTCCCACAATGAATATTCAATATTCTACAAATGATGTGCCTTCTTACCTGATAGTTTTGTTTCCAGATACTAAATATCAACATATTAGAAAGATAATTTCATCTCAAAATTTGTTATTTTCCCCATGAGCTCAATTCTCTTACTCCTAAGTTGAAAACTGAGCTTTCATACACTTGTAAAGGAAAATATTTTAGAGGTTAATTCACTGAATGAATTAATGACTTTCTCTTTTGGTCTAGACATAAGATTTCATTACTGTGGTCTAGTGTTTGCAGATTGTTTCTAAGTATATTGTTATTCTATGATAATGAAAATTACTTATTTTATGAATATATTCATATTTAAGAATCAATTTGCTGAAAGGTAAGATTAGTCTAGTAGAAAAAGTGCTGTTTGCAAGCAAGAGACCTGGATTCTAATTCTTACTTTTGCATTAATTTTTTTGTGTGACCATGAGCAAATCACTTGTCTAATACATAGTTGGTACTTAATAAACCCTTATTGACTGACTGAGTAACCTTAATTAAGTCTTGATGTTGTCACTTTAAAGCAAAGGGCCTGGATGTAGCCAATCCTAAAGTTCTTTTCCAACTTCAATATTTGGTTCTAAGATTCCTCTTTTCTGGCTCTACAGGCCACAACATTGTACCTTCTAGAACTGTAGCATACTGAAGCTGTTGAAATTTTTCCCTTTGTTTTTCTGTCAGATTTTCAAACCAGTCCTGGAAGTGACCTGTGGGATTTCAGGACTGTGGCTCAACTTTCCTCAGAGGAAATCTAGGAGTTACAGACCCTTTTGTAAGTCTGACAGTTAAGGAACCATTCTTTGATATGGAGAAATGAGGAAATATTTTTGATTCTTCAAGCAGTCAGTCAACCCATAAATAGTTTTTCTGTCTAATTTTACACAAATCTAGTTTCTGACTACCAGTGATAAGAATTGCACTTTATATGGAGTTTAATGGCAACAAGCTGGGGTTGTGCTGCAACGGAATTCAGAAAACTGAAGAACATGGCAGGTATGGTTTTGGAGCAAGGCAGGCATTGCTGTATGACACACCAGTTAGGGAAAGAGCCCAGAATCTAATTAAAACCTGTTCTTTTCCTCCAGAAATTACTTAGGGCAGAATTGTCCAGTATGGAAAGAAGGCAGCTGAGTACCTATCAACTGAAATTGAAGTAAACACTGTGTTCCAAAATAGAAGGAGCTGAAAATGAAGCAGAAGGTGACCTACCTGAAAATAAGATTAATGAGAGAAGAAAAAAGAAGTAAAGGCATAGATATAGCAAAAAGGAGATAGAACTGTCCCTAATTGTTAATAATATGATGTTTTACTTGGAAAATTCTAGGAAATTTATGAGAATACTAATTAAACAGGCTAAAAAGTGAACTCTCAAAAATCAACTACTTTCAATATAGTAATAGTGGGAAATCTCATTCCTAATTGCTACAAAATATATAAAGTATTTAGGAATTAATCTACCAAAACACAAATGCAAAATTCTTTTATTAAAGCTTTTTCTTTTCTTTTCTTTTCTTTTTTAAAAATATTTTATTTTATTTTATTTAATAATAACTTTATATTGACAGAATCCATGCCAGGGTAATTTTTTTTTTACAACATTATCCCTTGCACTCACTTCTGTTCTGATTTTTCCCCTCCTTCCCTCCACCCCCTCCCCTAGATGGCAAGCAGTCCTATATATGTTAGATATGTTGCAGTATATCCTAGATATAATAAATGTTTGCAGAACCTAACAGTTCTCTTGTTGCACAGGGAGAATTGGATTCAGAAGGTAAAAATAACCCGGGAAGAAAAACAAAAATGCAAATAGTTCATATTCGTTTCCCAGTGTTCTTTCTTTGGGTGTAGCTGCTTCTGTCCATCATTTCTCAATTGAAACTCAGTTAGGTTTCTTTGTCAAAGAAATCCACTTCCATCAGAATACATCCTCATACAATATCGTTGTCGAAGTGTATAATGATCTCCTGGTTCTGCTCATTTCACTTAGCATCAGTTCATGTAAGTCTCTCCAAGCCTCTCTGTATTCATCCTGCTGGTCATTTCTTACAGAACAATAATATCCCATAACATTCATATGCCACAATTTACTCAGCCATTCTCCAATTGATGGACATCCATTCAATTTCCAGTTTCTAGCCACTACAAACAGGGCTGCCACAAACATTTTGGCACATACAGGTCCCTTTCCCTTCTTTAGTATCTCTTTGGGGTATAAGCCCAGTAGTAGCACTGCTGGATCAAAGCGTATGCACAGTTTGATAACTTTTTGGGCATAATTCCAGATTGCTGTCCAGAATGGTTGGATTCATTCACAACTCCACCAACATTGCATCAGTGTCCCAGTTTTCCTGCATTCCCTCCAACATTTATCATTAATTTTTCCTGTCATCTTAGCCAATCTGACAGATGTGTAGTGGTATCTCAGAGTTGTCTTAATTTGCATTTCTCTGATCAATAGTGATTTGGAATAAAGCTTTTTATTTCCAAAACATATGCTTGGACATTATTTCAACACTGACCCTAACAAAACCTTTTGTTCCAATTTCCACCTTTTCTCCCCACTTCCTCCCCTATATGGCAAGTAATCTAATAAATGTTAAACATGGTAAAATATGTATGTTAAATTCAACATATGCATACATATTTATACAATTATCTTGTTGCATAAGAAAAATCAAATCAAACAGGAAAAATATGAGAAAGAAATAAAATGTAAGCAAACAATAACAAAAAGAGTAAAAATGCTATATTGTGATCCATATTCAGTTTCCATAGTTCTCTCTCTAGGTTTAAATGGTTCTCTACAACACAAGATCATGTTCTCTACAACACAAGCTCATTGGAACTAGCCTGAATCATTTCATTGTTGAAAACAGCCATGTCCATCAGAATATTCTTATTGCTGTGTACAGTGATCTCTTGGTTCTGCTCATTTCACTTAGTATCAGTTCATGTAAGACTCTCCAGACTCTCTAAAATCATCCTGCTGATCACTTTTTATAGAAAAATAATATTCCATAACATTCATATACCATAACTTATTCAGTCATTCTCCAACCAATGGGCATCCATTCAGTTTCCAGTTCCTTGCCACAAACATTTTTGCACATGTGGTTTCCTTTCCCTCCTTTAAGATCTCTGTGGGATATAAGCCCAGTAGAAAAACTGCTGGATCAAAGGGCATATACAGTTTGATAACTTTTTGAGCATAATTCTAAATTGCTCTCCAGAATGATTGGATCAGTTCACAACTCCACCAACAATGCATCAATGTCCCAGTTTTTCTACATCCCCTTCAATATTCATCATTATCTTTTCTTGTCATCTTAGCCAATCTGACAGGTGTGTAGTGGTACCTCAGAATTGTCTTAATTTGTATTTCTCTGATCAATAGTGATTTAAAGCACCTTTTCATATGACTAGAAATAGTTTCACTTTCTTCATTTGAATGTAAAAATATTTTTCCAGTTTATTGTTTCCCTTCTGATCTTGTTTGCATCAAATCTTTTTTTTTAACTTAATGTAATCAACATGTAATTTTTTTTTTATAGAATTAATTACAAAGTCCTCCTTAAAGAAACAAAATGGAATTTAAATGTCTTACCCTGGGCTCTGGCACTCCCCAATTTGATTTGAGACATTATTTCAAAGTTATTTGGAGGGGACTGTTGGGACAATAAAACTGGGTTGCTGTCTCTACTATTCCATTTTGGGTTCATACTGCTTTACTTTTCTATTTATATTCCTAGTGCTTATGTGGTGTATGAAACAAAAAAAAAAGCACTTGAATACTTTCATCATTCATTCATTTAATTTATTAGTACACTTTTTCTATTTTTTATATATTCAGTTTATCCAAAGTAGCAACACTTAGAACTAATCAGGGTTCAAAATATCCTAGACCACAGATCTTCATGTTACATGGCATAATTTTATGAAAATAATTTTTCCCAGTGTAGTATTACCTGAAAGTACAGAGTATACTTTTTCTATCTAATTACGAATGTACATATGAATCAAATTTTTCCTGAAAACTTTACACTAGAAAAATAAAATCAAATTCCTATCTTTTGGGTTGAATCTTCAAGACACATTCTCATCCCCTAGATATCTTCTTATGTATTCTTTTTTTAAGACTATGGAGCAACACAGAAGCTAAACATAAATTATCTATCAACACCCAGTGAAACACTATTATGGCACATTGATGACTGACTTCCCTCACTGGAGGTACAATAGATCCATGCACAATATCATCTATGGAGATGATAAAGAAAACTTAAACAATAAGACTGTTTGGTGCATTATCTGTTACTTAGCTCCCATATTTTGTTCTGTGAAACTTCCAAATGGTAGATATATATGATCAAAGTACACAAGCATTGAAGTCAGTGTTGTGAGTTTAAAAACTATGTCTTTATATATTATCTCTCTAAAATTACTTGGTACGGATGGAACCAATCTATGATCTCATCTGGGCTCTTCCATCACTGTTCTCACTACTTTCATGTGAAAAATAAAAAGATGCCAATAGCACTGGATAATGTCTGCTACACAGGTAGCATTAGGACTATATCTGGATTTTGTTAGAGATCCTCATGAACTTGAGAGAAAAGAAATGAAAATATATATGGAAAGGGAAGAAGCCTGTTGACATTAGAAATTTTTCTTTCCTCACTATTATACTTTTGCAGAGGGCCTAGTTCAAAAGTGTTGATACTTTACTTTTGTATCTTGAATTTTGGACCTGGCAAGTAATGCAGAGATCATCTTATGCAATAATGTCAGTTCTCAAATGATGGAAATAAGGGATGTGATTTGCTCACTTCACATACTCAACAGAATTTAATTCTTAAATTTAGGAGAGTACTCATAAATTCAGTTCAATTTTGTGGAACTCTGACAATGATTTTTGTGATATGAAAACACTAACCAATATGATTGGCCTCTACCATTTTGGCCAAGAAAAAAGAAAACAAACTCAGGTACAGCTAGTAAGAATTAATCTGCCAGAACAATTTAAACTTGGCTACTACCTGTTTATTTTTAAAATGTTTAAATATTTTAAAATTTTAAAGTTAATTTTTAAACTTGACCACAGCCTGAATTTTCTATATTTAGTGTCAAATTCTAAAGATTTGGAATTGTCTATTTCATGTGTTTAGAAAGGAAAAAAGAAATAAGGTCTAAGAGAAAGAATTTAACTACTTCCTTACTTTATTTAAAATCCCATGATCAACTGAATTCTCCACTCCCCTTTCTGAGAAGAAAGTTTGGAATTACTTCTAAATTCATCTAAATGGTTGGATTCTTGTTTTAGTCGTTTCCTATTTATAAAATTCAAACATCATTAAAATATTTTAGACAGGTGAAAAGTATTATACATTATCTTAGATGATGAAGAAAGAATTTAGAAGCTGAAGTTTTTGCTAGATTTTACTGATTAGTAAGAATTCAGGAGTGGCTGAATGATGCCAAACTGTATTTGAATGCATAAGTAGGTTTTGAAGAGCAATATGGTTGATAAATCTTGTGTCTAAATATAGGTAAAAGCCAGGAAGGAAATTAGACATGGCAATTTATGGATATCAGGCAGTAATTTTCTTTTCTTTTCACAGAACTGGGTTTTCTAAAAGGAAAAAAAAAAACCTCTAGCACTTAGTGAGAGACACTGCTGTTCAGAGAAGGCCTTGAGAAAGCTTGGAGGCATTATGGTTTGTGTATATGGGGACAAGTAAACAGATACATGACATCATATCTCCAGTGTATTTTCCATAATCTTAATGATGCAGTCTAGTAGGAGGGAACTGCATATAAAACAAAAAATTCATATAGAAAATAAATACAAAATATTTTTTAGAGAAAGATACCTTCATATGGAGAAGTATGCTGAAACTGAACCTTTAAGGAAACTAGAATAGCCACTTAAGTAAAGACAAGAATTGAATGAATTTTAAGCATGATGGACAGTCATATGACTAAGCTATAGGGCTAGATATTCTCTCTAGTACCAACTTTCAAAAAAGAAATAAACCAGAAACAAATAAAGAAGAATTATGCACTATAAGCATAATAATCACAGTTATCTCTATAAGCATGAAAACAAGAAATTCCCCAAAGTAACTTAACATCTGGATTAATCCCCAGCACTCATTTAGCATCCCACCCCCACCAGAAAAGATATTCTGGTGGAGTATAGTAGCTTACTTAATAGCATGTGCTCTGAAACCTATCAGCTATTTCTTTCCTATTGTATTATTTGCCAGAATAGCTGCTCTTACCCTTACCCAAATATTCTGTTGCAATAAGCAGTAGATCTTCATTTTTTTCTATTCATGTATAGAGGACAAGTACTGAACTCTTCCTGGGGTAACCATTAGGTTAGTGGACTCCTGATCTGTCTTCCTTATAGCCTGAAAAAAGCAACAGAGTTAGAGTCAGCCTAATCAGACAATTAAAGAACTAAGGAAATAGGAATAAGGAAGTCATTATATGGAAATGTTGGGATTTTTTTGCATTCTTTTTGTTGTTGTTTGTTTGTTTTTTATTTTTCTGATTGCACATGTGCATTATTTTTTTAATTCACATTTCTTTATAAATCATATTGGGAGACAAACATATGAACAAATGGGGAAAAACCATGAGAGAAAAAAAAAAACAAAGAAAAAGAAAAAAAAAAGCATGTGTTGATTTACATTCATTTTCCATAGTTCTCTCTCTGGATGCAGATGGTGCTTTCTAAGCAAGGTTTACTGGAATTATCTTGGATTACTGAACCACTAAGAAAAATAAAGTATTTTGTAGTTGATCATTGCACATTCTTGCTGTTACCGTGTACAATGTATTTCTGGTTCTACTTGATTTGCTCAGCATCAGTTCATGTAAATATTTCTAGGCCTTTCTTGTTCATTTTTTATAGAACAATATTTCATTATTTTCATATACCATAACTTACTCAGCCATTCCCCAATTGATGGGTATTTATTCACTTCCTAATTTTCTGCCACCATAAAAAGAGCCACTACAAACATTTTTGCACATGTTAACCCTTTTCCCTCCTTTATAATTTCCTTGGGATACAGATCCAATAGTAGCACTGCTGGATCAATGTTCTTTATTCTTGAAGAGGATCATGACAATAGGGAGGAGATGTCAAGACATGCAGGTAAACAGGATTTAAGTAAAGGTGAGTTATGCAAAGTAACTAGCCTCACTTTCTCTTCCAGAGCTATCTGGGACAAGTCACAAGATATAGATCAGGATGGATGGAGGTAGCCCTGAATACAGTGGGAGATATTGGCCTTTTTAACCAAGTCTCAGCTTGACTAAGGCAATACTCTTTCAGTAAATAAGAACTGAGGCCAAGAATAGTCTTTCTCACTTAGACCAAAAAATATCCAATCTTGGAGGCAATCTGGCCAAAATAGAAACAAATGCTATTTGTATCTCCCCTGAGTCAATCAGGGCCCAACCAATGACCAGCTGGGGCTTCACCTGGGACCTATTTTTGGCCAATTAATGAGAGCCAGAGTGATTTGGGTTTAAGGTATAGTCCTTAAAAAAGAAATTTTGCAGATAAGCCTCAAAATATCTTATATTCTTTTGGGCAGAACACCTGCAGGAAAGAGAGAGAGAGAGAGAAAGAAAAAGAGAGAGAGAGAGAGAGAGAGAGAGAGAGAGAGAGAGAGAGAGAGGGAGAGAGAGAAAGGAAGGAAGGAAAGAATGAAAAAAATGAAAGAAGAAAGGAAGGAAAGGAGGGAGAGAAGGAAAGGAAAGAAAAAAGAAAGAGAAAGAGAGAGGAAAAAGAGAAAAAGAGAGAGAAAGTGAAAAAGAAAAATGGAAGGAAGGGTTGGAGAGAAGGAGAAAAGAAGAGAGAAAGAAAGAAAGAAAAAAGAAAGGAAGAAAGAAAGAAATAAAGGAAGGAAGGAAGGAAGAAAGAAAGAAAGAAGGAAGGAGGAAAGAAGGAAAGAAAGAAGGAAGAGAAGGGAAGGAGAAAAGAAGGAAGGAAGGAAGGAAGGGAGGGAAGAAATGGAGGGAAGGAGGGAAGAAGGAAGGGAAGGAAGGAAGGAAGGAAGGAAGGAAGGAAGGAAGGAAGGAAGGAAGGAAGGAAGGAAGGAAGGAAGGAAGGAAGAAAGAAAGGAAGGAAAAGAAAGAGAGACAGAGGGAAGAGGGAGGGATTATTGCCCAATTGACCAGTTCTTTTGGGTACCTAGTGAGGCACCTTCATTCAGAGCATGTTTTTTGTCCTTCATTTTCAAAAAGGACTCTGACATCAGGGAGATGATACTGTGACATGCAAGTGAGTTGCATTTAATTAAGGATAGATTGTGCAAGTCACTAACCTTACTTTCTATTCAGAGACATCTGGGTCCAGTAGCAAGATATAGATTAGGACTGTTGGAGATGAACCTTCATATGGTGCTATATTAGACCTGAAGGGAGGGACTAGTATTTAGTGGCAGACAGTATTGTTCTATCAGAAGTTATTTAGAAAAAGGACACAGTGGAAAAAAATAAATTTCCCAAAGTAAGCTTGCTTCAAGATCCAGACCAATGGATAAAACGAACCTTCAAAAAAGGAGTCAGAAAGGGAGTGAGAGGAATATGAGGGGGGAAAAAAAAAACTAAATTAAATGCACCAAAGATCTTGAGATGAAGAAATTAAGTATTTCCACTCATTAGAAATTAGACACTATCAATCAATTATTTAAATATTTATTAAGCATGTACTATATGTTAGATTGTTATTCACTGGATATAAAAATTGTATAAATGTCAACTTTGTTTAAAATTAGAAAATTAAGTACAATAGACATTAAAAAAAACATAATATATCAATAGAAGGCCCCAACAAAATATGCCACAATTAAGGCAAAGTAAAATAAGCAAATATATTGACATTTAATAAAATTGAAAACTTTAAATCTTATAAATATTTATGTAATATGTTTTCTTTTTACATGGTTTTGATGAAGATATCTGCATCTTATAGATTCACTTGGATATCTGACAAGCATTATGATATATCCATTAATGAAAAAATTATCTTCAGCACTGGAAATAAACTTTTTTTCATCTTTAGTACTCTAGTATTTGAATTGTCTTTTCCAATATAAGTGATTTTTTTTCATAGTAATGATTAGAAACACTGTGTGTTGTTTTTGAATTTCAAGGAAACTAAATTACATTGTAAAGATATTCATAGTAACCATATCAAACTATCTGGCCCTCATAAAGGATGCTGCTTATTTTTTAAATTATTAATCACACTGTTTGTGAGACAATAGTTTGTTTTTGGTGGCATTTTTGTTTTCAACTTCATCTTTGTGCTTTGATGAGACTTATTTCATTGTAGCCTACAATAGTCCTTTAAGCCTTGATCTTCACACCAAGCATTGCTACAATATCTCTAATAGTCATTGAAGTATGAAAAATCTACAGTTTTCTCATGTTTCTTTGTAGTAATATCCATTCCTAAAAAGCTATAGAATTAAAAAAAACAACAAAAGAGAATAATGAAACTTATATGAATACCATAAAATCCAGCATTCAACTGACTACTAACTAAAGATGGGACTACAAATTCTATTTGGTTTCATCTGGTTAGCATCAAATGTTCCAAGGAAGTTTAGTGCCAATAGAAGCACAAAAAAAGCATAAACATTGCTGGCACAAAATGAAACAACATTAAAAGTCTCACTGAATCAAAATTAATGGACATCTTTGTCATCATTAATTCTATATAGTATTGGTTTAAACTAAATAGTTGATTAGTGGAAAAGATTAGGATTCATAAGACTCAAGAAACAATTGCGCATAAATATGTGCTTTGATAAGTCCAAGAACCTGAACTAATGGAATAATTTACTGAAAAAGTTGGAAATAAGTCTGCTTAAAATTACCCTTAGACTAATAACATATCATGTATCACCATCAGTACCAAGTGGATACATAATGTATGTACTAAGGATCATCTTGTTTAATCAAATTAAAACTGGGAAGGAGATACTTTTCACTTTGTGGAAAGGAAAAACCTGAAATATAAGCTTTGGAGAGGTTCATAAAATATTAAATAGAAAATTTTGATTGCTTTAAATTGAGAGGTTTTTGCACAAAAAAATAGAAGTAGAATGGAAACAGTTAACTGGAAAAACAAATGCTTGAATCATTTCTCTAATGAACTTCTAATATCTCTGTGGGGATATATTTGTGTGTATGTATATATCCATATATAGCCATATATATACATAGGTACATGTTCACATATCTATATACTTTTCCAATAAATATGTGCTCAAAAGATATGAACAGGCAGATCTCAAGTGAAGAATTACAACCTATTAACAATCATATGAAAAAATGAGCCAAATTATTAATAATAAGAGAAATTAAAAAATAAAACCATTGTGTGGTTCTACCTCACATGTATCAAACTAGTAAAGATGACAAAGATGGCAAATGATGTAAGTTAGAGAGGCATATTAATACACTTTTTGTAAAGCTTTGAACTGGTCCAACTATCCTGTAAAGCAATTTAAAACTATGCTTCAAATATACTAGATATATATCCCAAAGCAATAAAATAAAAGGCAAAAGACTCATATGAATAAAAATATTTGTAGCTGCATATTTTGCTTAATTAAAATTGGAAACAGATAGGTACTCATTAATTGGAAATATTTAATTAAATAATGATATATTAATATAATGGAATATTATTTGTCCATAAGAAATCACAAAAGAGGATGGATGGATTCAGAGAAGCCTGTATACATAGAAGCATCTAGGAAATGATGCAGAATGAATTGAGGAGAATCTGGAAAAAAGTACTAGGAAATCAATTGTAAAAGATTAAAAACTACTATCAGTGCAGTGATTAAAATGATTCCATAACTCTCATGATGAAGCATGATTTTTGCCTCTTAAGGTGCATTATTAGATGCATATTTTCAGATGATCGATGTGTAAATTTGTTTTGCTCAACTGCATTTACTTGTTTCAAATGATTTTTTTTTGGTAGAGTTACATTTAGAGAAAAGTTATGTGATGTGCTAGTCAAATTAATAAAGTAGAAGAAAAAAGAAAAGCTCATCTATTAATCTTTTTAAAGATTTAAAGATTTTAAAGAGAACAACAGGAAATTAAATTGGGGCACAAAACCAGGTCAGTGATAGAACTAAAATGTTAAACTTGATATTAAAAATGTTCATCTTTTATTATGTAATTATATTTCTGTTCTTTGTATATTAAAATGTTTATATTTTTTGATGACTAAGTTCAAATTTTTAATAAGCAAAAAATGATGACTTTGGTTTTGGATATGTTGAATTTAAGAGATCTAGGATATATCCAGTTGAATATGTCCAACAGATACTGATGTAGTATTGGAGTTTGTGGAAAAATAAAAGATTAGGACTGTATACATAGATGTGAGAATTTTCTACACAGAGATAAAAATTGAATCCATGGGAGCTCTCTCACCTGAGAGAGTATATAAAGAGAAGAGAGCTTAGGGAATATCCTCAAAGTAAAGAATAATTAAGGAGTGTGACAAGATGAGAATGCAACAAAAGAAATTGAAAAGACAGACAGAGCAGAGCCAAGATGATTGGAGTAAAGGCAGGAATCTTGCCCAACCTCTCCCCCAAACTGTTCCAAATTCTTTCAAATAATGACTCTATACAAATTTTAGAGCATTGGAACACACCCAAAGATGGAATAAAACATTTTTTTCAGCTGAGGACTACTTAGAAACTTAGCAGAAAAGGTCTATGACACCAGGGTGGGAGTCTAGCATGCAGTCCTGATGCAGGGCACACCAGTGCAATCCTGGACCTAACCCAAGGACCAAGCCCAGGCCTGGAGCTGACCTCTGAATCAGTGGCAGTATTGGTTGCTTCCAGACCTCTCAGCCCAGAGACACCAAAGATGACCTGGAAGATCAGCAGAGAAGGTTTGTGGAACAGGGTGGGAGCTCAGCATACAATCCTAGCACAGGCGTGACCCCAGTCCCACTCCAACCAGGACTCTAGCATCAGCAAAGCAGGTCCTCTTACTCAACATCATGACTAGAGATTTCTGGATCTCTCAGTTCAGGGACCAGAGGGGAATCAGAAAGTCAGTGGAGAGGATCTGTGGCAACTAAGTGGGAGTCTGGGATACAGTCCCAGCACAGCCCCAGTCAAAATAAGCCTAGCCCTAACCAGCACATAGATCTTATAGCTCAGTGAGGTGGGATCATATTTAACAGCTCCAGGGCAGAAAAGAGTTTTTGTGGTCAGATTTCTAGAAGGATTTCTGAAAACAGCTTCACAAAACCCCTGAAATGTGGGACAGGCCCAACAATCGGATTGGAAAATGAGTAGAAAACAAACAAACAAACAAACAAAAAAAGCAGAAAAAGACATTGAAAGTTATTATGGTGACAGGGACGATCAGAATACACACTTATAAGATGATAACAAAGTCAAAACTCCTACATCCAACATTTCCAAGAAAAATAAGAATTGGGCTTAGGCCATGGAAGAGTTCAAAATGGACTTTGAAAAGCAAGTAAGAAAGAGAGAGGAAAAATTAGGGGGGGAAACTGAGAGAGGGACAAAAAAAAAAACATACAAAAAGCCAACCAGGAGAAAGTCTTAAAAAGCAAAATTGGCTAATTGGGAAAGGAGGTACAAAAGTTCACTGAGGAAAATAATTCCTTAAAAAATAGAATCAAACAAATGGAAGCTAGTGAATTAATGAGAAATCAAGATACCATAAAGCAAAACCAAAAACTGAAAAAAATGGAAAAAATATGAAATATCTTGTTGGAAAAACAACTTATAACTGACCTGGAAAATACATCCAGGAGAGAAACTTTAAAAATTGGTCTACCTGAAAGTTGTGATTAAAAAAAAAAGTCTGGACATCATCTTTTAAGAAACTATCAAGGAAAACTGTCATGACACTCTAGAACCAGAATAGAAACTGAAAGAATCCACTGATCACCTATCTAAAGAGATCCCAAAATAAAATTCCCATTCAAGGAAAAAATATTGCAAGCATCCAGAAAGAAACAATTCAAGTATAATAAAGACATAGTCAGGATAACACAAGGTTTAGCAGCTTCTACATTAAAAGACTGGAGGGCTTGGAATTTGATATTCTGCAGAGCAATGGAGCTAGGATTGCAACCAAGAATCACCTACCCAGCAAAACTGAGCATAAACCTTCAGAGGAAAAGTTGATCATTTAATGAAACAGTATTTTCAAGCATTCTTGATGAAAAGACCAGAGTTGAATGGAAAATTTGATTTTCAAATAGAGGGCTCTGGAGAAGCATAAGGAGGTAATCAGAAAAGTGATATCATCAAGGTAAGATTTATCTGTTTACATTCCTACATGGGAAGATGATATTTGTAACTCAGAACACCCTCATTATTATTGCTCTTAAAAAGAGTATATATAGAAAGAGTGTACAAGTATGAGTTGAATATGAAGGGATAATATCTATTTTAAAAATGATGAAATTAAGGGATGGGAGAGGAATATATTGGAAGAAAGGGAAAGGGAGAAGTGAAATAGTGCAAATAATCTGCCATAAAAAGAGTCAAGAAAAAGCTTTTACAGTAGAGGGGAAATGGGGGAAGAGAGGGTGAGTGAGTGAATCTTACTCTCAACAGAATTCTCTCAAATAGGAAATAACATACATATTCAATAGAGGTATATAAAGCTATCTTACCCTGCAGAAAAATAAGAGGGAAATGTGATATGGGAAGGGGAGAGAAGGTGATAAAAGAGAGAGTATATTGAGGGAGGGAGTGGCCAATACCAAAACACTTTTTAGGAGGAACAAGGTGAAAAGAGAGAAAAAAATAAATGGAGAGAAATACAATTAGCAGTAATAATTGTAAAAAATATTTTTGAAGCAAGTTTCTCTGATAAGGCCTTGTTTCTTAAACATTGAGGAAACTGAATCAGGCTTATAAAAAATAAGAGCCATGTTCCAGTTGATAAATGATCAAAAGATATGATCTGTGCCCAAAGGATTGTAAATTTATACATACCTTTAGACCTAACAACACCACTAGTAAACATGAATACCAAAAGTAATTTGGAAAAAAACAGGAAAAAAAAGGAAAATGACCTATTTGTACAAAAAATAACCATAGTAGCTCTCTTCAAAGGACAAAAATGAGAAATTGAGAGGATGCTCATCAATTGGGATATGATTTAACAAACTCTGACCTGTATTTGGCCTGTAAATTACTTTGTTATTTTCCATAGTACAATCATCTACACCTGTTCTGAAGGACTTATAATGAAAAATCCTATCCATACCCAGAGATGAACAGATTGAGCCTGAATACAGATCGAAGCATTCTCTATTTCTTTCTCTATCTCTCTCTTTTTAACTTAATTTTTCTTTAGGGTTTTTATTTTCCTCAGGGTAGGAGATCTATGTTTTCTTTCAAACTTGTCTTTTATGGAAATGTTTTGTATAACTAAAGTTATGGTTTCTTAATTGTGTGTGAGATTAAGGGAGAGAACTTAGAATTCAAAAATCTTAAAACCAAATTAAAAAAATGTTTTGAATGTAACTGGGGAAAAAATATTAAATAAATAATGTTTAAACAAGACAATCAGACAAAGAGAAGTATAAGAGAACAATATCTTGAAAGCCCAGAAAGAAGATAATATTGTTAAAGAAAAAATTTTCAATAGTGAAATCCTGAAGAGCAATTAAGAATGGGGACTGAGAAAATCCCATCAGATTGGGCAATTAAGAGATCGTTGGTAATTTTTGAAACTAACAGTTTCAATGTAATAATTTTTGCAATATCTAAAAAGTTTCCTTACCAAATATCCTCCTCTACCTTTAATAGTATATAACTAGTTTCTGGCCAATTGATTAATGGCTTCTTTTATGATATATTCCAAACCTGAAGTATACAGTGAATGAATGAATGGCATAGAGTGAGAAGGAAATTGTAAAGCAAGGAGGCAGGGATCTTGAGGAAAGGGGAACATGAAACAAACATGCATGTCTTATGAACTTACTGATCTGATATTTTGAGTTCTGGGCTTTGGCATCTTAAGAACAGAACTGTAATGTAAATCACTATCACTGCAACATACCTCAGAGTCACAGATGCTCACTTAACTCAGAGATGGGGGAGTCTCTTCGAGAAATTTGGCATAGAAGATAAGTCAGGTGTTTCATAGTAAATATTTGAAATAAACATATATGGAGGGGTATTCCATTGTTATCTGGATCATAAATTACACTTTTGTTTAGAGAAACTGTCATCTTAGAATTTTTCTTGGATTTCATTGTATAGATATAGGGTTTTTTAAAACTATAATACAGGGATATAGTCTGCTTTCCTATAATGTAGTACTTTGTAATAATAATAATGATAATTATTATTATTATTTATTATAATCAGGAGTCAAAAAAGTGGCTGGATAGAGAACTTGTTCTTAGCATTACAGGATTTCCCTATTACTGACTCTACCCTGAGCTACTTTATTTCCTTACAGTGATGTGCAGAAGGGTTCAAATATATGGAACTTTGAGCAAAGTGTATTCCCCTGGAGTACAGGCATACCACAGCCCTCTCCTATAAATTTACCCTTGCATCTATTCAGATGATTTCTAATGTATAGTATGCACCCAAATATAAAAACATGTATACATATACACAAAAAGTGGGTGGAGATGATTATCAAAGCTGGGGAGTGAGGATTTCCAGAAGTTCTGCTCCAACAGGAGTCTGGCCAATGTATGCATCTAATTTTCTGAGAAACCTTCATGGAACAAAACAGGGGATTACTGTAAAAGTAACCAGCGAAGCTCTTTGCCTATTACTAGCCTTAATACTATGATGTGCTTAGCTGACAAAACTAGAATTCTTCTGGGGACAGGCATTATAGCTCTGTTAATCAGACATAACAGAACCTTTTTTGCTGGCAATGAGGGTAGCATGATTTTAGCACAGCACTCTCTGTTCTGACTGTACCAAAGCAGTTGAAGCTCTAATGACTTTGAAAAGAGTGCCACACAGTTCTAAGTAACATGCCATTAAAGACAAATGTTCTTTCAGTTTCAATTTGGGAGGTATTCTTAATGACTATTCCATCATCACTGGAGAGATCTTAGAATACATAAAGTATAGAGACTTCTGTGGAGTTGGAGGATTTGAGTGATGCTTTGTGACGCTAATATATTATGAAGGAGCTACAACAGTGAATGTCAATTATATAATTTATTTAAAAAATTCTAATTTTCCTGAGAGGAACCCATCGATTTCCATAGGTTAGTAAGTGTATTTTGGTTTCAATATGGGACTAAAATTCAATATTTGTTATTTTTTTTTATTTTTGAAGAGGACCAAATGTTGGAGTCAAGGTACAGTGTGTACAGCTGTGGTTGATCAGATCACTATATGCTCAGAAGGCTTTACCACAAGGTGGGTACAAATATTCCATTTGAATATTTGGTGTGTAAATGTCTCTAAAACTTAATATTAAATTAAACAAAAAGAGATAAAGAATTTTGGAAGCCCTGAGACTCAGCATTCACTAGACCTTGTACCAGCCTCTAGGTCCTTGAGCTTAAACACATAATGAGATATTCAAATAAATCTGGACATTTACATATTGAAACTGCTATTAAAATCATCTCAGCTCAGGTTCTATTGAAATAGATATGTTACAGAAACAAATTATGGGCAAAGAGGGATATGAATATTATAGACATTTTGTTAAATGAATTCTTTAGGAGAATACTAAACCTAAACCCTGTTGCTAGGGACATTGGAAAAAAATTGTTGCAAACTCAACAGTTAAAATACATTAAAAGAATGAGAAGGTCAAAGAAAAGGATAAGCATAAAATTAGCCTGCAATTTCAGATGTTTCATGAAAATTGAAACTAAAGTGTAGTTACTTCCAAAGTACCATAATATTGTCAACATACTGAAATAGATGCATTGATGAAAAGACTGGGAAAGTAAGAAACTAGATCTTGTCTTTTGGGCTAAATAAAGAGGGCATCTAGATATCCTAAGGAGCAAAGAGTAGTGAATCATTGCCAGGGCAACCAACTTCCTGCTCAGGACTGAGATGAGCTCAAAGACAGGCTGAACCTTTAAAAAAAATGGTAGATTTTTGAAAAAACCTATTTTATTTAAGTAAAACTATTATTGCTACTATTGTCAAGGAAAGCAGCTCTTTACAAATGGTTTATCTTAAAAATAAAACAAGCAACTTGAGAGCAATATGAAACAATTCTTATTTGTCAAGTTAAATGTAACAAACAAAATGATGATAAAAGTAAATTGAAATAATAATTGATCATTTCAATTCAGTTAAAAGCCATGACCTTCTGATTATGTACTGTACAAAATGCCTTTGAAATATGGCTGATTGGTGCCTTTGACATAGATACACACATATACATACACATTCCTGGTTATAAGTCAGCAATCTAACCACTATATCTCAACCAAATGAGTAACACTTCAAGGTAGATGACAAATAACTCCTGAGTAAGAATTAAAGGAATTGAAGGTAATTCTCATACAAAAGAAAAGGCTAAGATGTGATCAATCATTCTAGTATATTTATATTTGTATCATAGTGCATTTATTTAGTATCTACTATGTACCATGCCATGTGCTAAATACTGAGTCAATATGAAGAGTTTTATGTGTTATGCTTACCAATTTGCTGTATCTGGAAGATATCAAGGAAGGCAAAATAACTTCGGATTAAAATAAAAGATCTCAGTTTAAAAAAAAAGAGTAAGAAAAAATTTCAACCATCAGAATTCATTCAATGTTACAATCTTAAAGTGAAGAGCGTAAGAATTTATTCAAAAATGCTTATTGAGGCTCTATACATGAATGAATAATTGGAGCGAGATGATGAATTCTCCATTCTTTGGGCACAATCAATCAAAACATAGATAACTATATTTCTGGGTGATACATGGCCTTCAGTTGCCTGAATGAAGGGAGTTGAGGTACAGGAACTGTTAAGTCTTTTCCAGTTCTAAAATTCAATAATGTTAAAGGATAGTTACCTTGTTCAATAAATGCTCAGATTTGTTTTCTCCCCTTCTGCTAAGAATGCTATTCTGTCTTGAAGACCAACTACAGAGAGATAGTCTCTATTGATGAATAAAGTTCTGAATACTTCATGTCAGTCCTAGACATTCTAACTGGAATTCTGTAAGCCATTTAATATTTTATTCTTTATTTTTTCTTATTTCTAAAGCAATACTAACAATAATAATTCTGGTCTGTTGACCTTCACTCTAGAATAGCTGGAACAATTATGCAGGAATATATGCAATATGATTTGAACTTTTTAAAAAGAGAGGGAGAAAGAAGGATTGCTTATGAATACCAAGTAGATGTTCTTGCCATTTGCTGTCCCTTTTTAGAACAAATTTATTGTGGCAAAATGATCAGAACATTACACAGCATGGCCATTAGAGCTATGTTATTTGCCTACCAAAATTAGAGCCCTGCATGTTTGAAAAGGCACAATTCTCATTACTACAATGGATATTTCTCACTAGGAAGCTGAGCAAAGAAAAACCTCTCTCTTAACTTAGTTTCCCTCACTACTGGAAGCAAAGCAATAAGGGCTGTCCGGCTGCTCAGGGTAGGTCAGTCTCCTGATTATTGTGCATCTTTTACCTCTGTTCCTGATTCCAGTTCTCGAATTTGTAGGTCCAAGGATTCAAATTTATCCATTCATCCAGTTCTTATTAGGCTAAGATGGGTCAAATCAACAATAAGCAAACTCATAAAAGACTGAAATATTAAAGAAACTATTGTGTTCACTTATAATGAGGTGGCAGTGAAGTAGCAAAGTAGACAGAATAATAGACTAAATACTAACTGTGTGATTTTGAAAAAAATCATGTTAGCCTCTGTCACCCTTACTTTCTTCATATCTAAGATTGGCATAATAACCAAACCTACTGTCTTGTTATGAGGATCAAATGAGATAATATATGTAAAATACTCTCAAATCTTAGAGTGCTGTATAACTACTAGTTGTCATTGTTAACAATTGAGATTATTTCTGACTAAAGGACAAGAACCAGTCCTACACATATTTATCTTTTCCTTATGAAAAATTCTACTCAAAAAATCAATCAGTCATTCTCAAATCTGGTGGCTAAAGAACTAATCATTGAAGATCTGATAACCTAATGTATTGCATTTCTTCTCTCTGGAGAGATATCTGTCTTCAATATTAAGGCCAGTAATTAAGATTCAGAAGGCATTCTTGCCCTCTAGATCTCCTTTAAGTTGATTCCATAAGGATCATATTCTTTCTACTTGCACTTATTTGAATGGTTCATCATTCCAAAGAGTTTACAATTGAATTAAGAAGGCATCAATGGTAAAAGACCTAGATTTGGACTTACAGATGCTATTTGAATTCCAATTCTGCCAGTTACTTCCTGTGTGATATTTAGCAAACCACTTTACCTCTCTCCTTATCTGTAAAAGAAGTTGATTGGTCTAGATGACTTCTGAGGTTGTTTCCAGTTAATTTTTGATTCTATGACCCAACGACCAGATTTTTAATTCTAATCCTTCTATTTACTGTACCTTTATTACCTCATCTAAGCAATCAATCAAAAAGCATTTATTAAGTGCCTACTATGTGCCAGGCAGTAGAGAGGTAAAGGCAAAAATGAAATAGTTCTGTGCTTTCGAGTGGCTGTCTATTTACTTCTCTGAGCCTCAGTTTCCTTATCTGTAAAATGAAGGAGTTGGGCTGGGTATCTTCCAACTCTATAATCATATGAGCTTCTACTTTCTTTAATGACACCACCGTAATGAGTGGTTAATATCATTGAAATAGGGTTGATTGGCCACCCACCAACTTGACTGACAATACTCTGTCATCCTAAATATTTTGATCTATAATTTTTCTATAGGCCTATAGTTACCCTTTACCTACTGAGTATAGTAGGAACAGTGAGCAGCAGAAATACTTGGAGGTATTTTGTGACATTACTTGTTAGAAGGTGAGACTATTCTCTTTTTTTGCTCTACAGAGAGTCATAGTCATGCATTCATAATTGGGATTTGCTGGCATGGATATTTCCTAAATTTTAAGCAGTTTATTTTTGATAAGCTTGTGAAAATGAAGCCACAGGATGTCATCATTAGCCTCTGGCCTACAATAGGGCCAAAGTAAAATTTTTTTTTCAGTTTAATTTGCAGAGGTCACATTTAATAAAAAAAAAAAAGTAATTAAATCTGACTTTCAAGAAAGCATCTTTGCTAATATTCATTAAGCATCTTTGCTAATATTCATTAAGAATATATCGTTTTAGAGACATCTGTCAGTACCATTGTTGCCTTTATCCCAAGCTGGAAATGCAACTTGGATTTCCTGACTAAAGCAATATGCCATAATTTCAAAGCTAGCTCTAACTGCTGCTCAGGTCTTTACCTTCACTTTTATAATTTCCATCAATCATTATGCTGCTGTAGAAAATTTTGGTGGCTACTGCTATTCACTTTAGGCCAGAGGTTCTTGAACTATTTTGTTATTGTTGTTGTGGATCTCTATGTTCATCAGGTGAATCCTATGGACTTAATTAATATATATATATATATATATATATATATATATATATATATATATATATATATATATATATATATATATATATAATATATATATATATATATATACATACACATACATACATATTTGAAAATGCAAAAAATAAATGTTTGGTTATTATGAAGAAAATAAATTATATTGAAATAAATGTAAAAGCAAGTTTACAGGCCTCAGATTTAGAATCCCAGAATGCATGTAATAACTTTATGTGGGAGTGAGAAAGAGGCATTTAGAAATGGCAATCTCTCTAATATTCTCATTTGTATTTTAAAATGCCTGCCCTGTCTCTGTCTCTGTCTCTCTGTCTCTCTGTCTCTGTCTCTCTCTCTCTCTCTCTCTCTCTCTCTCTCTCTCTCTCTCTCTCTCTGTGTGTGTGTGTGTGTATGTGTGTGTGAAAAGTATTTCCTGAGGTTTTCATTTTTGTTCTATCCAGGGCAAAGCTACTAATTGTAGACTTGCTTGTGGCTCTTCTCATTAAATATTAGGTCAAGGGAGGCAATTACTTTGTAAGCCTTGACCAATTATGCTATAGCACAACCTTTTAGCTACTGCTATGATTTCAATGATTTGCTGCATTTTTTTTCTCATCCCGGGGGAAAACAACTCATATAATTTGTGCCCACAGTGAAAGTCTGACTTTTCATATTGGATTTATTATAAAAATTCCAAATTAAGGTGATAATGCTTTAATTGATTCCAGAACATGCCCTGGACTTGATGGCCCAATAGAAGGTTAATAAAGATTTATGTTTGTTGTGTAGTGGAGTCAGTAAAATCAATTCAGTCTTAGCAGCTTTTATGTTGATGTTTACAAAGAGGTGTAATGGAGAGGGAGATGCCCCGTCCCTCAGTTCAATTGATATAGTTTCACAAGATGGGGTTTTAATATACAGGCAAGATTTTCCTCTACTTTGATCCTTTCATAAAGTCCAAACAACTCTCTGATTCAGTCAATGCTATTGGTTGAACAAACATGTTAGCCATGCATTTGGGGGTTTAAATAACTACATGCTGGATGAATTTCATAATTTAAGAGTTGGAGTCATTGAAGAGAAGGGAAAAAAAGGGAGTAAACATTTATATTCTACCTAATTTTGAGTGAGGCACAGTTCGAGGTACTTAACAAATATTATCTCATATGACTCTCACAATAACCCTTTGATTATGTGTTGTTATCTTTATGTTATGGTTGAGGAAACTTTGGCAAACAGAGGTTAAGTTGGTTCAGAGGTTAAGAGGTTAAGATTCACCCAGAGACACATAGTTAGTAAAAGTCTAAAATCATGTTTTAATTCAGATTCACATTAAATTCGCAATTTAATTTTTATTCCCCCTGACTTCAGGTCCAGAACTGTATCCATTGTGTCTAGCTCTATTTGAAAGCTAGAAATTATTTATGGAGAAGAGATGTATCTGTGTGTGTGTGTGTGTGTGTGTGTGTGTGTGTGTGTGTGTGTGTTTGTCACAGATTTATTTCTCTTCCTTTTCCTCATCAATCTCAATCATGTAATTTTAAAGGAGAGCTACCAAACCAGTAGGATGCACTGCATCCAGTAGTTCAAGAGTTTTGCAGTTTAAGAAATCTATGGAACAGTTAAGTAATGAAACAAATATGGAGAAATGGTTACCCAAGTGAGGAAGTGACTTTGAGGAATGAGGCCAGAGGAAATAAAATTTCCATGCCCTTGGAAGAGCAAACCTTCTTTAGCTACAGGGGACTCAACAGAAATATGAGGATCCAGCTCAGTCTATCCAGGGTATATACCATTGCCTTCAGGGAACTGGGTAAGGACTCTGTGGAGAAAAAAAAAGATACTTCTGGGCCCTGCAGCATAAGAATCTGTGAATTGTGTTTGTCATACATGTATTCTAGAGAGGTAACTTACTACCTTTGTACTCAAAAGTTTGAGCCCACTCTTTTTGTAAATTTTGTGTGTTTTTGTTTCAGAATATACCTCATTTATTCAGGAAGTATGTTGTCACTGACACTTTTATTCTGCTAACAAAAGTTTAGTTGCTATCTACTACTACTATTATTACTACTACTAGTGCTATTACTACTGCTACTGCTGCTGCTGCTGCTGCTGCTACTATTATTACTGCTGTTGCTACTATTAGTGCTACTGCTGCTACTACTAGTACTACTACTATTATTACTGTTACTGCTGCTGCTGCTACTACTACTATTATTACTGTTACTGCTGCTGCTGCTGCAACTACTACTACTATTACTGTTACTGCTGCTGCTACTACTACTACTATTACTGCTGCTGCTGCTACTACTACACTATTATTATTATTGTTATGCTAGTGCTGCTATTAATGCTGCTGCTGCTACTACTTCAACTACTACTACTACAATTATTGCTATTGCTACTATTAATGCTACTGCTGCTGCTGCTGCTGCTACTACTACTACTATTACTACTATTACTGCTGCTGCTACTATTAATGTTAACTTCTGCTTTTATTATTACTGTTACTCTGCTGCTACTACTACTATTAATATTACTGTTACTGCTGCTGCTACTACTACTATTATTACAGTTACTGCTGCTGCTGCTGCTACTACTACTACTATTACTACTATTACTGATGCTGCTACTATTAATGTTAACTTCTGCTTCTATTATTACTGTTACTCTGCTGCTACTACTACTATTAATATTACTGTTACTGCTGCTGCTACTACTACTATTATTACAGTTACTGCTGCTGTTGCTCTTGCTACTATTACTACTACTACTTTAGATGACAAAAATTACATGACTTACCTAGGTCCCATAGTTAGAAAGTGTCTGAGTTGATATTTGAACTCAGATTTTCTTGATTGCCAGGCTGGTACTCTATCCACTGTGCTGTTAGAGTAGCCCCTTCTGATTGTTAATGGGAAAAATAACAATGAAGCTCATGGGCA
Source organism: Antechinus flavipes (assembly GCF_016432865.1). Taxonomy (NCBI): domain Eukaryota; kingdom Metazoa; phylum Chordata; class Mammalia; order Dasyuromorphia; family Dasyuridae; genus Antechinus; species Antechinus flavipes. The sequence continues at coordinate 148,189,297 of NC_067398.1, read as the reverse complement.
ATAGTTATAGAAGGGGAGATTCCTCGGAGCTTTAGATAATGGGATAGCAACCATCCTCAGGGCTCTGTAAAGGTAACTTTGATTAGCACAGAAAGTCATAAAAGAAAGCAGAGGTAGTTTAGCAGTCTAGCTAGAGTGTTGACCTAGACCTAGATAGCTTAGGTTCAAAACTCACATAAGGTTTTTAATTAACTGTGTGGTTGTGGTAATCTATGGAACACCTTAGAACTTCAGTTTCTCCATCTTTATAACTAAAATAATAGCATTTTCATTCAATACTTGACTATTTCAAAGGGCTAAAGTTCTTGTTAAACCTTAAAAAATGATATAACTATAAGGCTTTATTTTTTTACCATATGTATGATTTTATTAATGTAGTGAATTTTTTTGAACTAATTCTCTCTATTAATGTAGATCAGCAACTAATTCAATTCAAGTCAATAGACATTTATGTTATATGCCAGACTCTAAGCAAAGCTCTGGATCTTAAACCAATCTTTGAGTTTCTTGGGGCATCAGAGATCAAAGAGTTTGCCCAGGATCACATAACTAACATTTACATTTGCCAGACTCGAATCTAATTTATACTGAGAAAGAAATATTTCTATCCACTACATCTTAATATTATTGTTATTATATTCTTACTATTAATATGTGGAAACTGAGTAAAGAAAACTGATCTAAATAATGGACTCAGTTTTTGTAATTTATTTTTTTTCAATGGACCATAACAACAACAAAAATAATTCCACTTATTTTTTTCTTCTTCTTATATCCCTGTCCTCTGATTGAAAAATGAAAAAGAAAAATTAAATTCTTGTAATAAATATGCACAACCAAAGGAAACAAATCCCATGCTAGCCACACTACATATATATTTGTATACATGCATATATGTAACATGTGTGTACACACATATGTATATGTCTCATTTTGCACCTGGCATCCATCATTGCCATGTCAGGAGGTGAGTAATCTGTTTTGCCATTAGTCCTTTAGAATTGTGATTGGGCATGACATTGATCAGATTAAAGTTTTCAAAGTTGTTTAATAACATTTCTACTATAATTATCAATGGACTTTGCATACTATGATATTTAATACCATATTTTTGCTCAATACTATAATACTCTATTGGTGCAGAATGTATATTCTGCATATTCTGCAAAGGGTATGTCCTGGGAGGCTTGAAAAAGTCTACATCCTTTGAGAGATGACTGCCATGGGGAAGGTCTTGAATTAAAGCAAAATAGGAATCAGAGGAACTGAGTTCAAATACCTGTATGACTTTGGCAATTTTAATAACTTCTCTGGGTTCCTTATGTGTAAAATGAGGGGATTGAATTATATGATTTCCAAGGCCCTTTCAAACTGAATATATGATTCTCTGTAACAACTACAACTAATTTAAGGACCATTTCAAATAACTTGTTCTGTTTAAAAAGGAAGATAATCCCTGTACAGGCAAAAATAGGTAACAAAGTCACATAAACTTGAAGTTATAAATATGAACATGGTGGTAATTTAGAAACAGGATCAAAAAGATTTGATAAACTTGAATGTTATATTAGAGCATTTCAATGAATGCCATTTATGATTACTCAAGGACCCCGGCTCAGTCAGCAGTGGCAAGAAATTCAGTGGCTTCTGAGAATCAAATGATAATTGCTGGTGTTTATGTAGTGTCAATGTTGTGCCAAGCACTGTCTCAAGCTCTTACAAATATTTTTTTATTTGATTCTCATAATAACTCTTTGAGGAAGGTAATATTATTACTTCATTTTACAGATGAAAGAAAGAGAAGCAAACAAAGTTTAAAGAGACTTGTTCAGGGCACTACATGGCACAGTGCATAGAGCACCAGTCCTGAAGTTAGGAGGACCTGAGTTCAAATTCAGTCTCAGACACTTAACACTTCCTAGCTGTGTGACCCTGGGAAAGTCACTTAACCCAATTGTCTCAGCAAAATTAAAAAAAAAAAAGAGAGAGCGCCTTGCTCACTTGTCTAGTAAGTGTTCAGACCTTCCTGATTATTTTGGTCTATCCACTGCCCCACAGAACTGCCTTTATATTTTGAGAAGACTTGGGTGGACAACAACAAGGGATTAGTTGCATGTAGAAATGATAAATGTGGTGGCATTTCTCCCAGAAGCCATATCATCAATATAATTTTAGCCAACTTTAGGAATTATAGAGCAAACTCCTAACAAGGAAAACTGAGGGCTAGACTAGTTGCATGACTGATAGTTTCTGTCTTCATCCCAGGTGGAGGGTTCTGGCATTCTATGTCAGTTCTTGGACATTCTGACCTTTTGGTGACTGTAAGAAGCTTAGCTATAGGGTTAGAGTGAGTAATCTGGGTTGAAGGAAAAAAAAAACATTCAAAAGCAGCTGGGAACTAAATCAATCCTTTTTGGTCTTATTATAATTTTAGAGGAAATACAAGGCTTAAGTCAGATTTTCAAAGGCCTGATTTTTTAAAAGTTAGAACAAAGAGCTATAATATGCAATATTATTGGATGAATGCATTATAAGTACAAAACAAAATTTCATAATAAGTATGAGGAATGGGGTTGTTACAAACTGACTGGAGGAATCAAGAAAGGCTTCTTGGAGAGAATAACCTTTTAGTTAGGTTTTAAAAGATGGTCATATAACAACTGAGGAGGAGGAAAAGAAAGAAAACTCTGGGCACAGGAAATGATTTGAGTAAAAGACATGGAGGTGGGAGACTGTAGGGCACAACTGGAGAGTTGAGAGTAATGCAGTTGAATTAGCTATCAAGTGCATGAAAATGACACTTAGGAGAGAAAGGATTGCAGGAGGAGGGAACTTAAATGTCAGGACAAAAAGCTTGAACTTTATTCTGTAATTGCTAAATCCAGGAACATGTAGCCATAGCTTTTCCTGAAGGAAAATAAAGATGAGTGCTTACCTGCAACTCCATTCTGTTCTTGGCCAGACAATCTTTTTTTGTTTGAGTGATAGAGAAGAGCAGAAGGATTGCAGCAAGGTTGGCAACAGGTATTGCAACAAGCAGAATCACTTGTCTGTTTGAATGGGATAAGAATCCCATTTCTTATTGCTTTTCAAGTCCTAAAGACAGAAAAGTGAAAGCAAAAGAAAATATATAGATCAGAAGGATGATTATTTCCAGAGACAAAATACATAACTACAAATAAGATTGTAGATTTAGAGTGGAAGAGACCTCAGAGACCAACATCCAACTCCCTCATTTTATGGATGAAGAAACAAATCCAGAAGGTTAAAGGTCACATTATTAGGAAGTGGCAAATCCAATATTCAAATCCAGTTCCTCTGCCTTCAGAGCTGGCATACTTTATATTGTATGCTACCCTGATTCTTAAGCATAATTTGATTGCATTTTTTTTGAGATCCCCTCAGTTTCCAATTCTTTGCTTCACAAAAGGAGCATCTATCTATCTATCTATCTATCTATCTATCTATCTATCTATCTATCTATTTGTATGTATGTGTATGTGTGCATGAAAGGTCTTTTGTCTTTTCTCTTATCTCTTTGGGATACAGCCCAAGTATTGCAACTGATGAATCAAAAGGTATGCACAGTTTGACAATCGTTTGGACATAGTTTCAAATTGTTATTTAGAATAGTTGAACTAATTCTCAACTCTACCAACAGTGTGTTTGTATCCCAAATTTTCCACATCTACTCTAGAATTTGTCATATGATTTTTTCTTTCATGTTAGCCAATCTGATTGGCATGTTTTATTTTATTTTTTTAAATAACTTTTTATTGATAGAACCAATGCCAGGGTAATTTTTTACAACATTATCCCTTGCATTCACTTCTGTTCCGATTTTTCCCCTCCCTGCCTTGACCCCCTCCCCTAGATGGCAAGCAATCCTTTACATGTTGAATAGGTTACAGTATATCCTGGATACGTGTGCAAAACCGAACAGTTTTCTTGTTGCACAGGGAGAATTGAATTCAGAAGGTATAAATAATCCGGGAAGAAAAACAAAAATGCAAGCAGTTTATATTCATCTCCCAGTGTTCTTTCTTTGGGTGTAGCTACTTCTGCCCCATCTTTGCTCAACTGAAACTGAATTAGCTCTCTATCGAAGAGATCCACTTCCATCAGAATACATCCTCAAACAGTATCATTGTTGAGGTATATAATGATTATATAGATTATATATATATATATACATATATATATATATATAATCTATATAATCATTATATACCTCATTATATACCTGGTTCTGCTCATTTCACTTAGCATCAGTTCATGTAAGTCTCGCCAGTCCTCTCTGTATTCATCCTGCTGGTCATTCCTTACAGAACAATAATATTCTGTAACGTTCATATACCACAATTTACTCAACCATTCTCCAATTGATGGGCATCCATTCATTTTCCAGCTTCTAGCCACTACAAACAGGGCTGCCACAAACATTTGGGCATATACAGGTCCCTTTCCCTTCTTTAGTATTTCTTTGGGGTATAAGCCCAGTAGAAACACTGCTGGATAAAAGGGTATGCACAGTTTGATAACTTTTTGAGCATAGTTCCAAATTGCTCTCCAGAATGGCTGGATGTGTTCACAATTCCACCAACAATGTATCAGTATCCCTGTTTTCCCACATCTCCTCCAACATTCACATTATCTTTCCCTATCACTCTAGCCAATCTGACAGGTGTGTAGTGGTATCTCAGAGTTGTCTTAATTTGCAGCATTTTTTTTTCAACTGGAACAAAGAAAAACCATGCTACCTCAATAGATGAGATTTTGAGTTTTACATTATAATAAAATCTTTCTTATAATTAAAATGGAATAAAACACTAACATATTTACCTGTGATTTCTAAAGTATTTTTTTGAGGGGAGCAGAATATCTTCAAATTAGCTAAAACAGGAAAGAATTGAATCTGAAGACAAATTTCAATTATAGTTTTTCTTGGAATTTTTTTTCATTGTGTTGTATAACATGGCTATAGCAACACTGTATTCAGTGATAATCAGATACTATAATATTTCTTTCTGAATTCTTTTCTCCCTGAATAGATATTAAAAGCCTTTACACCTACATGAAGTCATTATGTTTCCTCAATGGAGAAATGGACTTAGATAAATAACTCCCCCAGTACAATCAAAATCATAGCAAATATTAGCTCATTTCTAAGTGTGTATACCCAAACTTCTTAAAGCTGGAGATAAATCCTCTCATTTAACGGGTGTTTTAAAACATCTTTTTATTGTTTAGTTTACAAAATGTAATTGAAAATAAAAGGGAAAATAATTTTATAGAAGTGACATCATCATTGAAAAAAGTTCCCAGTGAAGTATAAATGATGATCTCTAAATCCAATTAAAATTTTTAATTTCTGAACAAATCTCTAGACTATTATATGTCAATCAATATTAAAATCTAGAAAACATGATGGTGCTGTTAGAAACCTTGCTGCATTTTACTTTTTCAATCATTGCAGCTAATGGAAATATAGACATGTTTAATTAAATCAGCAACTGATGGACCATGACAAAAATGTTTAAAATAGCAAATTGACTTATATTGCATGGACCAATGTCTGAAACAGATATATTCACACATGCCCATGCACACATATACACAGCCACACATATATGCAACCTCCTAATTTTAGTTTAGAAAATCCTTTGAACTAAAGGCATATTAGAGGGGCTCTTGATTCTAAAGTTTTCCATTTCTGAAGTGCTGACAATGACATAGTATAAAAGAGAGTAGAGGAAGTTAAGAAAACTATAGTTTTCAGGTCATTTATAAAATTAGCTTCCAGTTGGTCCCTTAAATTTGAGATCCCTTATAATCAACCCATGAAGAAACATATCACTACTGAAGAAATTGCATCAGATAGTCTTAAGAGATGACTGGAGAAAGTTGAAGTTAAATATAAGGATGGCTTAAAGATTCTTCCTGGAGAGACAAATAAAAAAAAAATGGACAAAGTTTGTTTTATTGTGCATCGAAATTCAACGAAAAACAGTTTCAGGGGATATGTGATTATTTCATTTTTCTCTACTTAAAAATATTTGTAAAGAGACTAATATGAAAATAATTTTAACTTACACCTGTCAGAGAGCATGGAAAGAAAAGAATTCTCCAAAGATTTCAACAAGACACTTCAAGTTAAATTAACATGTATTATGATACTTTGTGACTTCAATGCTATTGTAGCAAGAGGCAAGGAATAGGAAGAACATGTAGGAAATAGTCATTAGGAATAAGGAAGGAAGATGTCTATACAACATGAATCCTTTCTTTAAGAAAAGAACTAGGAATATTAGACATGGTGAATACAACATTATATTTGAAAAAGAAAAATACTATATTCAGTGTACAAAAGATGCATTATTAATAACTGATATGGTGACCTCATCTTAAGCTACATTTGTCTTAACATCCCTCCAATAATTAATACAGTTAGTCACCTTATCCAATTAATAACTTCTTCTCTCTAAATTTTCTTGACTCCACTTTCCTTTCGTTTTCCATCTTCTACTCTTTTTTCTCTGATAGATCATTATTAATGTCATTCCTCCTGTTTGTGGGTCTATCCTAAGGCTTTGTCCTTAACGTACTTTTTTCACTTTTAAATACTCTCTGATTTCATATTTTCTTCTTAATTGTTAATTTTAAGTTTTGTTTTAATATAAGATTTAATTATTTCATCTAGGTAGATGATTCCATATCATTTATTAAGCTTATCTCCTCTCCTATGATCTAGTCTCACATCATCAATTATCTACTGGACAATTTAAACTATTTGCCTTATGGGATCTCAAGTTCAGCATTCCCAAAAAGAATTCATTGTCTTTTCCTCAACCCTCACTTCTTCATGAACTCTACTTCTTTTAAGGACATTGACATCCTTCATCTCTCAAGTTCACAGTTTTGGTATCATCAACAACTTCTTCTTCACTCAACGTATCCAATCTTACTTCTTATATCATCCTTCCACTTCTTTCTACTCACATATTCCTAGTTCAAGCCCTTTTTACCCTTTGTCTTCCTTATAGTTGCCTCCTAATAGTTTTCTTTGCCTCAAGTCTACTTGTTCTAAATAATTTTTCTAAGATAAATATGTCTCTCAATTGTTTCTGGGATCAAATACAAAGTCTTTGTTTGGGGTTTAAAACTCTTCAAACCTTCATTAACCTATCATTTCACCCTTATGATATATTACTCTCCTCTACACAATTTAGAATCTAGCCAAACTTAGCTCCATATTGTACTTTTCACAGAATATTCTGTATCTTGTTTCTATGCCTTAACACAAGCTATCCTGCATGCCTGAATACCTCAAACTTTCCTTATATGCAACTTGTAGAATTCCTAATTTCTTTCAAAACTCAGTTCAAGTGCCACTTAACATATAAATCTTTCCTGATTCCCTCCTGGCTGATAGTAGCTTATCTTTCCACTTCTCTTGTGATTTTCTGGGGGGTATATACTTAAATATAAGTTTATTTTCTGATAGAATGTAGCTCTTTGCAGGCTAAGGGTTATAGGTACTCTTTCATTTTTACCCATGTATTCCTAGTACTGACATAATAAATATTTAATAAACCCAGTTAATTTGTTATTATTGCATTGATTGATTGAAATGGGAGTCATTCCTGAATCATTCCTTAATCCTGTGATTGTACAATCTGACTAATCAAATTGTTAAAACAAACATAGAAATTAGTACAAAGCTAGAGAGAAAAGTAAAATTGAGGAGAAAATGTAATGTGTAATTAAACCAATTCCAAACCTATCTGAACAAGTGATTGATATTCTCAAAGTTGTAAATAAAGAAAATAATGCTAACATTATTTTTAATAATTTAATACAGAGTTTTACTCAATGTAAAGAACCTAAAATTGCTTAGCCTGCACACACTTGACTTATTTCCCTAATTGCCTAAATCCTGAAAATCTGAAGGTACAAAGTTGCACTGGTTTAGAATAGAAACTCAGACTTGGAAAATGATATTAGAAGATCATGAGCAGCATTCTCTCTTAAAATGCAAAAGTAATGGGGAAGATAAAACTAGTTTAATAGGAATTTGGTAAAGGATCTAACTAACATCATTTGGAAGACATTTAAGAATGAAGCTGAAACAAAGACACAAAACAGATGAAAGATGTTGATAGGTTATGACTTTTTCTTGCCATATTACAATTCTTTTTTTTTTCATCCATTCATTGTCCTGATGGCATTGTTTACTCTATTTCTTCATAATTTTATGTATTGTGTTGCAATATCATTCCAGCACGATCCTTTCCTTTGCCCTTTGAATGATTCTTACTTTGAAAAGTCCTATGTCTTGTAGTAATATAATATGGGCAAGATATTGATATTAAAACAAAGATCTTCATTTCATAGAGAAATCTGAGATCATTTAAGTGAGTTTAAGGCAATTCAGTCTATTTTTTTCCTGATCAAATCTCAGCTCAGCTAATTAATTTGTGGTATCTGTATGACACATATACAATATACATATATCCATACATACACTGTTTATATGATATTATGGTCCTCTTAGAGAATGAAAGACAAACAACAAAACAACAATAATTATTACTGAAGAAAAAATCTAATTGTATATAAGAATCTACAATTAGCATTTTTTATCCACTGTATGATTAAGCAAAACTATTTTGAATGGGTATAGTTTTTGACCAGGCGTCTCTGAAAATATATGGGACTTGATGCAATTATAATAATATAATCTACAAACAAGAACATCTAGCATATTTCATCATATTTAGGGAATTCCTTTTCCATTTGGCCTCAGTGCTGGATCTGCTTAATAATGTGGTAGACATCTTTGGTAGACATAAATTTAATTCTTTGCCTTGTATTAATAATTAAAATGTCAGAGTACAAGGATATCTGTGTAATTTTTATGTTTCAAAAAAAATTCTGTATGCTCTACTGACATTCTTATGATGAAAAGAAAAGGAATTTGGAAGGCTTCTAAAACCTTAGGTAGATCCTCTCTGGCAAATTTTTGGAGGGAAGGTCATTGCTAAAAGTTGGAAAGGATAGATTAGCATAATGACCTGCATTGGTGGATGAAACATCCATGTTTAAGAGACTACAGATTCCTTAATGATTATTCATAGAAATACTCTCAAGAAAACAGAAGAGATTTAGTTCAAAGAAATAGTTGAACACATGTTGAGAACCATAATAATAACTATAATAAAAATATCTATTTACTTTTATATATGCTATGTACTACTTATATATAGTACATATTATATACTATTTATATAGTATGTTTGGTACATATTTAAATATATGTTTACTATATATTTACTATATATTTACCATATATTTATATGTTTAGTATATATATATATATATACTACTTATATATACTTTACAAATATAGCATAAAGCATACACACACACACACACACACAACCATGTATTATATATGTGTACACAAATGAAGGCACATGTGTATGAGAACACTCTTTTCCCCTATACAACTGCACTCCTTTGGACATTATCATGTAAGTAGGAACCTCATCATCCTACAAGATTATATTAGCCATGGTATTCAGAGATATACTTTGCCTTCATGACCTCATTAAATGAAGAATTGGAATAGAGGACTCCTCTCAAATCTTTCATTTAAAGAGGGTACCTAGACCAGTCATTTTTTAAAATTTCTTAACCCAGTTGTACTCTACACTTCTACACCATGCCCCTGTACCAGGTACAATCTTCTTTCCTTCCCTTACTCCTCTTTTTTCAGCTTCATTTGTATACTTCCTAAGAGTATAAGTTCCTTGAGGGCAGAAAATAGTTTCCTTTTTAGTATTTGTGGTATCTCCAACACTTAGTACAGCTTGGCATAAAGTAAGTATTTTTAAAATCTTTATTGACTATTGGCAATTGACTAGTTGAATTGACATCTTTTAAATATTGTGAAGGACTTTATATACATTATCTAATTAGATATTTAAATCTGACAAATTTATTATGACAAAATTCTATATTTATTTGATTTTATTAATTTTTGTTTTTATTGTTTTATTAGTCTATGGATTTTATTTATTAATTTCATACTGGTAGAAGAAGAGCTAAGAACCTATTTATTGAATCATAGAATTTCAGAATTAGGAGGAATTTCAGAATTTTCCTGGCCCAATTTTTTCTTGATGAGTTCCCTCTACAATTCATTTTGTGTTTATATAGCTTCCACTGAAAAACAGCCAGTGTTGGGGAACTATTTGTTGAAACATCATATTCTATTTTTAGACACACTGATTATTATGCACTTTTTTCTTTATATTAAACTGAAATTTGCCCTTCTGTAACTTTCACATATTGGTCTATTTTATGCACCCCCCCAAGCCATATAAAACAAGTTTAATCCCTTCTCTAAATTGTAATCCTTGAGATATTTGGACAAAACTTTTCTAACCCTATTCAATCTTTCTTGAGACAGGACAAATAATCACAGTGCTGCTCACCTGATCTCCATATTGATGTAGTTTCCACTCCATTCCTTATAATGGCCACTTTTTTCTTGTTTGTTTTGAATGCATTGTAGTTCATCAGTGTTTTAAAGTATTCCTGTTGTTGTCAGTTGGAACAGAATATAATCAGATTTTAATTTCCTGACTCTGGAAAATACCTATCCATTAATACAACCTAAAATCACATTAGATTGTGGATTTTTTCTTTTAGTTACATGTCACATTTCAGTTTACTCAACTTGCAATACAGTAAAATTCTCAGTTCTTCTACCTTTGAAGTATTGTCTACCCTCACCACCCCCATCCAGTACATGTGAAGTTGATTTGAAGTACAGGACTTTATATTCATACCTATTAAAATTCTAATTAGATACTTCTCATTGCTTGAGCCTGTTATTTCTTTTTGGATATCATTTCTCTTTTTCTAAATCCTTCCTACCTTCATATCATCTGTAAGCATTGATGCTTGCCTTCTATGTCTCCATTCAGTGTAGACTGTTGAACTTCTGCTGAAAAACTAATTAGTGATGATAACAGCTTAAATTGTAAACTCCTAAAGTCAGAGACCATGTCCATTATATATTACCTAGATAGTTTTTTAGAGAGAAGGAGGTGACTTAATAAACAATTTAAGATGATTGGAAATGGAAAATACACATGAAAATTTTTCTAAAAATAAGTCAGAGCACTTGGATCTGAATACCAACTCTGCTATTTACTATTTCTATGGCAGTAGAAAAGTTATTAAACTTATCTTTGTCTCAAATTCTTTATTAGTAAAAAGGATTTGGGGAGGATGATATCTAAAGCTCCTTTCAGCTTTAAATCATATGATCCTTCTTGATTAGGCCTTGCAGATGGGCTCACTGCTGTACTTGTGATTTTTAAAATTAAGTATTAGAAAAGAAAATCAAAAGGTAGGCAGATTAATTATGTGGAAAGAACTCAAGAGGCACAAAACCTGAATTCTAATCTCTGCTCTATGAAAACTTATCTCTGTGAAGTTAGGTAAATAATTTGGTTTCTCTAGGCCTTAGTTTCTTTTTCTGTAAAATTAGGGATTCCAGTTTAGTATTACTGGTTTCTGAGCATTACATTACACAATATAATTTCTTATCTCATATATTAAGAAAAACTCTGAGCCACCACAAATTACTCTATATAAAGTTCAACTTGACTCAGTGATGTCATTTTGGTTATCTTAGAGAGTGAAGATAATAAACCAAGGTCAAGAAATTTATAAATTTATCACATCTCTGATCTTCACATAATATCATTTGGACCAGTACTTTTGCCGAAGATGATACAAAGTTAGTTCTATAATTATGTATAATTATATAATGCCATGTTCATCAAGATTAATCAGAAATAATAGCTTTACTTAGCCTCCTTTAAAAAATCCTAGTTACTACTTTTTTGGTTTGCATTGTTATCTCAAAGTAGGTTAAAGATGTTACATACTGCTTTAAAACCTAAGAATATTTGAAATATAAACATGAAGAAATGAATTTTTTCTGGCTTTAATAATAGTTCAAGTAAATGAATGTATGTAAAAGAATTCATCTCCAAAGAGGTATCTTCTGGTCACAAGGAATATTCAGGATTTATTTAAAACCAGTATGGGCTGAGTGCTCCTTCATCGGTGGATAACTTAATAGCATTCATAAAAGTGCCTCAAAATGGCATTCTATCTTAAATCTCAGGAGCAGAAATTCTTGTGGTATTACTAACATTTCTTCAGAGTTAAAGATATGAACATTATTTAGTTTGTAAAGGGATAAAAAAACAATACTAGAGAGAGCAGTGTATTATACAGACCAAAATACCCAAAGTCAGACGTTGGGGAAAGTAATGTTAAAAAATCTGTCAATATAATTTATATAATTTTAACCTTCCAGGTAAAGGAAAATATAAGCATTTAAGTTTCTAAAAACTAGCTAATCCTGTAGATTACAGGTTTGGCATATTTACTTATTTTTTTAAACATAAATTAAATATATTTGCATAAAACACTTATTTTATATTATATATAATACATAAAACATATAAATGTTTACTTATTTTTTATATAAATCACAAGAACTTTTTATACAACCATCAAACAATTATTATTCAAGATTGATCCCAAGATATATAATCAGAGATGTGGCATAGTATAATGGAGAAAGAAGGCATTGGAGTTAGGAAGAACTAGGATCAGGTCCTGCCTCTGGCTAATGCTGGTTATATGATGCTGGACAAGTTTCCCCAGGCAATTAACTAATACTATAAATTACTAAAGACTTGTTTTGTATTGGCAGAATGTAATTGTCAATGATTGTCAATGAAATCCTAGGTGTGGAACCACTGCACAATTCAGTCTAGGCCAATAGTTTCATCAATGTGGGAAACTTGATGTGGAAATTCCTTTCATTCATGAAGATTTCTAAAGGCATTGAGAAGTTATTATTTATCCATGATCATACAGTTAAAATATACTAGAAAAAGTACTTGAACCAAGGTTTTCCTCTAAGTTTGACTATCAAGGGGTTAGACTTTAACACATATTATCTTTTATATGTAATAATGCATATATATGGTTAGGATACAGAATGTGCATATTCACATATATATATACAGACATGTATTGTGTTGTATGTAAAATATATATATATATAAATTCACACACACACACACAGGCTGGTTCCTAAAATCTCAGTGCAACTTTAAGTTTTAAAAGATAAAGTGCACTGTTTTTAAAAATATATATATATATACATATATAATTCACATTCAATCTTGTTTCTTTATTATGTTTCTAATGTCTAGCTTTTCTAAGAATCAAGATTTCAATGTTTTGTTAGATTGTCTTTTCTGAATATATAACAAAACTGTTTAGTGCCGTGACTTTGAAAGGATTTGAAAAAAGGGGAGCATAGCAAAAACATTCGATCTTAAAGCACTTTTGTGGACTCATCAGTAGCAACATACAGACTGATCTCTTTGTTTTTATTGTCATGAATCATTATGAATGCCTATTTCATAATGAAAACATACTGAAATGATCGAATGGGAATGATGCCCAGCACTGAATTCTAAAATTATTTATCTCTATACACTTTTTTATCTTTCAGAAATTTGAGATAAAGAAAGACAAATTTCTAAAGTTCAAAAAAAACTTGGAATGATCATGAAATATAGTGTGTGTGTGTGTGTGTGTGTGTGTGTGAGTGTGTGTGTGTGTGTGTGTGTGTGTATGTGTAATATTGTACTTCTAAGGTCACCTACTTTTATGCCAGCATGAAATATTTTCTCCTTTACATTGTGATATAAAGTAAGTTTATCAGTGAGTCTTGTATACTACATTTCTTTTATGCTATATTCCAATTGATTTTGAAAGTTTCTCCTAGAAATTACAATTTGCTTTCATCCTCTAGAACAGACAACCTTGCAATTTATTCTTCTCCTTAAAGCAAATTACAGTTTCAATGTATTCTCTGTGAAGTCATTATTTTCTCCAAAACAAAATGAAACAATCACCCTAACCTCTATTCTTTAGCTTCATGTATTCAAAATTTTGTGAGCATGAATGTTTAAATACTAAATCCCAAGTTTTGGCAATACAAAACACAAATATAGGATTTCCTGGAAGGGTTTACCTATAATATATAGAATGTAGTAAATTGGCTTTATTTCAGCATTTGTGACTCAAGTTAGGAATTGCTTCATGTCAGGGTTTTTCTCAAAACAGCTAGGAAACATGGAAATATTGAGGAAAGTTTAGCATTTTAATAAATATCACATCTCCCAACGGATATCTCCCCAATTCTCTTTTCAGTCATCCCTGTCCAATTTGAAGGAACAGGCTAATTTTTTGTCCTTAAGCTGGTGTTAGTTGTGAAGTCAAGACATTATGCCTCTCATTCAAGGTTTAAGACAGGAGCAACTACTTTAGGCAGAAAAAGAAAAAAATACAAAATGGACCATCTTCTTGAAGTATTCTGTTTCAAATAAACTGACTAAAGTTTTTATCTGTAGCTCTGGAAACATAATAAAATCTTGTGAATATCAGAGGCACTCTCCTGCAGGTGGCGACAAAAGCCCTCCTTGTTCGGAACTGTCCCAGGTGCTGATTACAGTCACTGGAAGCAGATTGTTATTTGAGCAGCCCAAAACTTTCATAGCACTTTAGAAATTCCTGTACAGCTGTGTTGGTTCAGAAGAAGGGAAGGCAAAATGCCTTGACCTCACAAGTAACACTAGTTTAGAAATAAAAAGGTACATATTGCTCCCTCGAGTGAGGAGGGCGACTTAAAGAAAATAACATAAGGCACTCTTTGATAGCAGTGATTTTCATGCAAGTATTAAGTACAGAAAAGAAAAAAAAAAGAAAGAAAGTGCATACATTTTTGGGGGGCACAGAAACAAACAAAAATTCATTCAATTAAGTTTTTCACAAATTGCTTACATGTTTCTTACTGGCATTTTGCTGGAGAGGATGAAGATGAAAATCCAAGTGTGAAGATTCATTTCCTTCTTTTCCATTTTAAAAATAATTATAATACAGAATAGTAAGTCTAACCGTTAGAGCTTTATTTCCTCATTTGCCACGTCTTTAAATTATTTTTATCTTTTTTTCTTCCATTCCCACAAAAAATTGCATGTCAATCCTTTTTTCCCTCTTCTTCTTCTTTTGATCAAACCTATTGAGTAGTTTTAAATAGGTTGTTTTTCCTTGGACTTGAATGGAGTCAAAGCAGTTCTTATAATGCCAGTCTAATAGATGGCTAAGGGGTTATATGAGGATTCTGAAATCAGGACGTGTGGATGAAATAGTTGGACAGGATGGAAACAAACAAGGTGAAGGGGGTGGAGGAGGGAAGGAGCAAATAGGGAGAACGCCGCATTAGAAAGGGGAGGGTAAGGAGAGAGTGTGGGAGGGAGGGAGAGAAGTCGTCAGAGTGGCAGGGTGTGATAAATAAAAGGGAGCGAGGAGAGAGAGAGCAGACAGAAGACAGAGACTTGAAGGCGAGTTGGGGAAAAGAAGGAGAGAGAGGAAGAGGGAAAGAAGAAGGAAGAGAGAGAAGAAAGGAAGGATGCAGTGAGAGCAGTACGAGAGAAAGAAAGAGAGAGAGAGAGAGAGAGAGAGAGAGAGAGACAAAGAGAGACAGAGAAAAGTGTCACTGAGTGACATAGGATTGGGGGTTCTCTTTTCCAGCTCCTTCCAGGTCTTTAGACTGCTTATGAGTAGAGGAGTCTTGCTCTGTCTGGCAGTTGGACAGCGGCAGCGACAGGGACAGCTGCAAACCTGAGTGGACAGAGAAAGACAGAGACTCTGTAGCCCAGACATATCTGATTTAATCGGAGTAGCTTCTCCGCTAACTTCTGTTTGGTGCTGGTGATCAAGGAGCCCGCCGGACTAAACAAGTGCACCAATTGTGTGGCTTGCTGAAGATGCTCGAACTAGTGACTTCGTCGGAGAGAGAACTCCCAGCATAAACTGCCCCATCCCTCCATCGCCCTAATTCTAGAAGTGAGAAGAGGACAAAAACAAGGAGGGGGTAAGGGGGAGGCAGGTGCCTCACTCTGCCGCCCAATTCACCACCTCTGCGGCATGGATGGATTCACACCCAGCAACCCCCTGCCCCTTGGTCCGGATGACCTTAACAACCAGAGCAACAACACTACCTCCAGTGACTCGCCCTCCGTTCGGGCCAATGGTACTGATCTCTCAGACGTGTCCTTCGGCTACCAGGTAGTCACCTCGGTGCTGCTCGGGTCTTTGATCCTCTGCGCGGTGATCGGCAATGCGTGTGTAGTGGCCGCAATTATCCTGGAGCGCTCTCTGCAGAACGTGGCTAACTATCTTATCGGCTCTCTGGCTGTCACCGACCTGATGGTTTCCGTGCTAGTTTTACCCATGGCTGCTCTCTACCAGGTCCTCAACAAGTGGACCCTGGGCCAGGTGACCTGCGACATTTTTATCTCCCTAGATGTACTCTGCTGCACGTCGTCCATCCTGCATCTGTGTGCCATTGCCCTGGACAGGTACTGGGCCATCACCGACCCCATTGACTATGTAAATAAGAGAACCCCCCGGAGAGCTGCTATCCTCATCAGCCTCACTTGGCTTATCGGCTTTCTGATCTCTATCCCACCCATGCTGGGTTGGCGGACCCCACAAGACCGCTCTAACCCCGACGCCTGCACCATCAGCAAAGACCACGGCTATACCATTTACTCTACGTTTGGCGCCTTCTACATCCCCCTGCTTCTGATGCTAGTGCTCTACGGGCGGATCTTCAAAGCCGCTCGGTTCCGGATCCGCAAGTCAGTCAGGAAGACGGAGAAGTTTGGGGACAGTTGCTTCGGTAGTTCCCCTGCTCCCCCACCCAAGGACGACGACGGGGAATCCAGCAGCAGGAATTGGAGGCGCTGGGCGGAGCCCAAGACTGTGGAGGAGGCCTGCGTGAATGGGGCTATAAGGATGGGTGAAGATCGCGGCGCCGTGGAGGTGATTGAGATCCAACAGTACGGCACCTCCAAGGACCATCTATCGCTCCCCAGTGACGGTGGTGGACTCCCCAGTGTCACCTACGACCAGAAGGCCGAACGGAATGCAGAAGCCAAGAGGAAGCTGGCTTTGGCCCGGGAGAGGAAGACGGTCAAGACCCTGGGCATCATAATGGGTACCTTTATCCTCTGCTGGCTGCCATTCTTTATCGTGGCCCTGGTCCTGCCCTTCTGCGAGAGCAGCTGCCACATGCCCAACTCACTGGGTGCGATCATCAACTGGCTGGGCTACTCCAACTCTCTGCTCAACCCTATCATCTATGCCTACTTCAACAAAGATTTCCAAAGTGCTTTCAAGAAGATCATTAGGTGCAAATTCTGCTGGCGTTAATTCTGCGGCAGTAATATTTTGCTGGCTGGGGTCTGATTGCACAATCTGACCCCTCCCCATGCTCACCCTCACCTCCACCTCACTTCTTGATAAGTCACTCACCTCCAGATTTAGCTTACCTCTTTTCTCCTAAACCTCCATGTCACCACTGCCTCTGCCTTTGGGGTTCCAGTCTTCTTTAGCTAATGCCACCCAATGCTGGGGGGGGGGAGGGAGAAGGGGGATTATTTGGACACAGTGGAGCCGCAATGGGGAAAAGGGGGTCGGGTTTGGGGTCGCGAACTCCATCAATAGAGTTTATTTGGGAAACAAAGTTGGTTATGACTTTCTCCCTTAACCCTAACTGAGGCTCCCTAAACCTGGACAGTTTCCAAGTTCTTGTTGTTTTCTTCCTCCCAGGACAGAACTGAAAACAAAGTAGCAAATCGCGTTGCGCTGGGTGTATTTGAGTTAAAGAAATTTAAATTGCTGGGTACCTAGTCTGGTTATCCCCTTCGCGCCCTGCCTGCACCAACCCTCTGAACTTTCAGTCATTCGATTGACCTTGTCCACTTCCATCCTCATCCACTCCCTTTCTCCTCCAGGTGTGTACCAAGATCAGAAAGGCTGCAGGACTTTTCAGAGAACTTTGATAGTTGTGTACAGCAAATTTCCAGCGTTCCTCAGAGTGATGAATAGCAGCCCATGCATAACACCTGTTTGTCTTGCATTCCCTGCCCACCTCCTCCGATCCAGGGGAGAGTGGAAAGAAAGAAAAAAAAAAAAACAAAAAACCCAAAAGGCAAAAAAAAGCTTAAAAAAAAAAAACCCAAAAAAAATCCCCAAACCGAACCAAACAAATAAACAAAAAACTAACCCTGAGAGTAAGTACCGGAGGCCTCGCTTGAAATGGACTGGGGAGTTGTGGGGATACTAGGCGACTTTGCATCAGGTGAGGGACATGAAGCAGCTTCGGTATTTTGCCTCACCAAACAAAAGGAGAGAGAGAGCTTCCGATAGAAGAAAAGTCACTCATCGGATTCTCTGAACAATTTGCTTCTCAACTTCTCTACAGTGGGAAGCACCGGCTATTTCATCACAAACCATTGATAATTAGAAATCAACACAACATTGTAGATAACACCCTAGCTCTGACCTCTACTAGGGGCCAAGGAGACTGATTTCTTGGACTCCTAAGATAGAGTCAAATTGCTTTCTTCGCTCGTATATTTGTCTCCCTCTAGGGATGCATGGGGGCATGCATGCTTTTATTAGAGAGCAGGAACAACTTTTAGCGCTTTCCAAGGACCACTGCACTGTTTGACTCTTTCTGTCTGAAAGTCACAGCCTCTAATTCTGGTGTTTAAATAAAGGGAACCAGGGAGAGTAAGTTGCTAAGGCTGCTGGGGAGGGAGTGATGCATTTTTTGCTCCGCGCGCCACAGTTGACCAAAGCTAAGCAGGGCGGGGGGGGGGGGGGGGGGGGGCGGCGAGGGAGGGTGGGGAGAAGGGGAACTGGGGAAGGGGATCGATTTGTTGGGCTTGACTACGCTGGTGCTCGTTAAACCGATTAATTCATATGTAGGTTCTGAAAGGGGTATCCTCGTTTTGCGTTTCTGGAAAGACTTTTTTCTTCAGTACTCCTGAAAACGGAAAACTATTCCAAATGAGCTACTGTTTATTTTATTTACCCGGGTTTCAAATCTGGGAATATGATGTGCTATCTTGTAAATTGTTATGTAAAGACATCAGTTTATGGTCTTGGGGTGGACAATTTCTTGTAGGGGGTGCTGGGATGTGTTGGGAAGTTTCCACCGTATTATGCCTCTGAATGTTGTTCTGATTACAGGGTATATGTTACCTGATTTGGGATGCGCCCCAGGTCTAAAAGTATTGCACGTTTTGCACGATTGCGGTTGCTGAATTAGTGAACGTCTTCGGACAACGGTGCTTCGGTCCCCAACGGCAAATATTATTCCAATTGCTTCAATCCCTATCCCCGCTGAGTAACTTGTTGTAATCTCTGATGCCCCATCCCAATGGAATGTTACCCTCGTGCTACAAGTGGATGTGTATTTTTCACTCATTTGACATTGTTTAGATTAACTGATATTAAGAGATGTAGCACATTCACATTTAGCCTAATTTTCTGGTGACTAGTATTTAAATCCACAATATCGATAGAGAATTATTGGTCTGTATTGTCTTTCCTTCTCTTCCTATTCTCCCTTCTCTACGGAGCATTTACCTTTTGGATGTTTAAACTTATTGTTCTGAGAACAGTGTTGTATTTTCAAGTTGCAAAAATTGTCAATGAAAGTGCACTTGTCCAAGTATTCAAAGAATTGAAAGAACGGCTCTATTGCCTGAAGCCATTTAATAAAGAAAACTTCCCTGCTGTTTAACCTACAAAATAGACAGCATCTCCTGTGAAATTGGGAGGGGGAGGGAAAGTCCGAGTTTATAATTTGAGAAAGATAGAGGTTTAAACTTCTTAGGTCATTATGAATAGTTCTTAAAACTAAGTACTAGAATTGGAGATTAGTTTTCCTTTTAGGACCTCTTTTCTCTCACTTCTTAACTTGAATGAAAAGGTAAAAAATAAAACATAAGTGTGAAGGGCTGGGCAAATCAAATCGGATCTGTTTTCAATGACTGTAGTTGTTTGAAGAGAAAAATCATGTATTGAGAAAAACAAAAGGGTTGCAACTCTCAAAAGCACTGTATTTTTTTTAAAGTGATTGTATTCAAGTAAAATAATTCTGTGTTAAACTTGATCTTCAATGTTATAACTTATAAACTTATAAAATGATACTTAAGAATTCATTATGGTGATGCTACAATAAAAATAAAAATTATATCTGATGCACATGATATTTCCTCCAAGTCTCTGTTTGTTTTTATTCCTTCGGAAAATTGTCCTAACAATGATCAAGAGGACACAGTTATTAGGACAAGGTAGTTCATCACATAGAGAAAAAATACATAGCTACATAGAGGCACAGACTCCTTCAATATGCCACTGTAGTCAAACTTCTCAGCACCTCTTTTACCATATTCAATAGGTGAAACCTTTTGAGAGATCTAACTTTAGAAACTTTTAGAAAATAATTTTTCTTGATTGGCACATCTAGATAACTTTTCCTCACATATGTAATCAGTATGTATAAGGAAAGAGGGAAGAAACAAAGAAGACCCTTTTAAACTTTTAGCCAGTCAGTATGTTTATACTATTTTCACTGTCCCATAATATTTTCCAATTCAAAGATCAGGTCTCATTGAGGCTACTTTCTTCATGCACAAATATTATTTAATTAATTATTGAAGGCTACTGGTTTTTCAAACTAGGGGTAGTTTGTATGTGAGCCTCTGAATGCAAGAACTGTCAATATGTCAGAATCCTGGGTCAATATAACTTAATTATTGTGAGCCTTTTAACAGGAATCTTTGAAGAGTCAAATTAATAGCACTTCCTGAAGTGCATGTATTGGATTTTCATTTGATTACCCAGGTGCATTGACTCTGAAGGCTTCTTTTCCTTACCATATCTCCAACAGGTATTATTAAATTAAATTAAGTTTAATTTAAAAATTATCCTTACAAATTCAAATGATGAAGACATGAAGCCCCAGACAATTTAAATGATATGAACTGTTGATTGTACGTGGAGAAATGATTGGAGTCATCCAAGGATATGGAATAAATATGTGTGTGACTGTGAAACTGTGTGTGTGTTCTACATAACTTTTAATAGAAAAGCATGAAGTCAGAGGGAATAGGGGAATAAAAATAATTTGGAACTCCTGGGCTGAGAAATACATTACATTATTAAGGAGATCAATTAGCCTGACATGGCCTCTGATTTTTTTTTTCCTGAGTCTTTTCCTCTTGTCTGGTACATTATATGACCACCAATGTTAATACTATTCCTTAACATATCACCAATAAAGAGAAAGGTAACAATATAAGGTAATATATGGTCATTATTAAATGAAAGGGCCAGACAGTAAATGCTCTAGGTCACAGTGGTCCTCAAAATGTAGTCCAAAGAATTGCTGGGGTCTCTGAAACCCTTTCAGAGGGACTACACATTCAAAATTATTTTTTATTTCTAATATAGTAAATAGCTATAAATATAACCTATGTGAACAAAAACTCTTTGAACAGATCCTCAATAGTTTTTAAACAACATGAAGATACTGAGAACAAAGGTTTGAGAACCACTGCTCTAGGAATTCAGAAGTCAGTAAAATCACTGTTCTCTATGAATTGAGATAGTTGGGAAAGGTTTCATAGAAAGGAGATGATTTTGAATTGGTCCTTGGAAAGTGGATAAGTTTCATGAGTTTACCCAAAATGAAAGTGATAATATAAACAAAGTTACAGAGACAAGCATATATGCCATGTCTGATTAGTGTATGCTATATAAATCAATCTAAATGTAGAAAACATAAAAGAGAAGAAGTCAAAACTGAATCTAATGGTTTAAGTCTGGTTGGTTTAGTGAGAACTTTTATTACTGGAAAATAAGAGGGGAGTTTGGACCTGTCTATCCAAGGATATTAGCATTTTAAACTTTATCCATATACAGAACATAATAATTAATAATTATTATTACAATAATTAATAAAATATTAATATTTAAATAGTATTTTAAGATTTGCAAAACAACATACATTGCTCATTTGATCCTCAAACAACCCTGTGAAGTAGGTGCACTAAGACATTTGGAACAGTGTGTATGTGTGTGTGTGTGTGTGTGTGTGTGTGTGTGTGTGCATATGATAGGTGCTATTCTTCTCCATTTATAGATGAAGAAACAGATTCTGAAGGAATTTAAGTGACACAATAAGTGTCTGAGACAGAATTTGAACTCCTATTTTCCTGACTCAATGTCTAGCATTCTATGAACTAGGTAAATTGAATATTTCAAGGTCAGGAAGTATATTAGCAGTAGCTTTGAAAAAAGTAACTATCTACATAGTACAGTAATTTTGTAAAAATATATGCTAAAGAAAATGTTTTTCTTGTCAAATTTTTGACTTTTTCTTTTTAATCTGATTTATTGCTTTTTCTAATATCACATTCATCTCTAAATATATACCTTTCTCCCTCCTCTGTCTAGTATGCTTCCTTTTATAATAAAAATTTAAAAGAAACAAATAAAGCAGTTCAGCAAGACTAAAAAACTGGCAGATGGAGATATGTGTAGTATTACATACCCATATTTTCAATCTCTGTAAAGGAAGCAGAGAAATATATACATTCAATTTTTCTCTGAGGTTCCAAGCATTGACATTGTAATTAAGCCATCACGAGTGTCATTCTATTGTTGCTCACATTGTTATAATCATTGTATATGACTATTTTTCTGGTTCTAATTACTTGACTCCATATCAATTCACATAAGTCTTCCCATCATCTTTTCTCATAGTATAGTAATATTTTATTATATTCATATACTTCTTTTTTATTGTTAATTGATGGCTATTAATGTACTATATATATATATATATATATATATATATATATAATTTGCTACTATATCATCTTTCAGTCAACGGGTATAGACATTTTCATCACTTAAAAATATATAAATCCAAATTGCTTTCTAGAATAGCTGAACTAATACACAGCTGTACCATTCCCATAGCAACTTCAACATTGATGTTTGCCGATGTTTGTTATCTTTGTCCACTTGCTATGTATCAGATAAGACACAAGGGCTGTTTTTAGCTTGTGTTGCTCTTACTATTAGTGGTTTGGAGCAATCTTTTATATTATGGTTGCTAATAGATTTCATTTCTTCTTTTGAATACTAATTTGCTAATATCCTTTCATTATTCATTTATTAGGGAATGATTCTTGGTCTTATACATTGTGTCTCAAAAGTCTTAGTGCAGGGTTAATGTTTAATAGGGCAGCTAGGCATTGCAGTGATTAGAGTCCCTGGCCTGGAGTTAGGAAGACTCTAGTTCAAAACCAGTCTCAGACACTTACTACTTGTGTTAGTCTGGATGAGTCACTTAAACTGTTTCCCCCCATTTCCTTATCTGTAAAATGAACTTGAAAAGGAAATAGCAAATGATGTTAGAATTTTTGCCAAGAAAATCCTAAATGGGGTCACAAAAAGTCAGATACAACTAAATAGCAATGTCAATAATAACAATGACAATAAACTTTAATAGCTTCAATAGATAAAGCTTTAATAGCACAAAACTGCACAAAGATTTTTAGGACATCTTGTATAGTTATTTGAATTCCTTATATGTCATAGATATCAGTCACTAATAAGAGATGTATTATGCAATGATTTTCTTGCAATCAATAGTTTTCTTTTTTATGCTAAACACACTGATTTTGTTCACCTAAGTTCTTTAAAAAAACAGTTGTATAAACTTTTCAAGGAACAGAGAGTGATATGGATCAAATTTTTGACCTGGGAAGCTTCTCAGTAACATGCCTTCTAGAAAGGTAACATAATGGCTTAGCTGTGCTTCTGCTTGCACAGAAACATAAGCATACATGCACATGCACACACATACATGCACACACCTACCTACACATACCAACTAAATAATTCAAGTAGTGCAATTAATGCCTCACCTTTCATCCAACAAAGCATCTTCTTTAATGCTGAGGTATATGCTATAGTGGCCAATATTATCACCAGAAATAATATAAGCCTAAGGTTGGTCTCTTGGGGTTATTATGAAACACATTGATTCATTTTTTTCCCACCTATCTGACTTCATCTTGATGAGCAGATGAATTGACTGGTTGTCCTGGTGTCTGGCAGAAAAATATCAAATTTTCAATTTTTTTCCAGAGGAAACATATGGGAAATCTGATTTTCTTTAAGGGCACCAAAAGGGGGCCAATATTCATTTTCAGAAAATTCAAAAGCAATCCTCCGCAGTCCTAAAGATTCAAATTTGGATTTCTTTAAATTCTGGTGGGTTAATCTGAGATTCCTTGATTCCAATGAAATAAATATGGAAACCTGAAATGACTTTTAGAAATGAGAAATCAAAAAAGAAAAGGTCAGAGGAAATATAAGGTATAATAAACTTGTATTTGTTTTATGGATTAAGGGGAATTGGGAATGATTTTTTTTAAAAAGCCTGTCTCACCATCCCCAAGAGTATTCCTCCAATAGCCAAGAAAAAGATAACTTATTGAAGTTGTTTGTATAGAGCAAAGTAATGTAATAATGGTGTTAATTATTGGTGGGAAAATTAGCTGACAAATGAGGTCATTCTGAGGCATCAACAAATATATTACTAATTGGCCTGAACAGAGCTGGAGGTGGGGGAGATAATGATCAGGAGAGTGAGGATAACTGATATTTTTTGTTGCACTGGATTTACAAAGTAATAACATATTTTACAAGTTAAAAACAAAAACAAATACTGCTTTTTTGTAATGATACAAATGAGCCCCAAATACAAAATTGAATTCTCTTGGAGTGTGATTATACCCGTGTGATTATACCCTTTCTTCTTTACCTCTTTCATCTTCTTTGCAAAAAGAATTGAAGTAAAACAGTGGTATGTACAATCATTGAACAAAAGAGCTGGACTAGAATAATCTAGTCCAAACATTTTATTTATTCTCACTTAGTATCTCTTTAGTAAGCTAATGTCCTGCTTGGTTACTTCTAGGAGTAGATATAACCCTGAGGTTCTCAACATCTGTGCCAACAGAATACAAACTCCAACAGCTCTTATTGAGTTCATTCAACAAGTAATTATGAACTTAAGTTCTTATAAACACTTGTTTAAACTTTTCAATAACTTTAACAGAGAGTGATATGGATCAAATTTTGACCTAGAAAATTCTCAGCAACCTATCTTCTACAAAGGTAACATAATGGCTTTTCTGTGCTTCTGCTTGTACAGAAACATAAGCATATGTGCACATGCACACACATAAATGCACACACAGGAACTATGCTAAACTGAGGGTACAAAGCAAATGTCAAACAATCCTGGTCCACAGAACTCACATTTGAAATGAGAAAGATGTCATTAGGGATTAGGAAAGACTTCTTGCAGAAAATAATATTTGTGCTAGGTTGAAGGAAACCAAGTATTCTAAGAAGTGAGAGAGTGTTTCAGGCATTTAATAAAGACAGCATACAGGTATAGATAGGACATAGAACTGTGAGCCTTGAGTTGGGGCTGGGAGAGAGTAATAGAAAAGAAAACAGGAAAGGTAGGAAAAGACCGGGCTATGAAAAACTTTAATTACCATAGAGAAATTCATTTACCATCTTAAAAGTAAAGGGGAATAAAGGAGCTTATTAAATAGAAGAGATAATATGGTGATATCTTTACCTTAAGAAAATAATTTTGGAAGCTCTAACGATTGGATTGGAAAAGGGAAACACTGGAGGTATGGAAGAGAAAATTGCAATTGTCAAAATAAGAAGTGATGAAGCCCTCATGATGAACTTTAGTCTTCATTTGAAGATTAATATAAGTAAGAGAGATACTGCTACATTAACTATAAGAAAGGTATTTTTTGCGGGGGAGGACACAGCAACTCTCAAAGATTATTTATCATTTATCATTCCCTCCCCTCTCCCATCACCTCGTTTTCCTCCAAACTACATACACACACACACACACACACACACTCACACACTCACACACACACACTCACACACACACATTTCTTTTTTGGCCAGGGATTGCATTTGTCTTATTTAGAGATGAGATGAGAGAGTCAGAGACAGGTAGACAGACTGACTGACTGACACACATAGAGACAGACAAAGATAGAGACAGAGAGACACAAAAAGACAGAGATAATCAAAGACAGACACAGACACACAAACAGGCAAGACAGAGACAAGAGACACAGAAAGACACACAGAGAGATACAAAGGCAAAGAGAGACATCAAGAGATACATAGAGAAAGAAGAGAGGCAGACACAGATAAAGAGAGACAGAGACAGACAGACAGAGACAGAGAAACAGAGAGAGGAGAGAGAGAAGAAACAGAGAGAATACAAAGGAAAGAAATAGAGAGACAGAAAAATACACAGAGGGAATCAGAGACAGACATGGAGAGAAAGAGAGACAAAAATACAGAGGAAGAGAGAGAGAAAGAGACAGAGCAGAAAGAGAAACACAGAAAGAAACACACAAAGACAGAGATAAAGACAGAAAAAGGCACAAAAACACAGAGAGACAAAGATAGACACAATGAGAGAGAGAGAGACAGAGAGAGAGACACAGAGAGAGAGAGAGAAGAGAGAGAAGCAGAGAAACAGAGCGACATAGACAGAGAAAGAAAGACAAATAGAGACAGAGACATGGAGAGAGACAGAAATGGAAACAGACACAGACTCAGAGACAGACACAGAAATAGACAGACACAGAGAAAGAGAGAAAGGAAGTGAAACACATAGAGAGACAGAGAAACAGAGAGGCAGACGGATATAAATTAGCACAAAGACAGAGAGACAGATGCACACAGAGAGACAGAGACAGAGAGACACATAAATAAGTAGAGAGAGAGAGACAGAAAGACATACACAGGTACAGAGATATATAGAGATAGAGAGAAAGAAAAGGAGACAGAGTCAGAGACAGAGACAGACAGAAAGAGAAAGAGAGAAAGAAAGACTAAGAGAGCAAGAGAGAGATTCTGGATAAAGCAACAGGGATGCTACACTAAATAATTATAAAAGGAAGAAAAAGTCCTTTTCTCCTTAACCCATCTCCTAATTTTGGAAAACACATAATTTTTTCTTGAAAACACATAGTCTAAGCAGATATAGAATTTGATTTGGGGAAACTGGGCCCTCAAACCTTTATATTTAAGGTGTTTAAGCTGTAATCTGTAAGAACATCACAAAGATAGTTATTATCCACAAAGTGATGGAAAGAATACTAGATACTAAGATTGTGATAGTAATCTTGGAATTAGTACTCTTTTTGTGAATCCAATTTGGCAAGCAATTTTTAAGCACTTATAATGTGTGAGATGTTTTGCTTAGGTACTGTGATAAAAAGAACAAATGAAAACATGGCATTTACTGCCTAGCTGGGGAGAAACACAAAATATACACATTAATTTAAACATAATATATACAGTATATACAAAATAATATATTCATTCATTTTAATATATAAACATATATCTTATCATTTGAAGAAGAGAAAGGGAGTGCTTAAAATGTGGGGAAAGACTAAAGAAGTTTGCTATAGGAGATGGTACATGAGCCTCATTAGTCTTTTTATTTTTTATTTTATTTTTTAAATTAACTTTAAAAAAAAGTTAAATTAACTTTAATTAAATTAATTAAATTTAATAATTTAAATTATTAAATTAAATAAAATGTCTTTATTGTGACATATGTAATAATAATAACTTGTTATTATTTATTGATTCATAGTTATTTTTTATTATAGCTTTTTATATACAAAGCATATACATGGGTAATTTTTCAACCTTGACCCTTTCAAAAACTTCTGTTTCAACTTTTCCTCTCCTTCCCTCTATCCCCACCCTTAGATGGCAGGTAGTCCCATTCATATAAAATATTATATTAAAGTATTTGTTAAATATAATACATGTATACATATTTATGCAGTTATCTTGTTGTACAAGAAAGATTGGATTTAGAAAGAGGATAAAAATAAGCTGAGAAGAAAAAACAAAAATGCAAGCAAACAATAAGTGAAAAAGTGGAAATGTTATGTTGTGGTCCATACTTATTTCCCAGTGTTCTTTCTCTGGGTGTAGCTGATTGTGTTCATTACACATCAATTGGAACTGATTTGGATCCTTTGAAGAAAGTCACTTCTATCAGAATTGATCATCATGTAGTATTGTTGTTAAAGTGTATAATGATCTCCTGGTCCTGCGCATTTCACTCAGCATCAGTTCATATATATCTCTCCAAGCCTTTCTGTATTCATCCTGCTGGTCATTTCTTACAGAACAATAATATTCCATAACATTCATATACCACAATTTATTCAGCCACTCTCCAATTGATGGGCAGCCATTCAATTTCCAGTTTCTAGCCACTACAAAAAGGGCTGTCACAAACATTTTTTGCATATATAGGTCCCTTTCCCTTCTTTAATATCTCTCTGGGATATAAGCCCAGTAGGAATACTGGTGGTTCACAGGGTATGCAGAGTTTGATAATTTTTTGAGTATATTACCAAATTGCTCTCCAGAATGGCTGGATCCATTCACAACTCCACCAACAATACATCAGTGTTCCAGTTTTCCCACACCCCCTCCAGCATTCATCATTATCTTTTCCTGTCATTTTAGTCAATCTGACAGGTGTGCAGTGTTATCTCAGAGTTGTCTTTGTTTTTAAATAACTTTTTACTGACAGAACCCATGCCAGGGTAATTTTTTACAACATTATTCCTTGCACTCACTTCTGTTCTGATTTTTCCCCTCCCTGCCTCCACTCCCTCCCCCAGATGGCAAGCAGTCCTATACATGTTAAATATGTCACAGTATATCCTAGATACAATATTTTTTTTAAATTTTTATTTAATAATTACTTTATATTGACAGAATCCATGCCAGGGTAATTTTTTTTTTACAACATTATCCTTTGCACTCGTTTCTGTTCCAATTTTTTTCCCTTCCCTCCCTCCACCCCCTCCCCTAGATGGCAAGCAGTCCTTTATATATTGGATATATTGCAATATATCCTAGATACAATATATGTTTGCAGAACCGAACAGTTTTCTTGTTGCACAAGGAGAATTGGATTCAGGAGGTACAAATAACCCGGGAAGAAAAACAAAAATGCAAACAGTTTACATTCATTTCCCAGTGTTCTTTCTTTGGGTGTAGCTGCCTCTGTCCATCCTTGATCAATTGAAACTGAATTAGATCTCTTTATTGAAGAGATCCACTTCCATCAGAATACATCCTCATACAGTATCGTTGTTGAAGTATATAATGATCTCCTGGTTCTGCTTATTTCACTTAGCCTCAGTTCATGTATGTCTCTCCAAGCCTCTCTGTGTTCCTCCTGCTCGTCATTTCTTACAGAACAATAATATTCCATAACATTCATATACCACAATTTATCCAACCATTCTCCAATTGATGGGTATCCATTCAATTTCCAGTTTCTAGCCACTACAAACAGGGCTGCCACAAACATTTTGGCACATACAGGTTCCTTTCCCTTCTTTAATATCTCTTTGAGATATAAGCCCAGTAATAGCACTGCTGGATCAAAGGGTATCTACAGTTTAATAACTTTTTGGGCATAATTCCAGATTGTTCTCCAGAATGGTTGGATTTGTTCACAACTCCACCAGTAATGCATCAGTGTCCCAGTTTTCCCACATCCCCTCCAACATTCATCATTATTTTTTCCTGTCAACTTAGCCAATCTGACAGGTGTGTAGCGGTATCTCAGAGTTGTCTTAATTTGCATAATAGTGATTTGGAACACTCTTTCATATGAGTGGTAATAGCTTCAATTTCATCATCTGAAATGTGTCTGTTCATATCCTTTGACCATTTATCAGTTGGAGAATGGCTTGATTTTTTTCTAAATTAGAGTCAATTCTCTATATATTTTGGAAATGAGGCCTTTATCAGAGCCTTTAACTGTGAAGATGTTTTCCCAACTTGTTGCATCTCTTCTAATCTTGTTTGTAGTAGTTTTGTTTGTACAAAGCCTTTTAAATTTGATATCATCAAAATTTTCTATTTTGCAATCAGTAATGGTCTCTAGCTCATCTTTGGTCACAAATTTCTTTCTCCTCCAACAAGTCTAAGAGGTAAACTATTCTATGTTCCTCTAATTTATTTATAATCTCTTTATTCTTTATATCTAAATCATGGACCCATTTTGATGTTATCTTGGCATATGATGTTAAGTGTGGGTCCATGCCTAATTTCTGCCATACTAATTTCCAGTTTTCCTAGCAGTTTTTGTCAAATAATGAATTCCTATCCCAAAAGTTAGGATCTTTGGGTTTGTCAAACACTAGATTGCTATAGTTGACTACTTTGTCCTGTGAACCTAATCTATTCCACTGATCAACTAATCTATTTCTTAGCCAATACCAAATAGTTTTGGTGACTGCTGGTTTATAATATAGTTTTAGATCAGGTACAGTTAAGCCACTTTCATTTGATTTTGTTTTCATTAATTCTCTTGAGATTCTCGATCTTTTGTTCTTGCATATGAATTTTGTTGTTATTTTTTCTAGATCATTAAAATATTTTCTTGGAAGTCTGATTGGTATAGCACTAAATAAATAGATTAGTTTAGGGAGTATTGTCATCTTTATTATATTCGCTCAGCCTATCCAAGAGCACTTAATATTTTTCCAATTATTGAAGTCTGATTTTATTTGTGTGGAAAGTTTTATGTAATTTTGCTCATATAATTCCTCACTTTCCTTTAGTACATAGATTCCCAAATATTTTATGCTGTTGACAGTTATTTTGAATAGAATTTCTCTTTGTATCTCTTGCTGTTGGATTTTTTTTTGTGATATATAAAAATGCTGAGGATTTATGGGGATTTATTTTGTATCCTGCAACTTTGCTAAAGTTATGAATTATTTCTAATAGCTTTTTAGTAGAATCTCTGGGGTTCTCTAAGTATAACATTATATCATCTGCAAAGAGTGATATTTTGGTTTCCTCATTGCCTTCTAATTCCTTTAATCTCTTTTTCAACTCTTATTGCTGAGGCTAGCATTTCCAATATAATATTGAATAATAATGGTGATAGTGGGCAACCTTGCTTCACTCCAGATGTTACTGGGAAAGGTTCCAGTTTTTCCCCATTGCATATGATGCATACTGATGGTTTTAAATATATGCTCCTAACTATTTTAAGAAAAAGTCCATTTATTCCTATCCTCTCAAGTCATTTTATTAGGAATGGATGTTGGATTTTATCGACTGCTTTTTCTGCATCTATTGAGGTTATTATATGTTTTTTGTTGGTTTGGTTATTGATATCATCAATTATGCTAATAGTTTTCCTAATATAGAACCAGCCCTGCATTCCTGGTATAAATCCTACTTGGTCATAGTGTATTATC
Organism: Antechinus flavipes; assembly: GCF_016432865.1. Lineage (NCBI taxonomy): Eukaryota > Metazoa > Chordata > Mammalia > Dasyuromorphia > Dasyuridae > Antechinus > Antechinus flavipes. Next base: position 148,157,864 of record NC_067398.1, on the reverse strand, counting down.
CTGGGGATGATTTTTTGTAATCTTTTTGCTACGATTTTATTTAAGAGTTTAGCATCAATATTCATTAGGGAGATTGGTCTATAATTTTCTTTCTCTGTTTTCAGCCTACCTGGTTTAGGTATTAGTACCATGTTTGTGTTGTAAAAGGAGTTTGATAGGACTCCTTCAATCCCTATTTTTCAAATAATTTATATAGCATTAGAATTAATTGTTCTTTAAATGTTTGGTAGAATTCACATGTAAATCCATCTGGTCTTGGGGATTTTTTCTTAGGGAGTTGGTTAATAGTTTGTTCTATTTTTTTTCCAAAATGGAACTGTTTAGGATATTTACTTCTTCCTCTGTTAATCTGGGCAAGCTATATTTTTGAAGGTATTCTTCCATTTCATTTAAGTTGTCGAATTCATTGGCATAAAGTTGGTCAAAGTAACTCCTAATTATTGCTCTAATTTCCTCTTCATTAGTGGTGAGTTCTCCCCTTTCATTTTTAAGACTAACAATTTAATTTTCCTCTTTCCTTTTTTTAATCAGATTTACTAAGGATTTGTCTATTTTGTTGGTTTTTCATAGAACCAGTTAGTTTTATTAATTAATTCAATAGTTTTTTTTTATTTTCAATTTTATTGATCTCTCTTTCTATTTTTAGAATTTCAAGTTTAATGTTTGACTGGGGGGGGGAGTTAATTTGTTGCTTTTCTAGTATTTTTAGTTGCAAGCCCAATTCATTGACCTTTTCTTTCTCTATGTTATACAAATAGGCCTCTAGAGATATGAAATTTCCCCTTATTACCCCTTTGGCTACATCCCACACATTTTGGTATGACGTCTCATTATTGTCATTTTCTTGGTTCTATGAAAAAACCAACAAAATAGACAAACCCTTAGTAAATCTGATTAAAAAAAGGAAAGAGGAAAATCAAATTGTTAGTCTTAAAAATGAAAAGGGAGAACTCACCACTAACGAAGAGGAAATTAGAGCAATAATTAGGAGTTACTTTGCCCAACTTTATGCCAATAAATTCGACAACTTAAATGAAATAGAAAAATACCTCCAAAAATACAGCTTGCCCAAACTAACAGAGGAAGAAGTAAATATCCTAAACAGTCCCATCTCAGAAAAAGAAATAGAACAAACTATCAATCAACTCCCTAAGAAAAAATCCCCAGGACCAGATGGATTTACATGTGAATTCTACCAAACATTTAAAGAACAATTAACTCCAATGTTATATAAACTATTTGAAAAAATAGGGATTGAAGGAGTCCTACCAAACTCCTTTTATGACACAGATATGGTACTGATACCTAAACCAGGTAGGCTGAAAACAGAGAAAGAAAATTATAGACCAATCTCCCTAATGAATATTGATGCTAAAATCTTAAATAAAATATTAGCAAAAAGATTACAGAAAATCGTCACCAGGATAATACACTATGACCAAGTAGGATTTATACCAGGAATGCAGGGCTGGTTCAATATTAGGAAAACTATTAGCATAATTGACTATATCAATAACCAAACAAACAAAAACCACATGATCATCTCAATAGATGCAGAAAAAGCATTTGATAAAATCCAACATCCATTCCTAATAAAAACACTTGAGAGCATAGGAATAAATGGACTTTTCCTTAAAATAGTCAGGAGCATATATTTAAAACCATCAGTAAGCATCATATGCAATGGGGAAAAACTGGAACCTTTCCCAGTAAGATCTGGAGTGAAGCAAGGTTGCCCACTATCACCATTATTATTTAATATCGTATTAGAAACACTAGCCTCGGCAATAAGAGTCGAGAAAGATATAAAAGGAATTAGAGTAGGCAATGAGGAAACCAAACTATCACTCTTTGCAGATGATATGATGGTATACCTAGAGAACCCCAGAGATTCTACCAAAAAGCTATTGGAAATAATTCATAATTTTAGCAAAGTAGCTGGCTACAAAATAAATCCCCATAAATCCTCAGCATTTTTATACATCACCAACAAAACCCAACAGCAAGAGATACAAAGAGAAATTCCATTCAGAATAACTGTCGATACCATAAAATATTTGGGAATTTATCTACCAAAGGAAAGTCAGGAATTATATGAGCAAAATTATAAAAAAGTCTCCACACAAATAAAGTCAGACTTAAATAATTGGAAAAATATTAAGTGCTCTTGGATCGGCCGAGCGAACATAATAAAGATGACAATACTCCCTAAACTAATCTATTTATTTAGTGCTATACCAATCAGACTTCCAAGAAAATATTTTATTGATCTAGAAAAAATAACAACAAAATTCATATGGAACAATAAAAAGTCGAGAATCTCAAGGGAATTAATAAAAAAAAATCAAATGAAGGTGGCCTAGCTGTACCTGATCTAAAATTATATTATAAAGCAGCAGTCACCAAAACCATTTGGTATTGGCTAAGAAATAGATTAGTGGATCAGTGGAAAAGGCTAGGCTCACAAGACAGAATAGTCAATTATAGCAATCTAGTGTTTGACAAACCCAAAGCCCCTAACTTCTGGGAAAAGAATTCATTATTTGATAAAAACTGCTGGGATAATTGGAAATTAGTATGGCAGAAATTAGGCATGGACCCACACTTAACACCATATACCAAGATAAGATCAAAATGGGTCTATGACCTAGGCATAAAGAACGAGACTATAAATAAATTAGAGGAACATAGAATAGTTTATCTCTCAGACTTGTGGAGGAGAAAGAAATTTGTGACCAAAGATGAACTAGAGACCATTACTGATCACAGAATAGAAAATTTCGATTACATCAAATTAAAAAGCCTTTGTACAAATAAAACTAATGCAAACAAGATTAGAAGGGAAGCAACAAACTGGGAAAACATTTTCACAGTTAAAGGTTCTGATAAAGGCCTCATTTCCAAAATATATAGAGAACTGACTCAAATTTATAAGAAATCAAGCCATTCTCCAATTGATAAATGGTCAAAGGATATGAACAGACAATTTTCAGAGGATGAGATTGAAACTATTACCACTCATATGAAAGAGTGCTCCAAATCATTATTGATCAGAGAAATGCAAATTAAGACAACTCTGAGATACCACTACACACCTGTCAGATTGGCTAAGATGACAGGAAAAAATAATGATGAATGTTGGAGGGGATGCGGGAAAACTGGGACACTAATGCATTGTTGGTGGAGTTGTGAACGAATCCAACCATTCTGGAGAGCAATCTGGAATTATGCCCAAAAAATTATCAAATTGTGCATACCCTTTGATCCAGCAGTGTTTCAATTGGGCTTATATCCCAAAGAAATACTAAAGAAGGGAAAGGGACCTGTATGTGCCAAAATGTTTGTAGCAGCCCTGTTTGTAGTGGCTAAAAACTGGAAAATGAATGGATGCCCATCAATTGGAGAATGGCTGGGTAAATTGTGGTATATGAATGTTATGGAATATTATTGTTCTGTAAGAAATGACCAGCAGGATGAATACAGAGAGGACTGGCGAGACTTACATGAACTGATGCTAAGTGAAATGAGCAGAACCAGGAGATCATTATACACTTCGACAACGATATTGTATGAGGACATATTTTGATGGAAGTGGATTTCTTTGACAAAGAGACCTGAGTTTCAATTGATAAATGACGGACAAAAGCAGCTACACCCAAAGAAAGAACACTGGGAAACGAATGTAAACTATCTGCATTTTTGTTTTTCTTCCCGGATTATTTATACCTTCTGAATCCAATTCTCCCTACGCAACAAGAGAACTGTTCGGTTCTGCAAACATATATTGTATCTAGGATATACTGCAACATATCCAACATATAAAGGACTGCTTGCCATCTAGGGGAGGGGGTGGAGGGAGGGAGGGGGAAAAAAATCGGAACAGAAACGAGTGTCAATATAATGTAATTATTAAATAAAAAATTAAAAAAAAAAGACTAACAATTTGATTTTCCTCTTTCCTTTTTTTAATCAGATTTACTAAGGGTTTGTCTATTTTGTTGGTTTTTTCATAGAACCAACTCTTAGTTTTATTAATCAATTCAATAGTTTTTTTACTTTCAATTTTATTGATCTCACCTTTTATTTTTAGAATTTCAAGTTTAGTGTTTGACTGGGGGTTTTTAATTTGTTCCTTTTCTAGCATTTTTAGTTGCAAACCCAATTCATTGACCTTCTCTTTCTCTATTTTATACAAATAGGCCTCTAGAGATATGAAATTTCCCCTTATTACCGCTTTGGCTGCATCCCATACATTTTGGCATGATGTCTCATTATTATCGTTTTCTTGGGTGAAGTTATTAATTATGTCTATGATTTGCTGTTTCACCCAATCATTCTTTAGTATGAGATTATTTAGTTTCCAATTATTTTTTGGTCTACTTCCTCCTGGTTTTTTGTTGAATGTAATTTTCATTGCATCGTGGTCTGAAAAGGATGCATTTACTATTTCTGCCTTACTGCATTTGAGTTTGAGGTTTTTATGTCCTAATATATGGTCAATTTTTGTATAGGTTCCATGAACTGCTGAAAAGAAAGTGTATTCCTTTCTGTCTCCATTACATTTTCTCCAGAGATCTATCATATCTAACTTTTCTAGTATTCTAGTTACCTCTTTGACTTCTTTCTTATTTATTTTGTGGTTTGATTTATCTAATTCAGAGAGTGCAATGTTGAGATCTCCCACTATTATTTTTAATAGTGCTGTCTATTTCTTCTTGCAGCTCTCTTAATTTCTCTTTTAAGAATTTAGATGCTACACCATTTGGTGCATATATGTTTAATATTGATATTGCTTCATTATCTATGCTATCTTTTAGCAAGATACAGTGCCTTTCCTTATCTCTTTTAATTAGATCAATTTTTACTTTTGCTTGATCTGAGATCAGGATGGCTACCCCTGCTTTTTTTTTTACTTTATCTGAAGCATAGTAGATTCTTCTCCAACCTTTTACCTTTACTCTGCATGTATCTCCCTGCTTCAGGTGTGTTTTCTGTAAACAACATATTGTAGGATTCTGGCTTTTAATCCATTCTGCTAACCACTTTCTCTTTATGGGGGAGTTTACTCCGTTCACATTTATGATTAAAATTATCAATTCTGTATTACTTGCCATTTTGCTAACCCCTGTTTATGCTTTTCTCCCTTCTTTCCCCCTTACACCCCTCCCCAGCATTAAACTTGTGAGCACCACTTGCTTCTCATAGCCCTCCCTTTTTAGTATCCCTCCTTCCACCTTAGAGTTCCTCCCCCTATCTTATTCCTTTTCCTCAGAGTTTCTGTATTCCCTTCCGCTTGGCTTATTCCTTCGCTTTTCATTTTTCCCTTCCCACTTTTCAATGAGGTGGGAGAAGTTTCACCATGGATAGAATATGTCTAAAATTTTTCTCTTTTTTTTAAATTTTTATTTAATAATTACTTTATATTGACACTCGTTTCTGTTCCAATTTTTTTTCCCTCCCTCCCTCTACCCACTCCCCTAGATGGCAAGCAGTCCTTTATATGTTGGATATGTTGCAGTATATCCTAGATACAATATATGTTTGCAGAACCGAACAGTTCTCTTGTTGCGTAGGGAGAATTGGATTCAGAAGGTATAAATAATCCGGGAAGAAAAACAAAAATGCAGATAGTTCACATTCGTTTCCCAGTGTTCTTTCTTTGGGTGTAGCTGCTTTTGTCCGTCATTTATCAATTGAAACTCAGGTCTCTTTGTCAAAGAAATCCACTTCCATCAAAATATGTCCTCATACAATATCGTTGTCAAAGTGTATAATGATCTCCTGGTTCTGCTCATTTCACTTAGCATCAGTTCATGAAGGTCTCTCCAGCCTCTCTGTATTCATCCTGCTGGTCATTTCTTACAGAACAATAATATTCCATAACATTCATATACCACAATTTACCCAGCCATTCTCCAATTGATGGGCATCCATTCATTTTCCAGTTTCTAGCCACTACAAACAGGGCTGCTACAAACATTTTGGCACATACAGGTCCCTTTCCCTTCTTTAGTATTTCTTTGGGATATAAGCCCAATAGAAACACTGCTGGATCAAAGGGTATGCACATTTTGATAATTTTTTGGGCATAATTCCAGATTGCTCTCCAGAATGGTTGGATTCGTTCACAACTCCACCAACAATGCATTAGTGTCCCAGTTTTCCCGCATCCCCTCCAACATTCATCATTATTTTTTCCTGTCATCTTAGCCAATCTGACAGGTGTGTAGTGGTATCTCAGAGTTGTCTTAATTTGCATTTCTCTGATCAATAATGATTTGGAACACTCCAATTTCATCCTCTGAAAATTGTCTGTTCATATCCTTTGACCATTTATCAATTGGAGAATGGCTTGATTTCTTATAAATTTGAGTCAGTTCTCTATATATTTTGGAAATGAGGCCTTTATCAGAACCTTTAACTGTGAAAATGTTTTCCCAGTTTGTTGCTTCCCTTCTAATCTTGTTTGCATTAGTTTTATTTGTACAAAGGCTTTTTAATTTGATGTAATCGAAATTTTCTATTCTGTGATCAGTAATGGTCTCTAGTTCATCTTTGGTCACAAATTTCTTTCTCCTCCACAAGTCTGAGAGATAAACTATTCTATGTTCCTCTAATTTATTTATAATCTCGTTCTTTATGCCTAGGTCATAGACCCATTTTGATCTTATCTTGGTATATGGTGTTAAGTGTGGGTCCATGCCTAATTTCTGCCATACTAATTTCCAATTATCCCAGCAGTTTTTATCAAATATGAATTCTTTTCCAGAAGTTAGGGGCTTTGGGTTTGTCAAACACTAGATTGCTATAATTGACTATTCTGTCTTGTGAACCTAGCCTTTTCCACTGATCCACTAATCTATTTCTTAGCCAATACCAAATGGTTTTGGTGACTGCTGCTTTATAATATAATTTTAGATCAGGTACAGCTAGGCCACCTTCATTTGATTTTTTTTTCATTAATTCCCTTGAGATTCTCGACTTTTTATTGTTCCATATGAATTTTGTTGTTATTTTTTCTAGATCAATAAAATATTTTCTTGGAAGTCTGATTGGTATAGCACTAAATAAATAGATTAGTTTAGGGAGTATTGTCATCTTTATTATGTTCGCTCGGCCGATCCAAGAGCACTTAATATTTTTCCAATTATTTAAGTCTGACTTTATTTGTGTGGAGACTTTTTTATAATTTTGCTCATATAATTCCTGACTTTCCTTTGGTAGATAGATTCCCAAATATTTTATGGTATCAACAGTTATTCTGAATGGAATTTCTCTTTGTATCTCTTGCTGTTGGGTTTTGTTGGTGATGTATAAAAATGCTGAGGATTTATGGGGATTTATTTTGTAGCCAGCTACTTTGCTAAAATTATGAATTATTTCCAATAGCTTTTTGGTAGAATCTCTGGGGTTCTCTAGGTATACCATCATATCATCTGCAAAGAGTGATAGTTTGGTTTCCTCATTGCCTACTCTAATTCCTTTTATATCTTTCTCGACTCTTATTGCCGAGGCTAGTGTTTCTAATACGATATTAAATAATAATGGTGATAGTGGGCAACCTTGCTTCACTCCAGATCTTACTGGGAAAGGTTCCAGTTTTTCCCCATTGCATATGATGCTTACTGATGGTTTTAAATATATGCTCCTGACTATTTTAAGGAAAAGTCCATTTATTCCTATGCTCTCAAGTGTTTTTATTAGGAATGGATGTTGGATTTTATCAAATGCTTTTTCTGCATCTATTGAGATGATCATATGGTTTTTGTTTGTTTGGTTATTGATATAGTCAATTATGCTAATAGTTTTCCTAATATTGAACCAGCCCTGCATTCCTGGTATAAATCCTACTTGGTCATAGTGTATTATCCTGGTGACGATTTTCTGTAATCTTTTTGCTAATATTTTATTTAAGATTTTAGCATCAATATTCATTAGGGAGATTGGTCTATAATTTTCTTTCTCTGTTTTCAGCCTACCTGGTTTAGGTATCAGTACCATGTCTGTGTCATAAAAGGAGTTTGGTAGGACTCCTTCAATCCCTATTTTTTCAAATAGTTTATATAACATTGGAGTTAATTGTTCTTTAAATGTTTGGTAGAATTCACATGTAAATCCATCTGGTCCTGGGGATTTTTTCTTAGGGAGTTGATTGATAGTTTGTTCTATTTCTTTTTCTGAGATGGGACTGTTTAGGATATTTACTTCTTCCTCTGTTAGTTTGGGCAAGCTATATTTTTGGAGGTATTTTTCTATTTCATTTAAGTTGTCGAATTTATTGGCATAAAGTTGGGCAAAGTGACTCCTAATTATTGCTCTAATTTCCTCTTCGTTAGTGGTGAGTTCTCCCTTTTCATTTTTAAGACTAACAATTTGATTTTCCTCTTTCCTTTTTTTAATCAGATTTACTAAGGGTTTGTCTATTTTGTTGGTTTTTTCATAGAACCAACTCTTAGTTTTATTAATCAATTCAATAGTTTTTTTACTTTCAATTTTATTGATCTCACCTTTTATTTTTAGAATTTCAAGTTTAGTGTTTGACTGGGGGTTTTTAATTTGTTCCTTTTCTAGCATTTTTAGTTGCAAACCCAATTCATTGACCTTCTCTTTCTCTATTTTATACAAATAGGCCTCTAGAGATATGAAATTTCCCCTTATTACCGCTTTGGCTGCATCCCATACATTTTGGTATGATGTCTCATTATTATCGTTTTCTTGGGTGAAGTTATTAATTATGTCTATGATTTGCTGTTTCACCCAATCATTCTTTAGTATGAGATTATTTAGTTTCCAATTATTTTTTGGTCTACTTCCCCTGGTTTTTTGTTGAATGTAATTTTCATTGCATCGTGGTCTGAAAAGGATGCATTTACTATTTCTGCCTTACTGCATTTGAGTTTGAGGTTTTTATGTCCTAATATATGGTCAATTTTTGTATAGGTTCCATGAACTGCTGAAAAGAAAGTGTATTCCTTTCTGTCTCCATTACATTTTCTCCAGAGATCTATCATATCTAACTTTTCTAGTATTCTAGTTACCTCTTTGACTTCTTTCTTATTTATTTTGTGGTTTGATTTATCTAATTCTGAGAGTGCAAGGTTAAGATCTCCCACTATTATAGTTTTACTGTCTATTTCTTCTTGCAGCTCTCTTAGTTTCTTTTTTAAGAATTTAGATGCTACCCCACTTGGTGCATATATGTTTAATATAGATAGTGCTTCATTATTCATGCTACCCTTTAGCAAGATATAGTGCCCTTCCTTATCTCTTTTAATTAGATCAATTTTTGCTTTAGCTTGATCTGAGATCAGGATGGCTACCCCTCCTTTTTTGACTTCACCTGAAGCATAGTAGATTTTGTTCCAACCTTTTACCTTTAACCTGCATGTATCTCCCCGCTTCAAGTGTGTTTCCTGTAAACAACATATTGTAGGGTTCTGGCTTTTAATCCATTCTGCCAACCGCTTCCTCTTTACGGGGGAGTTTACCCCGTTCACATTTATGGTTAGAATGACCAATTCTGTATTACTTGCCATCTTGTTAACCCCGGTTTATGCTTTTCTCCCTTCTTTCCCCTTTCCCCCCCTTCCCAGTATTAAGCTTGTGAGCACCACTTGCTTCTCACAGCCCTCCCTTTTTAGTATCCCTCCCCCCGCCTTAGAGTTCCTCCCCCTATCTTACTCCTTTCCCTCCCAGTTCCCGTATTCCCTTCCGCTTAGCTTATTCCTTCCCTTTTCACTTTTCCCTTCTCACTTTTCAATGAGGTGGGAGAAGTTTCACCATACATTGAATATGTCTTAAGATTTTTCACTTAAAGCCAATTCTGAAAGCAGTAAGATACCCACTATATTCATCCCCTTCCATTCTTTCTCTCAGATATAATAGGTTTCCTATGCCTCTTCATGAGATGTACTACCCCCACTTTACCCTTTTTCTGATACAATGTCCTTTCCACATCAATTTCTAGAACAAGGTATACATGTATTCTTTATACATCTATATAGTCAAAATATAGTTCCCAAGATTAATCTTTACCTTTTTAGATTTCTCTTGAGTTCTATATTTGTAGATCAAACTTTTTGTTAAGTTCTGGTTTTTTCATCAGAAATAGATGAAATTCGCTTACTTCGTTGAATGTCCATCTTCTTCCCTGGAAAAAGATGCTCATTCTCGCTGGGTAAGTTATTTTTGGTTGCATACCAAGTTCCTTAGCCTTTCGGGATATCATATTCCAGGCCCTTCGATCTTTTAATGTGGATGCTGCCAGATCCTGGGTGATCCTTATTGTGGCTCCTTGATATTTGAATTGGGTTTTTCTAGCTGCTTGCAATATTTTTTCCTTCATCTGAGGGTTCTGGCATTTGGCCACTATATTCCTTGGTGTTTTGATTTTAGGATCCCTTTCAGTGGGTGATTGAGGAATCCTTTCAATGTTTATTTTTTCCTCTGTTCCTATGACTTCTAGGCAGTTCTCTTTGATAATTTCCTGGAAAATAGTGTCCAGGTTATTTTTTTCATCATGCTTTTCTGGGAGTCCAATGATTCTTAGATTGTCTCTCCTGGATCTGTTTTCCAGGTCTGTTGTCTTCCCCAGAAGGTATTTCACATTTTTCTCCATTGTTTGATTTTTTTGGATTTGCTTGACTGATTCTTCTTGTCTCCTCGAGTCATTCAATTCCACTTGTTCAATTCTGATTTTCAGTGAAGTATTTTCTTCACTCACGTTTTAAAAATCTTTTTCTAATTGTCCAATTGAGTTCTTTTGTTCTGTGGAATTTTTTTCCATTTCGCCAATTTTGTTTTTTAGAGAGCTGCTTTCTGTTTCCAGTTCACTAATCCTATTTTTCAAGGATTTCACTTCTTTATCCACTCTCTCTTTAACTTTCTCCAGGCTCTTTTGCCAAGCCTCCCTCTCCTTTTGCCAAGCCTCACTCTGCTTTCCCCATTTTTCTTCTAGCTCCCTTGTGAGAGCCTTTTTAATCACTTCTAAGAGGTTCATCTGTGCTGAGGAACAGACGATCTCCTCCTTTGGGGAATCACCTGGGGACTGCCTGTTTTTAGTCTCCTCAGGATTTAGAGTCTGCTCTCTATCTGTGTAGAAGCTGTCAAGGGTTAAAGTCCTCTTCAGCTTCTTGCTCATTCTGTCTAATAATCAGAGACAAACTACCAAAGAAAAACAGAAAAAACTGCAGTCTTTCTTTGGGGGAGGGGCTGGGTATGTTATCGAGCTTCCTCTACAGACTGCAGGGGGCAGCAGTGAGGCACTAGCAGGACTGTGTTGAGCCTGCGCTCTGAGATCCCAAAGCGCACTGAGTCACTGTGGGGGGGGAAGGGGAGGGCGGCCAGGTCCCGAGAGTCTCCAGCTGTTTGGGGTTGTATTCTTCAGCCCCGGTGTTTTTAGCTTCTCTGCTGGGCTGCTGACTTGCTGCCGGAGCAAAGTATCCAAACCTGTAGCGAAGCTCTCCCCGCAGAGACAGCTGCGATCACTCCCCACCCCCTCTCCAGTCTGCTCCCGTGCTCTCCCTGCCACTGCCCGCCGCCTGTGGCCGATCTAAAACCATCCTAGCCCTCCAGTAAAGACAGACCTTTCTTGGCGAATCTCAAGGATGGCTTCTCTTGGTAACTATCTGTGGGTTTTTTTTTTCAGTCAAGCATTAATTCAGAGGCTTGTAATGAAATGGATAGTGAGAGAAAGCATGGAGCTTATGCAGCCGTGTGCCTCCTCTCCGCCATCTTAACCGGAAGTCCTAAAATTTTTCTCTTAAAGCCAATTCTGAAGGCAGTAAGATACCCACTATATTCATCTCCCTTCATTCTTTGTCTCAGATATAATAGGTTTCCTTTGCCTCTTCATGAAATGTAGTACCCCCACTTTACCCTTTTTCTGGTACAATGTCCTTTCTACCTCTCGTTTCTAGAACAAGGTATAAATGTACTCTTTATTTATCTTTATAGCAGAAATATAGTTCCCAAGATTTCTTTTTACCTTTTTAGTTTTTTCTTGAGTTCTATATTTGTAGATCAAACTTTTTGTTAAGTTCTGTTTTTTTCATGAGAAATAGGTGAAATTTGCTTATTTCATTGAATGTCTATCTTCTTCCCTGGAAAAAGATGCTCATTCTCGCTGGGTAAGTTATTTTTGATTGCATACAGAGTTCCTTAGCCTTTCAGAATATCATATCCCAGGCCCTTTGATCTCTTAATGTGAATGCTGCTAGATCTTGCGTAATCCTTACTGTGGCTCTTCTATATTTGAATTGGATTTTTCTGGCTGCTTGCAGTATTTTTTCCTTCTCCTGAGGGTTCTGGCATTTGGCCACTATATTTCTTGGTGTTTTGATTTTAGGATTCTTTTCAGGTAGGTGATCAACAAATTCTTTCAATGTCTATTTTACCCTCTGTTTCTATGACTTCTGGGCAGTTCTCTTTGAGAATTTCCTGGAAAATAGTGTCCAGGCTCTTTTTTTCATCATACTTTTCTGGTAGTTCAATAATTTTCAGATTGTCTCTCCTGGACCTATTTTCCAGGTCTGTTGTTTTCCCTAGAAGATATTTCAAAATTTTTTTCATTGTTTGATTCTTTTGGTTTTGCTTGACTGATTCTTGTTGTCTCCTCTAGTCATTCAATTCCATTTGTTCAATTCTGATTTTCAATGAAGTATTTTCTTCAGTCACTTTTTAAAATATCTTTTTCTAATTGTCCAATTGAGTTTTTAAGTGAGTTGTTTTGTTCTATGGAATTTTTTTCCATTTTGCCAATTTTATTTTTTAGAGAGCTATTTTCTGTTTCCAATTCACTAATTCTCTTTTTCAACAATTTGATTTCTTTATCCACTCTGTCTTTAAATGGGTGGGATGACTTCTCTAGACTCTCTTGCCAAGCCTCCCTTTCCTTTTCTCATTTTTCTTTTAGCTCTCTTGTTAGAGCCTTTTAAATTTCTTCTATGAGATTCATCTGTGCTGAGGAATAGATGAGGTCCTCCTTTGGGGATTCACCTGGAGACAGTCTGTTTTTAGTCTCCTCAGGGTCTGCTCTCTATCCATATAGAAGCTATCAATGGTTACGGTCGGTTTCAATTTTTTTTTTGCTCATTTTGTCAGAGGAGAATCAAAAACAAACTAGCAAAGAAAAAAAAGAAAAAAAAAGGAATCTGCTTTCTTTTTGGGGCTGGGTGGTATTACCGAGTTTCCTCTACAGACTGTCTGTGGGGGGGGGGGGGGGAGGGAAGCAGCAGTGAGGCACTAACAGGACAGTGATGGCTGTGCTGCGCCTGCACTTTGAGAGTGTGCTGAGATACTGTAGGGGAGGGGAGGCCAGGTCCCAAGAGATTCTAGCTGTTTGGGGTTGTATTCTTCACCCTCTGTGTTTTTAGCTTCTCTGCTTGTCTGCTGGCTTGCTACTGGGGCAAAGTATCCAATCCTGTAGCAAAGCTCTCCCCTCAGAAATGGCTGAGATCACACCTCACCCCACTCCAATCTGCTTGGTTGTGAGCTGCCTGCAGTTCTCTCACTGCCGCTGCCTGCCCTCAGCCTGTGTCCAGTCTAAAATCTTCCCCACCCTCAAGGAAAAGCAGACTTTTCCTGGTGAATTTCAAGGATGTCTTCTCTTGTAATTATTATTTTTTTTTTCAGTCAACATTAATTCAGAGGCTTGTCATGAAATGAATTCTGAGAGAAAATGCGGAGCTTATGCAGCTGTGTGCCTCCTCTCTGCCATCTTGGCCGGAAGTCCTCAAAGTTGTCTTAATTTGCATTTCGCTGATCAACAGTGATTTGGAACACCTTATCATATGGCTAGAAATAGTTTCAATTTCTTCATCTGAAAATTGTCTGTTCATATCCTTTGACCATTTATCAACTGGAGTATGGCTTGATTTCTTATAAATTAGAGTCAATTCTCTATAAATTTTGGAGATCAGGCCTTTATCAGAACCTTTAGCTATAAAAAAAAGCTTTTCTCAGTTTATTGCTTCCCTTCTAATCCTGTCTGCATTAGTTTTATTTATTCAAACGCTTTTTAACTTAATATAATCGAAATTTTCTATTTTGTGATCAGTAATGACTTCTAGTTTTTCTTTGGTCATGAATTCCTTTCTCCTCCACAAGTCAAAGAGGTAAAGTATCCTATGTTCTTCTAATTTATTTAAAATCTCATTCTTTATGTCTAGATCATGGACCCATTTTGATCTTATCTTGGTGTACAGTATAAAGTATGGGGCAAGGCCTAGTTTTTGCCATACTAATTTCCAATTTTCCCATCAATTTTTATCAAATAATGAATTCTTATCCCAATAGCTGGGGTCTTTGAGTTTGTCAAACACTAGATTGCTGTAGTTATTGACTATTTTGTCCTATGAACCTAACTTATTCCACTGACCAACTAGTCTATTTCTTAGTCATTACCAAATAGCTTTGGTGACCACTGTTTTATAATATAGTTTTCGATCAGGTATAGCTAGGTCACCTTCATTTGATTTTTTTTTTTCATTAGTCCTCTTGAAGTTTTTGACCTTTTGTTTTTACAGATGAATTTTGTTGTTATTTTTTCTAGGTCATCAAAATAGTTTTTTCGGAGTATGATGGTATAGCACTAAATAAATATATTAGTTTAGGTAGTATTGTCATCTTTCTTATATTTGCTTGGCCTATGCAAGAACACTTAATATATTCCCAATTGTTTAGATCTGACTTTATTTGTGCAGAACGTGTTTTATAGTTTTGCTCATATGGTTCCTGACTTTCCCTTCATAGAGAGATTCCCAAATATTTTATACTATCAGCAGTCTTTTAAATGGGATTTCTCTGTGTATCTCTTGCTGTTGGATTTTTTTTTTAGTGATGTATATAAATGCTGATGATTTATGTGGATTTATTTTGCATTCTGCAACTTTGCTAAAATTGTGGATTATTTCTAATAGCTTTTTAATAAAATCTCTGGAGTTCTCTAGGTATACCATCATATCATCTGCAAAAGAGTGATAGTTTGGTTTCCTCATTGCCTGCTCTAATTCCTTTAATCTCTTTCTCGACTCTTATTGCTGAGGCTAGCATTCCTAATACAATATTGAATAATAATGGTGATAGTGGGCAACCTTGTTTCACTCCTGATCTTATTGGGAAAGGTTCCAGTTTTTCCCCAATACATGTGATGCTTACTGGCAGTTTTAACTATATGCTCCTGACTATTTTAAGGAAAAGCCCATTTATTCCTATTCTCTCAAGTGTTTTTAACAGGAATGAGTGTTGGATTTTATCAAATGCTGTTTCTGCATCTATTGAGATGATCATATGATCTTTGTTAATTTGGTTATTGATATAGTCAATTATGATTATAGTTTTCCTAATATTGAATTAGCCCTGCATTCCTGGTATAAATCCTACTTGGTCATGGTGTATTATCCTGGGGATGATTTTCTGAAATCTTTTTGCTATTATTTTATTTAAGATTTTTGCATCGATGTTCATTAGGGAGATTGGTTTATAATTTTCTTTCTCTGTTTTCATCCTACCTGATTTAGGTATCAGTATTATGTTTGTGTCATAAAAGGAATTTGGCAGGACTCTTTCATTCCCTATTTTGTCAAATAGTTCATGTAGTGTTGGATTTACTTGTTCTTTAAATGTTTGGTAGAATTCTCATGTAAATCCATCTGGTCTGCGGGATTTTTTTTAGGGAGCTTATTAATAGCTTGTTCTATTTCTTTTTCTAAAATGGGACTATTAACCAATTTACTTATTCCTCTGTTACTGTGGGCAACCTATATTTTTAAAGGTATTCATCCATTTCATTTAAGTTATCAAATTTATTGGCATAAAGTTGGGCAAAATGACTCCTAATTATTGCTCTGCATTCCTCTTCATTAGTGAAAATTTCTTTCTTTTCATTTTTAAGACTAACAATTTGATTTTCCTCTTTCCTTTTTTTAAATCAAATTTACCAAGGGTTTATCTATTTTGTTGGTTTTTGTCATAAAAAAACTCTTAGTTTTATTTATTAATTCAATTTTTTTTACTTTAATTTTTATTGATCTCTCCTTTTATTTTTTAGAATTTCAAGTTTTGTGTTTGATTGGGGTTTGATTTAATGTTTTGTTTAATTTGATGTTTTTCTAGCTATTTTTAGTTGCAAGTCTAATTTATTGATTTTCTCTTTCTCTATTTTATTCAAGTAAGCCTCTAGAGATAAAAAAATTTCCCTTTATTATTGCCTTGGCTGCATCCCACACATTTTGTTATGATGTCTCATTATTGTCATTCTCTTGGGTGTATCTATGTATCTATGATTTGCTGTTTCAGCCAGTCATTCTTTAGGATAAGATTATTTAGTTTCCAATTACTTTTTGGCCTATTTTCCCCTGGCTTTTTATTGAATGTAATTTTTTGCATTGTGATCTGAAAAGGATGCATTTACTATGTCCACCTTCTGCATTTGAATTTGAGGTCTTTATGTCCTAACATATGGCAAATTTTTGTATATGTTCCATGAACTGCTGAGAAGAAAATATACTCCTTTCTCTCTCCATTCATTTTTCTCCAAAGATCCATTATACCTATTTTTTCTAGTGTTCTATTTACCTCTTTAACTTCTTTCTTATTTATTTTGTGGTTTGATTTATCTAGTTCTGAGAGTGCAAGGTTGAGATCTCCCACTATTATAATTTTGTTATCTATTTCTTCTTGCAACTCTCTTAACTTCTTTAGGAATTTAGATGCTATATCACTTGGTACATATATGTTTAGTATTGATATTGCTTCATTATCTATGCTACCCTTTAGCAAAATATAGTTTCCTTCCGTATCTTTTTTAATCAGATCAATTTTTGCTTTTGCTTGATCTGAGATCAGGATGGTTACCCCTGCATTTTTGACTTCACCTGAAGTATAGTAGATTCTGCTCCAGCCTTTTATCTTTATTCTGTATGTATCACCCTTATTCATATGTGTTTCCTATAAACAACATATTGTAGGATTCTGGCTTTCTGTCCTGTCTGCTATCCACCTCCACTTTATGAGAGAGTTTACCCCATTCACATTCATGGTTAAAATGATTAATTGTGTATTTCCTGCCATCTTATTATCCCCAAATTATGCTTATCTCTTTCCTTTTCCCCTTACTTTTGAGGGGGATTATATTAGATTTATGAGCACCACTTGCTTAACGCAGACCTCTCTCTTTAGGATCCGTCCCCCCCACAGAGTCCCTCCCCTTTTCTTAAACTTTTCCCTTACAATTTCTGTATTCACTTCTATTTATCCTTCTTTTTCTCTTTTCACTTTTCTCCTCCCACTTTTCAATGATGTGGAAGAAGTTTTTCTGTAAATCGAATATGTCTAATATTTTCTCTTTGAGCTAATTCTGATGAGAGTATGATTCACACTATGTTAATCCCCCTCTCTTCTTTCCCTCAGATATAATAGGTTTTCTTTGTCTCTTCCCTTT
This sequence comes from Antechinus flavipes, assembly GCF_016432865.1. Taxonomy (NCBI): domain Eukaryota; kingdom Metazoa; phylum Chordata; class Mammalia; order Dasyuromorphia; family Dasyuridae; genus Antechinus; species Antechinus flavipes. The sequence goes on along the minus strand of NC_067398.1, from coordinate 148,140,424 downwards.
TCTGCTACAATTTCCTTTCCACCTCTAGATTCTTTTTGTGTTATAATAGTAAAACCAAAGTATACATGTACTTTTTATGTATACTCATAATAGAAATATAGTCCCCAAGATTTCTTTTCACCTTTTTATGTTTCTCTTAAGTCCTATATTTGGGAAGTCTAACTTTTTCTTTCATTCCAGTTTTTTCATCAGAAAAAGATGGAATTCATATATTTCATTGAATGACCATCTTCTTCCCTGGAAGAAAATGCTCAATTTGGCTGGGTAAGTTATTTTTGGCTGCATACCAAGTTCTTTTGCCTTTCAGAATATCAGGTTCCAGACCCTTCAATCCTTTAATGTAGATGCTGCTAGCTCCTGAGTGATTCTTATTGTGGCTCCTCTGTATTTGAATTGTTTTTTTCTGGCTGCTTGTAGTATTTTTTTCTTGGTCTGATAGTTCTGGAATTGGGGTTTTGATTTTGGGATCTCTTTCAGTAGGTAATTGATGAATTCTTTCAATGTTTATTTTACTTTCTGTTTCTATAACATCTGGGCAGTTCTCTTTGATGATTTCCTGAAAATAGTGCCTAGGCTCTTTTTTTATCATAATTTTCAGGAAGTTCAATAATCCTTAGATTATCTCTCCTAGAGCTGTTTTCCAGGTCTGTTGTTTTCCCAAGTAGGTATTTAACATTTTTTTCTATTTTTTCTATTTGTTTGTTTGTTTGTTTGTTTTGTTTTGTTTGACTGATTCTTGGTGTCTCCTTGAGTCATTCATTTCCATTTGTTCAAGCCTGATTTTTAATGAATGATTCTCTTCATTTACTTTTTTATTTCTTTTTGTATTTGTTCAATTGAATTTTTAAATGAGTTGTTTTGTTCTATGGATTTTTTTCCATTTCATCAATTTTTTAAAAAGAATTGTTTTCTTTTTCCAATTCACAAATTCTATTTTCCTTGGAATTGTTTACTTTTTCCAATTCACTAATTCTGCTTTTTAGGGAGTTGATTTCTTTTCCCACTCTATCATTTAATGAGTTACATGTCTTAGCCTGACCCTCTTGCAAAGCTTTCCTTTCCTTTCCCCATTCTTTTTCTAATTCTCTTTTAAGATCCTTTTAAAATTTCTTCTATGAGAGCCTTATATGGTGAGGACCAGATCATATCTATCTTTAGATCTAGAGACAAACAGTTTTTAATCTCCTCAGGGTTTGAAGTCTGCTCTCTTTCCATATAGAAGCTCTATTTATAATTAGAGCCCACTTAGCTTTTTTGCTCATTTTAAGATAAGAAAAGAAAAAAAAAAGAAAGAAAAGCTATGGTCTGCTTATGGGTAGTGGGATATTTCCAAGTCACCTCTACAGACAACAAGAAGTGGCAGTGAAGTGGTAGTGGGAAAGCACCCACAAGCTGCATTGGGATTAACAGTTGTGTTGAAATCAGCAGCACCGTGAAGGCAGTATCTGCACTGTGAGCAGTGACTGTGGCTGCACTTGAGTCACACTGAGTCACTCCTGGTGTTGGGTGGGTGTGGCCAGGTCCTGAGAGACTCTAGAATTTTGGGGTTATAGTCTTTACCCCTATGTTTATAGCTTCTCTGATGATCTAGTGGCTTGCTGCCAGGGCAGATTAGCTCCCATTGTGGTAAAGTTCTCCACCAGCAGATTTTCCACCAGCAGAGACCACACCCCATCCCCTTCTGGTCTGCTCAGAGTGAGCTGTTCCCCATGCTCTCACTGCCTGCCTGAGTCTGCCCCTGGCCTACACCCGTTCTGTCCCCACGCATGAGGAAAATAGACCTTTTCTGGAAAATTATGAGATTATTTTCGGTTGGTAATGTGTTGTACTCCCAATATTTGTGGGTTCTGACAGTCAAGTGCTAATTCTGAGGCTGAATTTTGTTAAAATTGATTGAGGGAAAAGGAGAGCCTAGGAAGACATGTGTGTCCTCTCTGCCATCTTGGCTCTGCCTCCTCATTAGTCTTTTTAAAAAGTAGGCATTTGAAAAGACAGGAAGGATGAGGGAACACATTTTAGGGACAAGGAAGCTGTACAAAGGCATGTAGTAAAGAGATGGGATGCCATAGTCAGGGAAGAGCTAGTAGGTCAATGAGGTTAGACTATAATATATACTTGATCAGTTGTATTGAATTGAACCTATTTGAAGTACAGGAGATGAACAGTGTCAAATCAATCTGGAAAAGTAGTCTGGACCTAGGCTGTGAAGAGCTTCAAATGGCAACCTCAGTAGTTTATATTGCCTAGAGGCAATAGTAATCTTGGGAAGTTTCTTGAGTGGGGGAACAACAAGGTCAAACTTGTACTATAGGAAGATTTTTTGGGCGGCACCAATGTAAAGGACAGATTGGAGAAAGGAATTGTGGGAAGCTAAAAGTCCAATTAGAAGGTTGTCATAAAACCCCACAACATTGCTGTTGATGGCCTTTTTTTCCCCCAAAAAAGCTTTAAACATATGTGATGAGTTAAACATTTCTTGGTCTCTTAGTCATTACACTAGATTACACTTCAAGTAATTTGTACTTCTTTGTTATGTTAACTGCATATGGGCAGTAGGCCAGCCACCTGTTCTTTCCTACATAGTGCATGATAAGAGATTTATTCTCCTCAGACAACCCATGCTATAAGTAGTGTGTCATACTTCTTGAGTCTGTTCTTGTGTCCCCTATTGCTTTTCCCAGTCTGTATCTCTTTATAGTTCTGAGATATGGCTCTGACAGAGGTAAAACCACACTGTAAAATTCTGGAGTTGTGGTATGAGGGGGGATGTTATGGATTATTAAATCTAGCTCCTTTATTTTTATTTCTGAGGAAATGAAGTCTCCCTAAAGGAAAAGTAACTTTTTCAAGATCATACAATTAACAAATGGTAGAATTAGATTCTGTGTATACAGAAATCTAGAATACTGTCATGTTAGTTACTGCCATTCATAGAAGGATATGAGAAATGCCACCAGATTCCAGATTGATTCAGTTACATGTAGTATATGCACAAACTTTATGTCTATATTTATATCTTATCTCTTGATGGTTTGTATGTTTTATTAATATTATAACATGATATTTTGAAAAATGCCTTGGACTTAAAATAAAGAGTTCTGGTTTCAGAAACCCATTATAATATCCATTGTTACATGCCCAATAGCACAGCATTTAATCTCTCTGAGTTTCTGTTCTTTCAAAAATTAAAAAAAAAAAAGTAGAAAGTAATACTTGAACTCCATACTTCACAAAATGTTTGGAAAATCTTTGTTGGGGGCAGAGCCAAGATGGCAGAGAGGACACATTTTTCTTTCTGAGCTCTCCTATTACCCTCTTATCTATTGCCTTACCTTACCCTATTATCCTAACTATGAAATTTGGCCTCTGAAATAGTGCTGGACTGGCAGAATCCACAAATATTGGGAGTGCAGGAAATTACCAGCAGAAGATAATTTCTAAGAATCCCAGAAAAGGTCTGCTTTGGTAGGGAGGGAGAGGAGGTAACCAGGTACAGGCAGGGAGGCAGAGCATGGAGGCCAGCACACACTGAGCAGAGCCAGAATGAGGTTTGATCTCAAGGAAGAGAATATATAGGGAAGAATCTACCACAGTGTTGGCTACTCTGCCCTAGTAGCAAACCAGTAGAGCAGCAGAGAAGTTATAAAACATCCAACACAAACACTAAAGGGAAAGAGTCAAGGCCAAAGCAAAAAGGGAAGGGGTAGGCTAAATAGAAGGGAATAAAGAAATTGTAGGGGAAAAATATAAGAAATGGGGAGGGAGTCCAAAGTAGGAGGGATTCTAAAGGGGGAAGGCTGTTTGAGACCAGTGGTTCCCATAAGTTAAATACTGGGGTTGGGGGGTAAGGGGAAAAGGAAAGAGAAAAGTAAAATCTAGGTATAATAAGATGGCAAGAAATACAGAATTAGTAGTTTTAAACATAAATGTGAATGGGGTAAATTCTCCCCTAAAATGGAGGTGGATAGCAGACTGGATTAAAAGCCAGAATCCTATAATATATTGTTTACAGGAAATACATTTAAAGCAGAGTGATACATACAGAATAAAGATAAAAGCCTAGAGCAGAATGTATTATGCTTCAGGTGAAGTAAAAAAAGCAAGGATAGCCATCTTCATCTCAGATCAAGCAAAAGCAAAAGTTGATCTAATTAAAAGAGACGAGGAAGGAACTATATCTTGCTAAAGGTACCATAGGTAATGAAGCAATATAAATATATATGCACCAAGTGGTATATCATCTAAATTCCTAAAGGAGAAGGTAAGAGAGTTACAAGAAGAAATAGAGAGCAAAACTATAATAGTGGGAGATCTCAACCTTGCATTCTCAGAACTAGATAAATCAAACCACAAAATAAATAAGAAAGAACTTAAAGTGGTCAATAGAATATTAGAAAATTTAGTATAATAGATCTTTGGAGAAAATTGAATGGAGACAGAAAGGAGTACACTTTCTTCTCACCAGTTCATGGAACCTAAACAAAAAATCGACCATATATTAGGACATAAAACGCCGAAATCAATAAAGAAAGGCACAAATAGTAAATGCATTCTTTTCAGATCATGATGCAATAAAAACTATATTCAATAAAAAGCCAGGGAAAATAGACCAAAAAGTAATTGGAAACTAAATAATCTCATTCTAAAGAATGAATGGGTAAAAAACAAATCATAGAAACAATTAACAATTTCACCCATGAGAATGACAATAATAAGACAACATACCAAAAAACAGAAGGTTTTGCAATGTTGAAAAATTACCGGAGCAAAATCTACTATGCTTCAGGTGAAGACAAAAAAGCAGGGGTAGCCATCCTGATCTCAGATCAAGCTAAAGCAAAAATTGATCTTATTAAAAGAGATAAGGAAGGGCACTATATCTTGCTAAAGGGTAGCATGGATAATGAAGCAATATCACTATTAAACATATATGCACCAAGTGGTGTAGCATCTAATTTCTTAAAAGAAAAATTAAGAGAGCTGCAAGAAGAAATAGACAGTAAAACTATAATAGTGGGAGATCTCAACCTTGCACTCTAAGAATTAGATAAATCAAACCACAAAATAAATAAGAAAGAAGTCAAAGAGGTAAATAGAATATTAGAAAAGTTAGATATGATAGATCTCTGGAGAAAATGTAATGGAGACAGAAAGGAGTACACTTTCTTTTCAGCAGTTCATGGAACCTATACAAAAATTGACCATATATTAGGACATAAAAACCTCAAATTCAAATGCAGTAAGGCAGAAATAGTAAATGCATCCTTTTCAGACCACGATGCAATGAAAATTACATTAAACAAAAAGCCAGGGAAAAGTAGACCAAAAAATAATTGGAAACTAAATAATCTTATACTAAAGAATGATTGGGTGAAACAGCAAATCATAGACATAATTAATAATTTCACCCAAGAAAACAATAATAATGAGACATCATACCAAAATGTATGGGATACAGCCAAAGTGGTAATAAGGGGAAATTTCATATCTCTAGAGGCCTATTTGCAAAAAATAGAGAAAGAAAAGGTCAATGAATTGGGCTTGTAACTAAAAATGCTAGAAAAGGAACAAATTAAAAACCCCCAGTCAAACACTAAACTTGAAATTCTAAAAATAAAAGGAGAGATCAATAAAATTGAAAGTAAAAAAAAAAAACTATTGAATTAATTAATAAAACTAAGAGTTGGTTCTATGAAAAAACCAACAAAATAGAGAAACCCTTAGTAAATCTGATTAAAAAAAGGAAAGAGGAAAATCAAATTGTCAGTCTTAAAAATGAAAAGGGAGAACTCGCCACTAACGAAGAGGAAATTAGAGCAATAATTAGGAGTTACTTTGCCCAACTTTATGCCAATAAATTCGACAACTTAAATGAAATATAAAAATACCTCCAAAAATATAGCTTGCCCAAACTAACAGAGGAAGAAGTAAATATCCTAAACAGTCCCATCCCAGAAAAAGAAATAGAACAAACTATCAATCAGCTCCCTAAGAAAAAATCCCCAGGACCAGATGGATTTACATGTGAATTCTACCAAACATTTAAAGAACAATTAACTCCAATGATAAATAAACTATTTGAAAAAATAGGGATTGAAGGTGTCCTACCAAACTCCTTTTATGACACAGACATGGTACTGATGCCTAAACCAGGTAGGCTGAAAACAGAGAAAGAAAATTATAGACCAATCTCCCTAATGAATATTGATGCTAAAGTCTTGAATAAAATATTAGCAAAAAGGTTACAGAAAATCATCCCCAGGATAATACACTATGACCAAGTAGGATTTATACCAGGAATGCAGGGCTGGTTCAATATTAGGAAAACTATTAGCATAATTGACTATATCAATAACCAAACAAACAAAACCCATATGATCATCTCAATAGATGCAGAAAAAGCATTTGATAAAATCCAACATCCATTCCTAATAAAAACACTTGAGAGCATAGGAATAAATGGACTTTTCCTTAAAATAGTCAGGAGCATATATTTAAAACCATCAGTAAGCATCATATGCAATGGGGAAAAACTGGAACCTTTCCCAGTAAGATCTGGAGTGAAGCAAGGTTGCCCACGATCACCATTATTATTCAATATCATATTAGAAACACTAGCCTTGGCAATAAGAGTCGAGAAAGATATTAAAGGAATTAGAGTAGGCAATGAGGAAACCAAACTATCACTCTTTGCAGATGATATGATGGTATGCCTAGAGAACCCCAGAGATTCTACTAAAAAGCTATTAGAAATAATTCATAATTTTAGCAAAATAGCGGGCTACAAAATAAATCCCCATAAATCCTCAGCATTTTTATACATCACCAACAAAACCCAACAGCAAGAGATACAAAGAGAAATTCCATTCAAAATAACTGTTGATAGCATAAAATATTTGGGACTCTATCTACCAAAGGAAAATCAGGAATTATATGAGCAAAATTACCAAAAAGTTTCCACACAAATAAAGTCAGACTTAAATAATTGGGAAAATATTAAGTGCTCTTGGATAGGCCGAGCGAATATAATAAAGATGACAATACTCCCTAAACTGATCTATTTATTTAGTGCTATACCAATCAGACTTCTAAGAAAATATTTTAATGATCTAGAAAAAATAACAACAAAATTCACATGGAACAATAAAAAGTCAAGAATCTCAAGGGAATTAATGAAAAAAAAATCAAATGAAGGTGGCCTAGCTGTACCTGATCTAAAATTATATTATAAAGCAGCAGTCACCAAAACCATTTGGTATTGGCTAAGAAATAGATTAGTGGATCAGTGGAAAAGGCTAGGTTCACAAGACAGAATAGTCAACTATAGTAATCTAGTGTTTGACAAACCCAAAGATCCTAACTTTTGGGATAAGAATTCATTATTTGATAAAAACTGCTGGGATAACTGGAAATTAGTATGGCAGAAATTAGGCATGGACCCACACTTAACACCATATACCAAGATAAGATCAAAATGGGTCCATGACCTAGGCATAAAGAACGAGATTATAAATAAACTAGAGGAACATAGGATAGTTTATCCCTCAGACTTGTGGAGGAGAAAGAAACTTGTGACCAAAGATGAACTAGAGACTATTACCGATCACAAAATAGAAAATTTTGATTATATTAAATTAAAAAGCCTTTGTACAAACAAAACTAATGCAAACAAGATTAGAAGGGAAGCAACAAACTGGGAAAACATCTTCACAGTTAAAGGTTCTGATAAAGGCCTCATTTCCAAAATATATAGAGAACTGACTCAAATTTATAAGAAATCAAGCCATTCTCCAATTGATAAATGGTCAAAGGATATGAACAGACAATTTTCAGATGATGAAATTGAAACTATTACCACTCATATGAAAGAGTGTTCCAAATCATTATTGATCAGAGAAATGCAAATTAAGACAACTCTGAAATACCACTACACACCTGTCAGATTGTCTAAGATGACAGGAAAAAATAATGATGAATGTTGGAGGGGATGCGGGAAAACTGGGACACTGATGCATTTTTGGTGGAATTGTGAACGAATCCAACCATTCTGGAGAGCAATCTGGAATTATGCCCCCAAAGTTATCAAGTTGTGCATACCCTTTGATCCAGCAGTGTTTCTATTGGGCTTATATCCCAAAGAAATACTAAAGAAGGGAAAGGGACCTGTATGTGCCAAAATGTTTGTGGCAGCCCTGTTTGTAGTGGCTAGAAACTGGAAATTGAATGGATGCCCATCAATTGGAGAATGGCTGGGTAAATTGTGGTATTTGAATGTTATGGAATATTATTGTTCTGTAAGAAATGACCAGCAGGATGAATACAGAGAGGCTTTGAGAGATTTACATGAACTGATGCTAAGTGAAATGAGCAGAACCAGGAGATCACTTTACACTTCAACAACCATATTGTATGAGGATGTATTCTGATGGAAATGGATTTCTTTGACAAAGACTCAGTTTCAATTGATAAATGATGGACAGAAGCAGCTACACCCAAAGAAAGAATACTGGGAAACAAATGTCAACTATTTGCATTTTTGTTTTTCTTCCTGGGTTATTTTTACCTTCTGAATCCAATTCTCCCTGTGCAACAAGAGAACTGCTCGGTTCTGCACACATATATTGTATCTACGATATACTGCAACATATCCAACATATATAGGACTGCTTGCCATCTAGGGGAGTGGGTAGAGGGAGGGAAGGGAAAAATCGGAACAGAAACGAGTGCAAGGGATAATGTTGTAAAAAAATTACCCTGGCATGGATTCTGTCAATATAAAGTAATTATTAAATAAAAATTTAAAAAAGAGAGAAGAAAAAGAAAAAAAAAAGAAAAGAAAAAGAAAAATTACCCATCCATATGTTTGTAAATTTAAAAAAACTATAATAATAATAATAATTTTAAAAATAAAAATAAAGAAAATCTTTGTCAACTTTCATGTTCTTTACAGATGTAAGTTGTTGTATTTTGAATATTTTAGTACCTTGTTGAAGAACACACATTTGGAGGATATCTGAATTATCTTTCACAAAGAAGTAAAACTGTTTTAAAAAATCACCCAAAATGTATACAGCATGTCTGCAAGGATCCTAGAAGTCAAAATTCAAAAAGAAAATGGATCTGGGAGTTAGACCATGGTTGTATAAGTCCTTCTGCAATTCTACTTTTTAAGGAATAAAGCTAAGATAGTGATGCCAGTCAGGATAGAGTGATTTTATTTTCCCTGTGAATAATAGCAGCATACTTGCTATAATTGTTTTGAGATTATCTGTACCAATGATTTGAAGTTGGTCATTGAGACAAAGATAGCTGTTGTTCTGCCTTTTGGTAAAGAGGACCAATGACATCAAGAAGGTGATGCCTTGACTTGTAAGTGGATTGGATTCAAGTTAGAGACACCTGTGCAAAGTTACCAGCCTCACTCTTCCTTTGAGAGCCATCTTCTTTCAGTGGCAAGATATAGATCAAGATGACTGAAGTTGGCCCTGACAAAAGAAATATCATGCAGTAGAAGGAGGACTGAATTTGTATTGAATTACAAGAATATCCTAAAGTCTTTTGTCCCCATTATCTGGCAAAGATAAATGGTGGGGCCTGAAGCATAGGGTTGTTTGTTTCCATTCTCTGATTGATTTTTCCTGTGTAGATAGAGCCTGAAAGGAGTCAGCATTTATTTCAGTCAAGATGGCTTTACTAATAGCTTGTATTATTACTTATTTGCTAAAATGAATTTCAGCTTCCAAACACCTATACATTTGACTAGGGGACTGGGCTATAAAAAAGAGTTGGGGAGTTTAGTTATATGTTCATTTTGTAGAATTTATACTAGTTATTATAGAGACATGTAGGTGGTATAGTAATTTTAGCAATGGACTAGGAATTATGAAGATCTAATAATCCTGTCTGATAATTGTATTATTTTGGGCAGACCACTTAATCCTGGGTTTGATGGCCTCTAATGTCCTTTCTAGTTCTAAATTTATGTTGCACTAGTAATATGCAAATTTTCAAAAGTATTACAAACATTTCCTCATCTTAGAAGATTATGGATCTAGAGCAAGAAGGGGCTTATATAAACATGAAAATGTTACTAACTACATAACATAAGACACAACTGATTTCAAATGAGGGAGATAAAGAATATTATTCTAATAAAATGTGGAAGAGATTATTGTACATTTTGGGACTTCTAGAAAAGCATATGGGATTCAAAATTAATTAAAATTCAAATTAACCTTGGAGAATTGATAGGATATTGGTTAAGTATATAGAAATGGGAATGAGGAAAAGGCATATGTTGCAGAGGGTACATTTATATTTGTATTTGTGTATGTGTATGTGTTTAGGAGGTTGATGATATGATCAAGGATATTGAACAAAGTGTGTTCATGGATAGGCCATGTAGTCCAATCTCTTCATTTTACAAATAAGGTAATTGAAATCCAGTCATGTTATATGAATTCTTAAGGTCACATAATAGATATCTCAGCTACAGCATACTGGCAAATGACTATTTTCTTTTTAACTACAGCTTACTTCTTCCTTGTGAATATGAGAGGAATCAAGGAGGCCATTGGGGAATTAGAGAGGAAAATATACTTAACTTTACTCTCTTACTAGACTGTTGTACAGATTTATGAGAAAAATGTCTCTAAAATGCTAAAAAACAATCCTTGGAGGAAAGGCGCACCAAGAAATATAGTGTGCTTCACTGATTCTGTAATCAATTTCCCTGACTTTGCAAAACTAAAGAAAAAAGAAAGTAAACAGTGAGAAGAATTTTGTTTTTTGTTCAGTGGAATAGGAATTAAAGAGAATACTTGCAACTTTTTCTTGAACAAGGTGTGGGGAGAAGGTTTGGAAGGCTACAGAAATGGGAACTGCAATGAAGAGAGGAGTTGAGAAAGCATCATTTGGACTGAAATGATATGAAACTTCCAAAAAGGACCTCATATTTTATACAGCCATTTGATTCTCATTGATATCTACCCCTGTAGTTTGGAGCCTTTTGCCTAAAAAATTACTTCCATCCCCACTTTTCTTTTTTGAGTGTTAAATTTTGATATTTTGAGCCACATTTTTAGGCTCTGCGGCTAGCCCAAGTCAAAACTCAAAATGGAAAGTATATTTTTCAGCCTTACTGAGAAAAGATGGGACTGTTAGACACTAAAAAAAAATAGAAAATTGCTTTGTGAATTGTCACATCCATGACAGTAGTTATTAATAATATCATTTCTTCCTTGATAGTCTGAGCTCCCACTCAGTCCTGATGTGTCTTCTTACTGGTTCTTCTTAGCCATTATCAAACTCTGATTGTAAATTTTTCATTCATACTAAAATTTAAATCATCAGTCACTTGAAATATCCCTCACTACTGATGTACAAGTCATAGTGCCAGAGTCTATGAGAAATGCAATAATTTTTTTTAAACAGCTTACAATTTTGCTTGGAGAGGTAAGACATATAAACACGAAAATCTCACTATATAATGTAAGACACAATTGATTTCAACTGAGAGAAATAGAGAATATCATGGTAGTATATATAAAGGAGGGAGAGATTATTATTATACATTGGGGCTAACAGAAAAGGAGATGGATTCAAAGTTAAATATTATTCAAGCTAAATCTTGGAGAATTGTTAGGAGGTCAGTAGGTATATGGAAATGAGGAAGAGGAAAATACATGCTGCAAGAGGATGTATTTATATATGTGTATGTTTTTGGGGGGTTGGTGATGATATAACCAAAGGTATGTTCATGGAGGCAGCTAGATGGTGCAGTGGATAGAGTACTGGCTCTGCAGTCAGAAGGACATGAGTTCAAATCCAGCTTCAGACACTTAACAGTTAACACTTTCTAGCTGTGGGACTCCAGGGAAGTCACTTAACCCCAGTTGCCTCTCAAGAAGAAAAAAAAAAAAAACTGGGCAGACCAGTATAGGTGTAGATTATTGGGAAACATGAGTCTAAGGTTGTAGTGAATATAGAGACCTTATACAAGAAATTTCTTTCTTTCTTTCTTTTTTTTTTTTTTTTTTTGTTGTGCAATCAGGGATTTATTAATTAATTTTTTTCCTTTTTTATTTTATTTTATAATAACTTTATATTGACAGAATCCATGCCAGGGAATTTTTTTTTACAACATTATCCCTTGCACTCGTTTCTGTTCCGATTTTTCCCCTCCCTCCCTCCATCCCCTCCCCTAGATGGCAAGCAGTCCTATATATGTTGGATATGTTGCAGTATATCCTAGATACAATATGTGTTTGCAGAACCGAGCAGTTCTCTTGTTGCACAGGGAGAATTGGATTAAGAAGGTAAAGATAACTTGGAAAGAAAAACAAAAATGCAAATAGTTGACATTTGTTTCCCAGTATTCTTTCTTTGGGTGTAGCTGCTTCTGTCCATCATTTATCAATTGAAACTGAGTCTTTGTCAAAGAAATCCACTTCCATCAGAATACATCCTCATACAATATGGTTGTTGAAGTGTAAAGTGATCTCCTGGTTCTGCTCATTTCACTTAGCATCAGTTCATGTAAATCTCTCAAAGCCTCTCTGTATTCATCCTGCTGGTCATTTCTTACAGAACAATAATATTCCATAACATTCATATACCAAAATTTACCCAGCCATTCTCCAATTGATGAGCATCCATTCAATTTCCAGTTTCTAGCCACTACAAACAGGGCTGCCACAAACATTTTGGCACATACAGGTCCCTTTCCCTTCTTTAGTATTTCTTTGGGTTATAAGCCCAATAGAAACACTGCTGGATCAAAGGGTATGCACAATTTGATAACTTTTTGGGCATAATTCCAGATTGCTCTCCAGAATGGTTGGATTCGTTCACAACTCCACCAACAATGCATTAGTGTCCCAGTTTTCCCGCATCCCCTCCAACATTCATCATTATTTTTTCCTGTCATCTTAGACAATCTGCCAGGTGTGTAGTGGTATCTCAGAGTTGTCTTAATTTGCATTTCTCTGATCAATAATGATTTGGAACACTCTTTCATATGAGTGGTAATAGTTTCAATTTCATCCTCTGAAAATTGTCTGTTCATATCCTTTGACCATTTATCAATTGGAGAATGGCTTGATTTCTTATAAATTTGAGTCAGTTCTCTATATATTTTGGAAATGAGGCCTTTATCAGAACCTTTAACTGTGAAGATGTTTTCCCAGTTTGTTGCTTCCCTTCTAATCTTGTTTGCATTAGTTTTGTTTGTACAAAGACTTTTTAATTTAATATAATCAAAATTTTCTATTTTGTGATCGGTAATAGTCTCTAGTTCATCTTTGGTCACAAGTTTCTTTCTCCTCCACAAGTCTGAGGGATAAACTATCCTATGTTCGTCTAGTTTATTTATAATCTCGTTCTTTATGCCTAGGTCATGGACCCATTTTGATCTTATCTTGGTATATGGTGTTAAGTGTGGGTCCATGCCTAATTTCTGCCATACTAATTTCCAGTTATCCCAGCAGTTTTTATCAAATAATGAATTCTTATCCCAAAAGTTAGGATCTTTGGGTTTGTCAAACACTAGATTGCTATAGTTGACTATTCTGTCTTGTGAACCTAACCTTTTCCACTGATCCACTAATCTATTTCTTAGCCAATACCAAATGGTTTTGGTGACTGCTGCTTTATAATATAATTTTAGATCAGGTACATCTAGGCCACCTTCATTTGATTTTTTTTTTCATTAATTCCCTTGAGATTCTTGACTTTTTATTGTTCCATGTGAATTTTGTTGTTATTTTTTCTAGATCATTAAAATATTTTCTTGGAAGTCTGATTGGTATAGCACTAAATAAATAGATCAGTTTAGGGAGTATTGTCATCTTTATTTTATTCACTCGGCCTATCCAAGAGCACTTAATATTTTCCCAATTATTTAAGTCTGACTTTATTTGTGTGGAAACTTTTTGGTAATTTTGCTCATATAATTCCTGATTTTCCTTTGGTAGATAGAGTCCCAAATATTTTATGCTATCAACAGTTATTTTGAATGGAATTTCTCTTTGTATCTCTTGCTGTTGGGTTTTGTTGGTGATGTATAAAAATGCTGAGGATTTATGGGGATTTATTTTGTAGCCCGCTATTTTGCTAAAATTATGAATTATTTCTAATAGCTTTTTAGTAGAATCTCTGGGGTTCTCTAGGTATACCATCATATCATCTGCAAAGAGTGATAGTTTGGTTTCCTCATTGCCTACTCTAATTCCTTTAATATCTTTCTCGACTCTTATTGCCAAGGCTAGTGTTTCTAATATGATATTGAATAATAATGGTGATCGTGGGCAACCTTGCTTCACTCCAGATCTTACTGGGAAAGGTTCCAGTTTTTCCCCATTGCATATGATGCTTACTGATGGTTTTAAATATATGCTCCTGACTATTTTAAGGAAAAGTCCATTTATTCCTATGCTCTCAAGTGTTTTTATTAGGAATGGATGTTGGATTTTATCAAATGCTTTTTCTGCATCTATTGAGATGATCATATGGGTTTTGTTTGTTTGGTTATTGATATAGTCAATTATGCTAATAGTTTTCCTAATATTGAACCAGCCCTGCATTCCTGGTATAAATCCTACTTGGTCATAGTGTATTATCCTGGGGATGATTTTCTGTAATCTTTTTGCTAATATTTTATTTAAGATTTTAGCATCAATATTCATTAGGGAGATTGGTCTATAATTTTCTTTCTCTGTTTTCAGCCTACCTGGTTTAGGTATCAGTACCATATCTGTGTCATAAAAGGAGTTTGGTAGGACTCCTTCAATCCCTATTTTTTCAAATAGTTTATATAACATTGGAGTTAATTGTTCTTTAAATGTTTGGTAGAATTCACATGTAAATCCATCTGGTCCTGGGGATTTTTTCTTAGGGAGTTGATTGATAGTTTGTTCTATTTATTTTTCTGAGATGGGACTGTTTAGGATATTTACTTCTTCCTCTGTTAGTTTGGGCAAGCTGTATTTTTGGAGGTATTTTTCTATTTCATTTAAGTTGTCGAATTTATTGGCATAAAGTTGGGCAAAGTAACTCCTAATTATTGCTCTAATTTCCTCTTCGTTAGTGGTGAGTTCTCCCTTTTCATTTTTAAGACTAACAATTTGATTTTCCTCTTTCCTTTTTTTAATCAGATTTACTAAGGGTTTGTCTATTTTGTTGGTTTTTTCATAGAACCAACTCTTAGTTTTATTAATCAATTCAATAGTTTTTTTACTTTCAATTTTATTGATCTCACCTTTTACTTTTAGAATTTCAAGTTTAGTGTTTGACTGGGGGTTTTTAATTTGTTCCTTTTCTAGCATTTTTAATTGCAAACCCAATTCATTGACCTTCTCTTTCTCTATTTTATACAAATAGGCCTCTAGAGATATGAAATTTCCCCTTATTACCGCTTTGGCTGCATCCCATACATTTTGGTATGATGTCTCATTATTATCGTTTTCTTGGGTGAAGTTATTAATTATGTCTATGATTTGCTGTTTTACCCAATCATTCTTTAGTATGAGATTATTTAGTTTCCAATTATTTTTTGGTCTACTTCCCCCTGCTTTTTTGTTGAATGTAATTTTCATTGCATCGTGGTCTGAAAAGGATGCATTTACTATTTCTGCCTTACTACATTTGAGTTTGAGGTTTTTATGTCCTAATATATGGTCAATTTTTGTATAGGTTCCATGAACTGCTGAAAAGAAAGTGTATTCCTTTCTGTCTCCATTACATTTTCTCCAGAGATCTATCATATCTAGCTTTTCTAGTATTCTGTTTACCTCTTTGACTTCTTTCTTATTTATTTTCTGGTTTGATTTATCTAATTCTGAGAGTGCAAGATTAAGATCTCCCACTATTATAGTTTTACTGTCTATTTCTTCTTGCAGCTCTCTTAGTTTCTCTTTTAAGAATTTAGATGCTACCCCACTTGGTGCATATATGTTTAATATAGATAGTGCTTCATTATCCATGCTACCCTTTAGCAAGATATAGTGTCCTTCCTTATCTCTTTTAATTAGGTCAATTTTTGCTTTAGCTTGATCTGAGATCAGGATGGCTACCCCTGCTTTTTTGACTTCACCTGAAGCATAGTAGATTTTGATGCAACCTTTTACCTTTAACGTGCATGTATCTCCCTGCTTCAGGTGTGTTTCCTGTAAACAACATATTGTAGGATTCTGGCTTTTAATCCATTCTGCTAACCGCTTCCTCTTTATGGGGGAGTTTACCCCGTTCACGTTTATGGTTAGAATGACCAATTCTGTATTACTTGCCATCTTGTTAACCCCGGTTTATGCTTTCCTCCCTTCTTTCCCCTTTCCCCCCCTTCCAAGTATTAAGCTTGTGAGCACCCCTTGCTTCTCACAGCCCTCCCTTTTTAGTGTCCCTCCCCCCGCCTTAGAGTTCCTCCCCCTATCTTACCCCTTTCCCTCCCAGTTCCCGTATTCCCTTCCGCTTAGCTTATTCCTTCCCTTTCCACTTTTCCCTTCTCACTTTTCAATGAGATGGGAGAAGTTTCACCATAGATTGAATATGTCTTAAGATTTTTCACTTAAAGCCAATTCTGAAGGCAGTAAGATACCCACTATATTCATCCCCTCCATTCTTTCTCTCAGATATAATAGGTTTCCTATGCCTCTTCATGAGATGTACTACCCCCACTTTACCCTTTTGCTGGTATAATGTCCTTTCCACATGTACTTTCCAGAACAAGATATACATGTATTCTTTATACATCTTTATATCAGAAATATAGTTCCCAAGATTAATCTTTACCTTTTTAGATTTCTCTTGAGTTCTATATTTGTAGATCAAACTTTTTGTTAAGTTCTGGCTTTTTCATCAAAAATAGGTGAAATTTGCTTACTTCGTTGAATGTCCATCTTCTTCCCTGGAAAAAGATGCTCATTCTAGCTGGGTAAGTTATTTTTGATTGCATACCAAGTTCTTCAGCCTTTCGGAATATCATATTCCAGGCCCTTCGATCCTTTAATGTGGATGCTGCTAGATCTTGGGTGATCCTTATTGTGACTTCTCGATACTTGAATTGGGTTTTTCTAGCTGCTTGCAATATTTTTTCCTTCGTCTGAGGGTTCTGGCATTTGGTCACTATATTCCTTGGTGTTTTGATTTTAGGATCCCTTTCAGTGGGTGATCGATGGATTCTTTCAATGTCTATTTTATCCTCTAGGATAGTTCTAGGCAGTTCTCTTTGATAATTTCCTGGAAAATAGTGTCCAGGCCCTTTTTTTATCATACTTTTCTGGGAGTCCAATGATTCTCAGATTGTCTCTCCTGGATCTATTTTCCATGTCTGTTGTCATCCCCAGAAGGTATTTTAGATTCTTTTCCATTGTTTGATTTTTTTGGATTTGCTTGACTGATTTTTCTTGTCTCCTCGAGTCATTCAATTCCAATTGTTCGATTCTGATTTTTAATGAAGTGTTTTCTTCACTCACTCTTTTAAAATCTTTTTCTAATTGTCCCATTGAGTCCTTTTGTTCTGTGGAATTTTTTTCCATTTTGCCAATTTTGTTTTTTAAAGAACTATTTTCTGTTTCCAGTTCACTAATCCTATTTTTCAAGGATTTTATTTCTTTATCCACTCTCTCTTTAAATGAGTGGGATGACTTCTCCAGATTCTCTTGCCAAGCCTCCCTCTCCTTTTCCCATTTTTCTTCTAGCTTCCTTGTGAGAGCCTTTTAAATTACTTCTATGAAGTTCAACTGTGCTGAGGAACAGATGATCTCCTCCTTTGGGGATTCACCTGGAGACTGTCTGTTTTTAGTCTCCTCAGGATTTGGAGTCTGCTCTCTATCTGTATAGAAGCTGTCAAGGGTTAAAATCCTCTTCAATTTTTTTGCTGATTATGTCAAAGAATTAAAGACAAACTAGCAAAAAGAAAAAAAGAGATCACCCCTAATTGGAGTCTGCTTTTTTTGGGGGAGGGGCTGGGTGGTGTTACCGAGCTTCCTCTGCAGACTGAGGGGGCAGCAGCGAGGCACTAGTCCTACTGTGCTGCGCCTGCGCTCTGAGATCCCAGAGCGTACTGAGTCACTGTGGGGGGGATGGGGGAAGGGGAGGGTGGCCAGGTCCCGAGAGATTCCAGCTGTTTGGGGTTATATTCTTCGCCCTGGTGTTTTTAGCTTCTCTGCTGGGCTGCTGGCTTGCTGCCAGGGCAAAGTATCCAATCCTGTAGCAAAGCTCTCTCCACAGAGACAGCTGCGATTACACCCCACCCCCTCTCCTGTCTGCTCGGCTGTGAGCTGCTTGCCATGCTCTCAGCTGCCTGCCCGCACCCTGAGCCCGATCCAAAACCTTCGCGTAAAAACAGACCTTTCTTGGCGAATCTCAAGGATGGCTTCTCTTGGTAACTATTTGTAGGTTTTTTTTTCAGTCAAGTATCAATTCAGAGGCTTGTAATGAAGTGGATAATGAGAGAAAAACACGGAGCTACACAGCTGTGTGCCTCCTCTCCGCCATCTTGGCCGGAAGTGAGACTGAGATTTTCACTGGTATATGGGACTCCAGATGAGGAACTTCCCATCTCAGTATAGATTGTCTCATTCTCTGCAATATTCAATATTCAGAAAACTGAGAAGCTAAGTGACTTGTCCAGAGACACACAGCCAACAGTTGCTATGGAACTTAAACTCAAGTTTTCCTGATTCCAAGACCAGATCTATGTCCACTATACTATTTCCTTGCTCAATGAATATAATTGAAAAATATGTTTATAATATTGTTTGCAAGAGCTTGTCCAACACTTAGATCCTTGATGCATGTATTTAAAAATCAATGTAGATTTAATATAATATGTGTGTTTCAGTAGACATATGTAGTGTACATATATAGACATACACAAACACAGACACATATGTGTGAATACACACACACACACACACACACAGACACACACATGTTCACAGAAAATTTCCACTATTTTCCTCACCCTGAATTTGTCAGAAAACCTGGGAGATCCTCTAATGTTTCCCTGACTGATAGTTTTGAAAATTATTGGCAGCCCATATTTAGGGTGTAATTCAATTCTCTCACACTTTTCTTCTTGCTAGGATATAATGAATCCCATATGTCATTTGTAAAGTTATCCTACTTGTCTGCTTCCTTATAAATTTCCTTCTGTTTCTTCATTGAAAAACTTGTACAGTGATAGCTCACATGGTAGCTCATATTTATGTAATTTTTAAAGGTTGATAAAGTTATTTTCTTATATTCATAAAAACATAAAGCAGACTCTATTATTTCCATTTTATAAAATAAGAAATTTACTCTCAGAGAACTTTAGTGATTTCATTTTTTATTCCGTTGAGTTGAGTCAAATGGCCTCTCTTCCTCTATCCACAGATACTACAAATTCAGAATTACTTTTTTACAAAGTAACCATTGCACATGAACATTGATGGTATATGAACACAATTTCGTGAACTAACAACTGTACAAATGTTTGCTCTGTAGTTGAATAAGGACCAAGACAAGGAAGGCTCTCTTTAACATTTGTCTTTAACAATTATACAATATTTATTCATTTTAATTATTAAATAATATTAACCATTAATCAAATAATTTAATAATTTAATTTAATTTTAATTTATTGATTATTATATTATTTATATATTAATTGTGCAAAATTAATTTAATCTAATTTAAAGGTTGAGCTATAGTTGGAGAAAACAACAAACTTAAGCATTTAACAATATCTTGTATAACACAATGACTAGACTGCTTTGAAGTCTCTTGCCATCTCTGCCAGTCACTGCTTATGTCTCTTTTAACCCTAATGCATGCTGTTTCTTGCCTAACAAAGTCCAGAAGTGGATCCACACTTGTTTTCTCTGGAGTTGTGCTTTTGTCACTCTCTAGCCTCCCCCAGTGAAACCAGATAGCTCAGATTCCAATTGTCACAGAAAAGAAGGCAAATGTTCTTTTCTTATTTAAGTATGTTATAATACTAAGAACGTGCCCCTAAAAATGTATACTTGGAGGAGTGGGATTCAAAAAAAAAATCTTTCTAGATGGGTGTCATTGTTCTTGTTTTTGATCTTCTATTAAATAATTAAGCTCCAATCACCTCAAATGCACACATACATACATATTTATTCTTGATTGCTTTGATCTAATGACTTATTATAACCTTGATTTAGTAATTTATGTTAAATATGAATACCAAAATAGTTTAATTTTTTGTTTCTTATTGCACTATTCTGTTTGATAACATTGTTTAGGACAGGCTTTTGATACTCATTGCATTTGAATAATTGTTATTATAATCTTATCTTGATGATTTTGTACATATTCATTTTACAGTATTTTATTGGTTTCAATTAATTATTCATTATTATAATCACACTGTAATAAATATTAGGTAAATTGATGACTTATTTGATGACTTTGTTCTTCATCAACAGTTTGTTACATACACATTAAATGCATACATATATAGAATATATAGTTACTATGTTTTGCTATTAGTTATAGTTTATGATATACATTTAAACATGACTTTTCACTATAAAGATACATTTAATATTTTATTAAATTCATATTGACCTATTATTAGTTAGTGACAAACTGAAATTTTAATAGGGAGAACTATTTTCTCTCTGAATGTAGCTGTCTCTGTCTCTCAGTAATTTATCTGTACCTAAGGAAAATACAAAAATACTCAAACCATTTTGTATTTGTTTAACCTGTAATATTTTTTTTTTCAAAGAATATCACCATGATCTCCTTTGAACTTGACAACTTCCTTGTCAGGTAGACAACTATTAACTCCTTATTATTCTTCCTTAGATGAAAAAACTGTGGTACAGAAACATGGAGTCACTCAAGGCCACAAAATTCAATTAAATCTAGGTCAAACTCAAATTCAGGGATCTTAATTGCTAGTTGTCAAAACTTAGTCATTTGAAATAATCTCACCATATAGAGATATAAAAAGTATGAGTTTACTCATTCTTTCCTCAGAAGGGAAAATGAGCAATGATAATACATAGTCAACCAAAAAAATGTCATCTCTATATAGTGATATATCTATATCTATGTCTATAATGCATATATATGTGTATATATATATATACACACACATATATACATATATATGCTAATATACATTAATTGATTATTTATATCTGCCTTTTTATTTCTTTATATGTTTCATTCTGCATCCTAAATCCATTTTCTTTCTTAGATTTGCTCCAATTGTTTTGCTTAGACCTACATTTTTCCTCCTTAAATTTCAGTTGAAGAATCTAACATTATATCCCCAATTTTAATAGCTGAGTAAATGCATTTTTCATAAAAAGTATTACTTAAAATGCTTATAGATCATTTTTCATAAATATTTCTTGTTTGGAGAAAATTTCATTTAACATATTTTCCAAAAAAGCAACAAAGATATTATGAATGATGAAGGACATAGCTTCTGTCCTTGGCTAGACATATATCTGGAAGTGTTAGAGGTGGATCTGCTGATATGATACTTATATCTGGGGAATCCAACAGGAAGAAGACAAGAAAAAGGGATCAGATTGGCTGTAGGGAATCCTAGTTACCTTCCTGGCAGAAGACTCACTTCATGATATCTGTAGGGAGATTGTTGAGCTATAGTTAGAAACCTCGAGTGTCATCACCAAAGAGAAAAAAAAAAGAAACAAAACATGAAGGTATGCCATTGCCATCCTTGTTGGTATGATTTGTAGTGAAGCCTAAGATGGTACCAAAGGAGGAGAAACATTGGAAAGTCATCCTTTTGATTAAGTTTAATGTGACAGATGAGGAGTATTAAGCAGATAATAAAGATAATGAAGTTGTTACTACAATAAACACTGGGTCTGAAAAAATAGCTTCTCTGAAATATAAATGAGAAAGATATCCTGAATGTTTAAAAACTGGAACAAGATTTACTTCAGGATGAGTCTCAGAGGAAGAAGGAACAGGACATACTACAAAGAGAGAAATACAAGCTGTCCAGGCAGAGGAGGAAGACAAGAAAAGGGCATAGAAAGTGAAAGGCAAATAGTAACATTCCACTCTTCTCTTCCTCTCCAAGGACTTGATTAAAGGAAGAACTGGTCTTGTATATATTTTATTTATGTTTTATATAAATAAGAGAAATACTGCTGGTTTTCTTAATGCATTTTCTCCTCTATTTATCACCTCCACCCTCAGTCACAAATATTGAATTATAAAATGTCCATGCAATTTGTGGTATGGATAACTTTGGGTTTTTGTAGTCTATGTATATATCAAAGACTTGAGAAGGCATGAATTTATTTTGGCAAATCAATTTCTGTGATCATTTTATTAACCATTAAAAAATTTCTACTTCCCCTTCTTTTTTAGCCAGAAAATTAGGTTCATACGAGTTTGAGGGTAAGTAGGGGTAGAATGGATAATGTTCTTTATGATGGAATATAGAATAAAAGTTTACTTTGAAACAGCAATCAACTCTAAAACATGGTGTTTATTATTTTTGTTAGATAAGGTCAAAAGCTTATAGCACTCCACCTGATCCCAGATTTTATTTTTTAACTGATATGTAGCAACACAAGATTAGGCCTAAGTAAATTGAGTTAATTACAGATATTTAACACACACACACACACACACACACACACACACACAATCACATATCTGTTCAAGGCCATTTATATATATATAGCTCAAAATTGAGCTAGAACCATGATTCTATTTTCCTGGCTTGATAGTAGAAAGTTTAGTACCATTATTACCTTAAGACTCAAATCTTAATATAAGCAAAAAACAAAAACAAAAACAAAAAAACTTCTAAGGATTCCTAATTTAACAAATCAGGAAAGAGTAGAATGAAGTAATTTCTCTAGAAAAAAAAGTAACAGTAGGAATTTCTAGCAACATTGGATAACCAATAATGAGGTTAATCTCTCCTGATCCACCTTCTCATTCTTTCATTAAAATTGAGGGAGAAAGAACCATTGAATATTTATTCAAATTTGGATTCTAGGAAGGTACTTTTGTCTATATTTTTTTTTTATTGGTAAGTACATTTGGAAGAATCAGATGTCAGCAAAAAACTCTCTCTTCTTCACTACCAAATTTAGTTGTAAGTAACTTCTTTTTGTTTATTAAAAACTACTGATCATAAGAAGACCTAGATAAGGCATTTTCAATAAAGAACAGAATGAAGATCTGTTTTGTACAATTAGTTACATGGGAGTAACATATATTTTTACTTCTGTGCACATAAAATAAATGCATAATAAAAGGAGAGATTCATCCCCCTTTTTCCACACACTCCTGAGGCATAGCATTTCAGAAATGTAAATGTTTACCTTTTCAACTTTTTTTTTTCAAATAACCTTTTAGCACAAATTAAAAAGTGAACTTGTAGGGAAAAGACCCATTGTTATCTTTCCCTTCATTTGCTTGTCTGCCAATTAGTTAATTGTTCATTGAAAAGACTATGTATACTAGGCTAGAGGTTTTATTTGCACATATTTGCAATATCTCATAATGAAAAGTAAACTTCATGAGTTTGTCAGAAAACAACTCATCTGCTCAGTAAGCATTTATTAGCATCAACAAGAGTCTACTTTTGCCCTGACCAACTTTGGATCTGGGTGTGGGGTGTGGTTACAAAAGAAATATAGTTTTAATAAACTTTGTTAAGCTTTCATTCAATAAGTTAAGAGTCTTGGTATAAAAAACAGTGCACAGCCAATGAATCCAAGTTTATTCGAAGTTTAGGGCAAATATATTCTTATTTTAGATACGGGAAATAATTACTAGGTAGGATGCTTCTCAAACTCCGGTATAATTTATTTTTAATTGTTAAATATCTCCAAGTACATATTATGTTCAAAGCATTGCATCAGATACATATCTCAGAATGTAAAGACAGCCTGGGACCTGGGGACAGAAATATACAAGGTGAACAGGTTATGGTGGATAGACTCCAAGGGGGGGCAGCAGAGAGCTGTCAGGTGGCTGTTCAGACTGCAGGGCAAGTGGTTACAGCTGAGGGGCTTTCAGAAAAGGAAGGGAGTCCTTTCAATTGCCAGGTTGTTATCAAAAGCTGAAAGGTTAGACCATAGTAAGGAAAAAGTGATGAAATTGTCAGACTCTGATGGCTAAGGACAGAAAAGGTCAGGAGGATCATAAGCTATTGTGAAACTAAGAGAGTGAAACTAAGTGTCTCAGAGGAGACACAGAACAGTGACCATAATAATACCTCACGTTGTTATGTTACTTTAAGTTTCACAAAGTAGCTGTCTTCGTGTCAGTGTTGTGAGGTAGTGAGGGGAATTTTAGTTCCATTTTATGGATGAAGAGACAGTGGTTCACAGAGGCAAAGTTATTTGGTGAGAATCACACCATCAGTGCTAAAATTAGAGCATTAAACTCAAGTCACCAGGGACCAACTTTGATGCTATTTTATCTCTGGATTTTCATTCCTTAATTTTCCTTTTTATTCATTCTTCCCTGTAATGCTTCTTCTCCTTATTATCCCACCTAATATGTCTCTATTTCTCTTCTGCAACTGATTTCAGTGTAGTTTATTCTCCCCTATATGCCTAACTTTGAATTTTCCTGGCATCAACTCATGTAGCTTTCAGATTTGGGATTAGTAGTGAAGATCTTAGTCTTTCATACTTCTACTCTCATGACAGAGAATAAAAAAAGTAATTATTATTGGTGGCTCACTTTTTGGCATAAGGTCCCAAAACACAGCATTTAACATGCCCTTGTCCCTCATATCCAAACTAACAAAAGAACTAATATCTATTTTCACTCATGTTTGCAAATTTTGACACCATTGTGCAAAGATTTGCTTGTCCTTTTCCTCCTCTGAAGCAGGAAAGTTGCTTTTGGTTTTAAGCTCTGCTATTTTATTAGATTGGCTGTTTAAAAGTACATTACAATTAGTACACTGTTTCATCTGGATATCGACACCTGGCATTGGCAAACATTTTTATTTGTCTGTATTTGCTGAGGATGTTTAAGATTGAAAGTTAAGCTCATAAAAACTGAGTTGTCATTCTTGTTTGATAGATGGAAGGAATGTTGCCTGGCAAAGAAAGAGTGAGAATATCAAAGAAAATGATGTTTCTGGATTGGGCCAGGGTTCTTTCCTATAATAAAAAGCACAGTTAAGGGATCCTGTGCTAATCTGCCAGTCCACAAAAATGGACATTGGAGTCTAGGAACCTCAAAGCCATTTCTGATTTATTTTCACATGATCGACTAGTTTCATATAGATTCCCTTTAAAAAGGCTGACACATGATTTATGTGGATTAAATGCTCTTTTAATGAAACCTGGGGGTTAAGGACACTAGACTTTTAGATTCAAATTGTACCTAAAGAACTTACTGGATGTGAAACTCTGGCCAAGACACTTAACCTCTCTGTATTTTGGTTTCTTTACTTCCCATATATCAGGGACTTTGCTTTGTTCTGGGAAGAGAAATACAAAAATGAAGGTGTCCTTGCCCAAATGTAGCTTATATTCCAATTGGGAAGCCAACACACACATATTGCAAGTATATACAAAATACACAGAAAGAAAAAGGTAATCTTTATGTGAGGGAAAAGCACTAGTAGCTGGGGGAAGAGGTAGCAGATAAAATTTCATACAAAAGTTGATACTTGAGTTGTGTCTTGAAGGAATAAGGGATCCTAATAAGTGCAAATAGAGAGGAAATGCATGTCAAATGAAGGCACAAGGACAATAGGAGGAATGCTCTATATGAGGAGTAGCAAGAAGACCAACATAATAGAATTGGAGTATGGATAAATAATTTATTAAGAAAATTGCTAGATATAGAAGAATATGCGTGAATTAATGGAACTTTTTAGTAAAACAGAATTCAGTATTAAGACCACTATTATAATCTACTGGTATGTTAATATTTAAACTTTATCAGAATATAAAATGTTTTTCAGGATTTCAGATTAGGAATTTTACATTTTATCTTGGAACTATACTATTACTGAAATCCAAATGGTACTTTCTTTGAACTTAATTCTCAGCCCCTTCATGGTCAATTTCTTTTATTTCATTTGCTGCCACAACCAATCAATCACTTGAGTAGATACTGCTGACATCAAACTCATAGACTTCTGGACTTTTTGAACTCATAAAATGATTTTTAAACCTGAACATAATGATTTAATCAGGAGAGGAAACCTAAAAGAGGCAAAAATTGTCAGAGGACCCAGTGCAAGCTTATTTAGTTGAGTCTGTACTCCCACAATAAAATCTGCAGTAGTGAGGGCACTGTAATATCAGTTATAATGAAGGATCTGTCCTTCCTCATTTCTCACTGGGAGCAGGTCATGTCCCCTAGAAAACTGCAATTGAGAAGACAGAGCAGAAGAAAGTCAATGCCTTTCAATCATCTGCTGAGTCATTAGCCCCTTCAGCCTCGCAGATAGTCATGAGATTCTTCATTATCTTAAATTTTGAGCTCTTTAACCCTGAGTTATACTTGATTAGAAGCTAGCACCCAGATTCCTATGTAGTTAACTGGGCAAAAATAGATCTCTGAGTTACTGAAAAAAAAAAAAAAGAATAAAAAACCTTAAGGAACCTTGGAATCCAACTTTCTGTAGTTCAGTTTTCTCATGGAAGGGAAATGAATGGGAAAAATGAGACTTGGGGAAGTTTAGTGCCTTGTGTAAAACTTTTCTCATAGCATCTTTTTCCATCCTTGAGCCAATGGGCATGCTTTATTATCTGTTCTCTTAGACTATTAGAACTTTCAATTACTCAGGATTTGGCTTTCTTTTAGTGATCCTTTTTTCTATAATGAAAGTATTTTACTTATGGTCTTTTGATGCTTATTTTACTTTCCTTAAGTTTATATAAATATTCACATTTTCAGGATTATTCATAATATCATTTCTCATTGTACAATATAATTCTGTTATATTTATAAATCATAATTTGTTCAGATATTCCCAAATCAATGAATACCCCTTTTTTTCTAGTTCTTTGAAAAATGATACTTTGAATATTTTTTGCTGTTTATGAATTGGACTTTTATTTCTTTCTCTCATTTCTTTGGGGCACAGCTCAGTAATGAGTATGTGTGTGTGTGTGTGTGTGTGTGTGTGTACATACATATATACGTGTGTGTGTAAATATATAATCAAGGAGTATAAAGACTTTAATCAATACTTTTATAAAATTCAAAATTCCTTTTAGAATGGTTGAATGAAGTTTTGCCTCATTATTGTGCAGGTATTCTTTATGGTTCTATAATATAATGTATTTTAATGATTTTATCTTCTTTGCCATTTTGAAGGTTGGGAAATAAAAACTCCAAGTTGTGTCAGTTCATATTTCTCTTATATTAATGATTTGGAGAATTTTTTTTAATATTCTCTAATAGTTTCTCCATTTGATTTTTGAAAAAAAAATAGCTCATAGCCTTTAGACTGTGAACTCCTAGAATGCAGGGAAATTTTTCCTTTTTGATTTTTTATTAATCACTTAAATCAATAAGATTTAGCTCTTAGTACAGTGTTTTGCATGTAATAGGCACTTAATAAAGGTTAGTTGACTTCCTGTTCTATCTATTGAAGGATATAGCTCTTAACCTGTTATATTTGAGTCAATTCCTTAT
The DNA here is from genome assembly GCF_016432865.1 of Antechinus flavipes. NCBI lineage: Eukaryota > Metazoa > Chordata > Mammalia > Dasyuromorphia > Dasyuridae > Antechinus > Antechinus flavipes. The sequence goes on along the minus strand of NC_067398.1, from coordinate 148,112,788 downwards.
ATGTTTCAGGTATTATACTTTTATCAATACTGTTTAATGCAATGATTTTTTTCATTCAGTATTTTATTATTTGATCTTTGTTGTTTTTGCACTTGGAAAAATATATTTTATATAATTGAAATGATTTGTCTTTTATGATCATCTCATGATCTGGCAAAGAAAAAAATTTCCTCTAGCCATAGTTTTGGAAGATTCCTTATTCTGTTTTCTAATTTTTAAATGAAATAATATTTTATATTCAGGCCTTATCTATTTAAATTTATTATTATTTTATAAGACTTGTGATTTCATTGGTGTGGATAATATTCAGTGAGGAAATTCTTTTATCAATGCAGATTGGCACTTTCTTTGAATTTTATACTCTTAGGTAGTTGCCAGGGAGCATTGAAAGAATATGGAAAATACCTGGTATTGGATAGCTTGTAGATGTTGGATACAATACTTGAATTCAGATCTTCTTGTCTCAGAGATTTTATCTCAATCCCTTGTTGTCAAGTCATTCAGTCATGTCCACTTCTCCATGACCCCATTTGGAGTTTTCTTGGCAAAGACACTAGAGTAATTTGTCATTTCATACTCTAGTTCATTTTTACAGATAAGGAAACTGAGGCAAATAGGGTAAAGTGACTTGCTCAGGGTCACACAAGTAAAGAATGCCTGAGACTAAATTTGAACTCAGGACCTTATGACTCCATGGATGGCACTCTACGGTGCCATTTAACTGCCTTACCTATATGCATACCACTCTATTTCTTGTAGAGCTTTTTAATATGTTATTGTTGATTAATTATTGGGATACATCTTATTACTCTCTTGCTAATTTCTGCCAAACTTCCTTCCACTTTCCCCAGATATTCTTGTCAAATAGAGCCTTTATCCCAGTTAGGTTCTTATAATTATTAAATATGGGGCTAGTGTTTTTGTGTTATTTTTGTTTTACTGCATCTCTCTAATTCAGTCTGAAAGTACAGTGGTCATGCACTGGACAGATCTACTGCTTATTGGCACAGAAATTTTTATCTATTCCATTTCTTACCTAGGACAGTTTGCCTTTCCTTAGGCATCTTGGTACTCCTCTCCTCCTCTCCAGAACTCACTACATTGATGGATTAATTGTAGAAACCATTTGGTTTAGCTTACTGAAGCTAAGAACAGTCCTGAGCTCTACTGATATATCAGGTTCTGCCTCCTTCAATAGCAGGGATTATAGACACGTGTCTTTATCAGGTTGTTTTCAAATATTGCTAGTTCTTACTCAAGTAGTCTGTTTCTTTGACTTTTCTATTTCTTAATGAATGTAACAAAACTTTGGAAGCTATCTGTTTTATTATATTATTTGAAACCTGCTGTTTCTATGTTTCATTTGTATTTTTTCACATTTTCCCTTGAGAGTCTAATCTTTTTGTTTTTCTAAATAACTTTTTTAATTATATGCTTAGCTCTTTGAAGTATTTCCTGAGTGAGTTGGCATGTCACCAAAACTGCAAATAAATTTGGATTGTAGCATTCTATAAATTATATTAACATCACCACTCATCATTTCTTTAATTATTCATCTTTGTTTATTTTTACAAAATATGCTTTATAGTTATAATAAAATACAGATATAGTAGACTCTGGGGGAACTGATTCTATGCTGTGTGTAAATTTCCACTGTCACTACTACTGATTTATTTTCTTACTAAATGTCTCTCTAGGTTCAAATATTAGTGTGGAAGCATGAATAGGTTCAGAGATTACTAAAATTCTAGATATTCTCTAATTGGCTTGCCTTTATTTCATTCTGGGCTGAAACAAATCTCCTTTCCCTTTTGGATTAGCTTCTTTTCTTTTGACTTTGAACACTGCATTCATTGTCTTGAACAAAAATAATTATATATGACCATAAATTTTAAAGTAATTCCAAATAGCAAGGGGATGTAAAAAATTATTCCCTTCAAAATAAAGCATAGTAATCTGTCAACCTTAGGGAATTAATTTTTTTTCTTTTCCCTCACTGCATTCCACTACCACCCCCAATCAGATGAGCAACTGGGAAGAAAGTGATTGGACAGCAAAAGGTATGGGAGAATTGCTGAAATAGCATTCTTTGGCAGTAGAATGACATGGTCTATATGGACTTCACTTTAGCAGTCTCATTAACCCTTATCTGTTTTCCATTCCTATTCACTTTTGTCAATTCATCCTATTTCTGTATGCAGATGGCTTTCTCCATCAGAAGACCATTGGAACTGGCCTAAATCACTTTGCTGTTGAAAAGAGCCACATCCATCAGAATTGATCATCATATAATCTTATTGTGTCTGTGCACAATGTTCTCTTGGTCCTACTCACTTCACTTAGTATCAATTCATGTAAGTCTCTCCAGGTCTTTCTGAAATCAACCTGCTGATCATTTCTTTCCTTTTCTTTTTTTTTATTCATTTATTTATTTTTTATTAATTTTTGAAAAATGTTCAAAACATATCCATGGCTAATTGTTCAGCGTTGACACTTAGAAAGCCTTGTGCTCCAATTTCCCTCCCCTTCTCCCTCCCCCTAGATGGCAAATTATCCAATATATGTTAAACATGGTAAAAATATGCTACATTCAATATATGCATACATATTTATACAATTATCTTGCTGCACAAGAAAAATCAAAAAGAAAAAAAGAGAAGAAAATAAATTTCAAGCAAACAATAACAAAAAGAGTGAAAATGCTATGTTATGATTCACACTCAGTTGCCATAGTCCTTACCTCTCTCTGGGTGTAGATGGCTCTTTTCATCACAAGATCATTGGAACTGGTCGGAATCATCTCATTGTTGAAAAAAATCTATGGATATCAGAATTGATCCTCATATAATCTTATTGTTGCTTTATATGATAATCTCCTGGTTCTTCTCATTTCACTTAGCATCAGTTCATGTAATTCTGTCCCAACCTCTCTGAAATCATCTTACTGATTGTTTCTTATAGAACAATAATATTCCATAACATTCATATACCATAACTTATTTAGCCATTCTTCAACTGATGGACATCCACTCAGTTTCCAGTTTCTTGACACTATAAAAAGGACTGCCACAAACATTTTGCACATTTTAATATCTCTTTGGGATATAAACCCAGTAGAAACAGTGCTGGATCAAAGGTTATGTGAGTTTGATAGCCCTTTGGGCATAATTTTAAATTGCTCTTCAGAATGATTGGATCAGTTCACAATTGATGGTTGTGATGGTTTATTCCACCAACAATGCATTAGTGTCCCAGTTTTCCCATATCCTCTACAACATTCATCATTATCATTTCCTGTCATCTTAGTCAGTCTGAGAGGTATAGAGTGGTAGCTCAGACTTGTCTTAATTCACATTTCTCTGATCAATAGAGATTTAGAGCATTTTTTCATATAACTGAAATAGTTTTAATTTCTTCATCTGAAAATTGTCTGTTCATATCCTCTGATCATTTATCAATTGAAGAATGGCTTGTATTCTTATAAATTTGAGTCAGTTCTCTATATCTTTTAGAAATGAGGCCTTTATCAGAACCATTGTTTGTAATTCCCCCCCCCAATTTATTGATTCCTTTTAATTTTGTCTGCATTAGTTTTGTTTGAACAAAACCTTTTTAGTTTAATATAAAACAAAATTATGCATTTTTTATTCCATAATGTGCTCTAATTCTTCTTGGGTCTCAAATTCCTTCCTTCTCCACAGCAAGGATCTGAGAGGTAGACTATCCTTTGTTTTTCTAATTTGCATACAACATTACTCTTTATTTCTAAATGATGAACCCATTTTGGCCTTATCTTGGTAGAGGGTGTTAGGTGTAGGACAATGCCTAGTTTATGAGACACTAATTTCCAAATTTCCCAGCAATTTTTGTCAAATAGCGAATTCTTATCCCAGAAGCTGGAGTCTTTGTATCAAACACTAGATTACTATAATCACTGAGTATAGTAGATGAGGTAGGTCTTGAAGGAAATTAGGGATTCTAAAAGATGGAGGTCAGGAAAATAGTACATTCTAGGTATGGGGTCAGGATGTATAAAGTCCTGGAGATAGAGGATAGCATAGTCTATGTGAACAATAGTAGGAAGTGCACTTTGATTGGGCTGTAATGAATATGGAGGAATAATATGTTGTACAGACGGAAAGGTAGACTAGAGGTAGATTGTGAAAGGCTTTTAAAATTTAAAACAGGTCCATTTTTCTCTAAAAGTAACCAAGAGCCAGTGGAGTTTTCTGAGTAGAATAGAATACTCACATAGTTGGTTTTGTCCTTAAGGAATTTTAGTTTTGCAGCTGTGTGGAAGATGATTTTAATGCTTTTAATATCTATTTACAGACAAAAGACTCACATTTTTTTGGTTTGTTTTCAGACTTACTTTGCACTCTTAAAATTAAAGATTTGAAACAGATTTTGTTTATGTGGGCTACATCTATTGATATTTATCATATTTGAAATTAAAATATATGAAATTTTAAAAAAATATTTATTCATTTAAAATAGTAATGAACCCATTAATTATTAACATAAATAATATTTTGATAAAAACAATTATACTTTCTAAAATGAAAAATAAAGCAAAGAAGGATATTGCTTCCATATTTTTTGCAAGTTTTTTAAATATTTGACTTCATAGTGGATACCTAGATTCTCATAAATGCTTCTGCATTCAATATGGTATTTTGTCTCAAGTATAAAAAGAAAATGTGGCCTTATGCAGACATATGGTTGGAAAATAAGAGCATTTTAATAAGAAAATAACAAATGTATATTATTATTACATTGTCAAATTATAAAAAGTAAATTTGATTTAAATTACTTCTCCTCAAAGGGATTTCTGGGTAACTTAGAATTCTGTAGACTACATAGTGAAAGAGCTCTTGTTCAGGGAGTAAGACACTGAAACATGGAAACCTATAAGGAGACTATTGCAATAGTTTAGGAAAGGGATGATGTAGGCGTGAACTAAATATCACTGGTGAAGAGACTAATACAGAAGATATTGTACAGATAAGAATCAATAAGAACTGACAACCAATTATATAGGATGAAGGAGAGTGAAATATTGGGGGTGATTCCAAAGGCCTGATTGATACCTCCACTCTCAATAGAAACAGCAAAGTTAGGAACAGGGATATGTTTAGAAAGACAGATAATGAATTCCATTCATATTTCAATTAGTTTGTTCTCGACACTGTATGAACAAGAGTAGGACATGGAGGAAATCTGAGAATCCAGGATGACTATTGAACGCCTGCTGATTCTGCCAGCTAAATAAACCAAGATCCCTTAGTTCTCCAAGTCCCAGGACAATGTGTCCAGGACTTCAGCGTATACATGAATGCACAAGAGAGTTAAGTGAAAATCAGGTTAATCCCCCACTGAAATCCAGACTTCACTAAAGTTCATCCAATTCTCCTAATTAGGTATCTTGTGAGAATCTGTTTTTGTGGGCACACAGCCATGATGGCTTCTCTATATCAGTAAAGCAAATTGGCTGGAAAGAAAATGTATTAAGGTGGGTTATTTTCTGCAGGTAGATGGTAAAATGACAACAGTTGTTTGGCCGGGTTCCATTTAGTATTTGAAAAGCCAGAATTCTGTCTAGCTTGTTTATGTGATTAGAATCAACTGCTGGGTCGTGCCTCTCTGCTGTGAGCAGGTGTTTGTGTAGTCTAAGGAGGCCTGTGATGATATGAAGAATGGCACGAAGAGCAAGACAGCAGGGTGGCTTTGGTAAACAGGTTCTTTCCATTAGGGCACGAGTGCTGGCAATGTAATCTCCTTGGGATATAAAGAAACCTTCATGCTAGTAGGATTTAGTAAAGGTTTGATAATTGCTAAATGTGGTCATGACCACTTCAGATAGGAATCAGATAGAATGTTTGTGGCTCACTAACTTTTCTTAAATTTGTTTTCTTTTTTTATTCTTGTCTTTGATTTTCACATTTTGTTCTTATCCTGAATACAGTTTCCCTCCTCACTTCCCAGAAAACCAGCCTTCAGTTAAAAAGGAAAGAGAAAAAATGCAGTTCAGCCAAATTAACCAACATAGAGACTGTATTTGACAGTATACACAACAGTTTTCTCTCCACAATCCCCCAACTCTACAATGAAATAAAGCAGATGCATTTTTTTCTATTTTTCAGTGATCTATTAATTCTTGTCTTTCTCTTCCTCCTCTTCCTTCCCCCCTCCTTCTCCTTCATCTCTTCCTCTCTTCTTCCTTCTCTTCTTCTTCCTCCTCCTTTTTCTTTCTATTTGGGCACATAGTCATTAAAATATGAATCAACTTAAGAAAACTTGGCTTGATAGATAATGATGTATTTTATGTTTAAATATCCAACTCAGAAATTAGCCTATTGATTTCAATTGAGAAACTTGGAGCAGTCATAAGAAGAACACTGAAAATCAATTGGAAACTTATTTTTTAAATGAGAATAGCTTGAAATTACATAATGATTATAATGCACTTTACCAGCATATTTACATTTGATCCTAATTTTAAAGTCCTGTGAGGCCAATTTTTTAAGTTTTACCCTCATTTTATAAATGAACAAATTCAAGCTTAATTGATAACCCATGTTGTTTTTTCCTGCTTGGGGAAAGAAATAATAATTAGAACTTGAGTTTCAATACCTGCTCTAATTCTTCTCTCTTGTGTGACCTTGGTTAAGTCAATTAACCTATCTGAGACTCAGTTTTCCCATCTGTAAAATGGAAAAAAATAGTATTTGAAATATTTACCTGACATGCTTTGATGAAATTGCTTTGCATATGTTAAAGCTCTGCAGAACCCTGAATGATTATTTTCTTAGTGGTATAGCTGCAAGTAGAATTCTTATATAAGAACCCCACAGCTAAATTATCCCCCTTCTGTCACTCCCTGCATATGATGCTCCCTCTATCTAAAATAATAAATGTCCTTCAAATAAAATTGAGTGGTTGAAGTTGCAAGAATATATTTTTTAAAATATGAGACAAAAGAATGAAAAGAAGCAAAAAAAAAAAAAAAAAACAAAAAAACAACCATACAACAAATTGGCAAATACTATGAAACTGCAGAATTTATAACTGAAATGTCCAGATGAAGACTAAACTGAAATATGGACCAATTTAAGAAAGTTTTAGATTACTCAATGAATTGTGAAATTGTACTTATTTTCTTCCTTTATTAATATTGTGTGTAGAGTTTGCATATTTTGAATTCTAGCACAGCCATCTCAGAGACACACATGGTTAAGGAGTTGCAATATTCCCATACTTAGAAAGTAAAGTTCAATTACCTGAGTTTGATAAAACATCACTAAAATTCTTACTGCTTTTCTACATTTCATACCAGATAGGGGAAAGGTAAGCTGCAAGAATATGGAGGGAAATGAAATTTGAATTTGAAGGATGATGGTCCCAATTATTTAGATTTTCCATCTCAAAAAAGTCTCTTCTGCTTAGGGCAGTAAAGCACCTCCAAACTATTGAAGACAATAATCATAGCATGTGAACTTGACAACGGTGTGTTTGGAGATTCAACATAGGTTACTAAATGATGGAAGTAAGAACGACATTATGATTAATGGAAGTAAGAGGCAACATTATAATCATGCTGAGCTCATCTCTTGATCTTACATTTGTTAGAAAAGGTAAACAAATCTACCATCCCCTCCATAGTTTTTAAATAGCATTACCTTTTATCTTTTGCACTGACATTCAGTGCTTTCAGATTTAATCTCAAGCACTTAGATTTTTGTGGGAAAATGAAAGTGACATAAAGGCACAGCAAATGAAAATCCTCAAAGGCACTGACACTAAAACAACCTGCAGAGATACTATTGACTTCATATTGACTTATAATTCTAAAGCAACAATCAATTTCTTACTCTAACAAATACAGTCATTTTTCAAATCTCAGTGATTTTGCTTTGACAACTTACTGAACATGTAATTGTGTATGTGGGTACCAGCACAAATAAAGCAAGGAGACAATCCAGTTACACCTTTTAGTTAAGTATTATAAAGATTTTTTTTTTGATTTTCATTATCATTATTATTATTTTTTCTTTTTTTCATTATTAACTTTTTATTTACAAGATATATGCATGCATAATTTTTTAGCATTAACAATTGCAAAACCATTTGTTACAATTTTTCCCCTCCTTCCCCCCAACCCCTCCCCCAGATGGCAGGTTGACCAATACATGTTAAATATGTTAAAGTATAAATTAAATACAATATATGTATATATGTCCAAATAGTTATTTTGTTGTACAAAAAGAATTAGACTTTGAAATATTGTGCAATTAGCCTGTTAAGGAAATCAAAAATGCAAGCAGACAAAAATAGAGGGATTGAATTTCTATGTAGTGATTCATAGTCATCTCCCAGAGTTCTTTCGCTGGGTATAGCTGGTTCAATTCATTACTGCTCTATTGGAACTGATTTGGTTGATCTCATTGTTGAAGATAGCTACATCAATCAGAATTGGTCATCATATAGTATTGTTGTTGAAGTATATAATGATCTCCTGGTCCTGCTCATTTCACTCAGCATCAGTTCATGAAAGTCTCTCCAGGCCTTTCTGAAACCATCCTGCTCGTCATTTCTTACCGAACAATAATATTCCATAATATTCATATACCACAATTTGTTTAGCCATTCTCCAATTGATGGGCATCCACTCAGTTTCCAGTTTCTGGACACTACAAAGAGGGCTACCACAAACATTCTTGTACATACAGGTCCCTTTTCTTTCTTCAAAATCTCTTTGGGATATAAACCCGGTAGTAACACTGCTGGATCAAAAGGTATGCACAGTTTGATAACCTTTTGAGCATAGTTCCAAATTGCTCTCCAGAATGGCTCCAGAATGTATTCACAATTCCACTAACAATGTATCAGTGTCCCTATTTTCCCACACCCCCTCCAACATTCAGCAATATCTTTCCCTGTCATTCTAGCTAATCTGACAGGTGTGTAATGGTATCTCAGAGTTATCTTCATTTGCATTTCTCTGATTAATAATGACTTGGAACATCTTTTCCTCTCGCTAGAAATAGTTTCAATTTCTTCATCTGAGAATTTTCTGTTCATATCCTTTGACCATTTATCAATTGGAGAATGGCTTGATTTCTTATAAATTAGAGTCAATTCTCTATATACTTTTGAAATGAGGCCTTTATCAGAACCTTTGACTGTAAAACTGTTTTCCCACTTTATTGTTTCCCTTCTAAACTTATCTGTATTAGCTTTGTTTGTACAAAGACTTTTCAATTTGATATAATCAAAATTTTTCATTTTGTGATCATTAATGATCTCTAGTTCTTTGGTCATAAATTCCTTCCTCTTTCACAGGTCTGAGAGGTAAACTATCTTATGTTCCTCTAATTTATTTATAATCTCATTCTTTAGGCCTAGGTCATGAACCCATTTTGACCTTATCTTGGTGTATGGTGTTAAGTGTGGGTCAATGCCTAGTTTCTGCCATACTAACTTCCAATTTTCCCAGCAATTCTTGTCAAAAAGTGAGTTTTTATCTCAAAAGCTGGGGTCTTTGGGTTTGTCAAACACTAGATTGTTAAAGTTATTGACTTTTTGTCCTTTGAACCTAACCTGTTCCACTGATCAATTAGTCTATTTCTCAGACAATACCAAATGGTTTTGATAATCACTGCTATATAATATAATTTTAGATCTGGTACAGCTAGGCTACCTTTATTTGATTTTTTTTTTCATTAATTCCCTTGAAATTCTTTACCTTTTGTTTTTCCATATGAACTTTGTTGTTATTTTTTTCTTGGTCATTAAAATAGTTTTTTGGGAGTCTGATTGGTATAGTGCTAAACAAATAGATTATTTTAGGTAGTATTGTCATCTTTATTATATTTGCTCACTCTATCCAAGAGCATTTAATATTTTTCCAATTAGTTAGATCTGACTTAATTTGTGTGGAAAGTGTTTTGTAGTTTCGCTCATATAGTTTCTGATTTTCCCTTGGCAGATAGATTCCTAAATATTTTATACTACCGGTAGTTACTTTAAATGGAATTTCTCTTTGTAACTCTAACTGTTGGGTTTTGTTAGTGATATATAAGAATGCTGATGACTTATGTGGGTTTATTTTATATCCTGCAACTTTGCTAAAGGTGGGGATTATTTCTTTCATATATATAGTTTTTATTTACAATATATGCATGGGTAATTTTGCAGCATTGACAATTGCCAAACCTTTTGTTCGAATTTTTCCCCTCCTTCCCCCCACCATCTCCCCCAGATGGCAGGTTGACCAATATATGTTAAATATGTTAAAGTATAAATTAAATACAATATAAGGATACATATCCAAACAGTTATTTTGCTGCACAAAAAGAATCAGACTTTGAAATGTGTACAATTAGCCTGTGAAGGAAATCAAAAATGCAGGTGGACAAAAATAGAGGGATTGGGAATTCTATGTAGTGGTTCATAGTCATCTCCCAGAGTTCTTTTGTTGGGTGTATCTGGTTCAATTCATTACTGCTCTACTGGAACTGATTTGGTTCATCTCATTGCTGAAGATGGCAACACCCATCAGAATTGATCAATAGGATTGTTGTTGAAATATATAATGATCTCCTGGTCCTGCTCATTTCACTCAGCATCAGTTCATGTAAGTCTCCCCAGGCCTTTCTGAAATCATCCTGTTGGTCATTTCTTACCAAACAATAATATTCCATAATATTCATATGCCACAATTTATTCAGCCATTCTCCAATTGATTGGCATCCACTTACTTTCCAGTTTCTGGCCACTACAAAGGGGGCTGCCACATTTTTGCCCATGTAGGTCCCTTTCTCTTCTTTAAAATCTCTTTGGGATATAGGCCCAGTAGTAACACTGCTGGATCAGAGGGTATGCACAGTTTGATATCTTTTTGAGCATAGTTTGTGGATTATTTCTAATTGTTTCTTAGTAGAATCTCTGGGGTTCTCTAAGTATACCATCATATCATCTGCAAAGAGTAATAATTTGGTGTTCTCATTACCTACTCTAATTCCTTTAATCTTTTTCTCAACTCTTAATGCCAAAGCTGGCATTTCTAATACAATATTGAATAGTAATGGTGATAGTGGGCAACCTTGTTTCACTCCTGACCTTATTGGGAATGGTTCCAGTTTATCCCCATTACATATGATGCTTACTGATGGTTTTAAATAGATGCTACTGATTATTTTAAGGAAAAGTCCATTTATTCCTATGCTCTCAAGTGTTTTTAATAGGAATGGATGTTGGATTTTATCAAATGCCTTTTCTGCATCTATTGAGATAATCATATGGTTTTTCTTAATTTGGTTATTAATATGGTCAATTATACCAATAGTTTTCTTAATAGTGAACCAGCCCTGCATTCCTAGTATAAATCCTACTTGGTCATAGTGTATTAACCTGGGGATGATTTTCTGTAGTCTTTTTGCTAATATCTTATTTAAGATTTTAGCATCAATATTCATTAGGGAGATTGGTCTATAATTTTCTTTCTCTATTTTCAACCTACCTGGTTTAGCTATCAGTACCATGTCTGTGTCACAAAAGGAATTTGGTAGGACTCCTTCATTCCCTATTTTTTCAAATAGGTTATATGGCATTGGGGCTAATTGTTCTTTAAATGTTTGATATAATTCACATGTAAATCCATCTGGTCCTGGGGATTTTTTCTTAGGGAGTTTATTAATTGTTCTATTTCTTTTTCTGAAATAGGACTATTCAAGCAATTTACTTCCTCTTCTGTTAATCTGAGAAGCCTATATTTTGGGAGTCATCCATTTCACTTAGGTTATCAAATTTATTGGCATAAAGTTGGGCAAGGTAACTCCTTATTATTTCTCTAATTTCCTCTTCATTGGTGGAAAATTATCCCTTTTAATTTTAAGACTAATAATTTGATTTTCCAATTCCTTTTTCTAATCAGATTTACTAAAGGTTTATCTATTTTATTGGATTCATAAAATCAACTCTTAGTTTTATTTATTAATTCAATAGTTTTTTTTTTTTACTTTCAATATTATTAATTTCTCCTTTTAATTTTAGAATTTCAAATTTAGTATTTGATTGGGGGTTTTAATTTGGTGTTTTTCTAGCTTTTTAAGTTGCAAGTCTAATTCACTGATCTTATGAAGTTTTTTTGTATATTTCCTTTAGCGACTCAACAATCCATAATTTTGGTCAATTCTTTAATCCATTAATGTTTGTACCTCTGTACCTTACTTTGAAAACATTTGGCCTTTGTGTATTTCCATATTTAGAGAATCTGTGATTTTATCATTATGACTTGAATTGCAACTCCTGCTTTGGGTAAAAAATCAATTATTCTTCTACTAACCTTATGGTTATAAATCTAGAATCATATTTCTTCTATGTTTGCTATTGCTTTACAAATATGAACAGAAAGGCTAGTATGTGTACTTGGTCTGGACTAGAGCAGTTCCGTCACTGACCTTCTGATAAAAGTTTAACAAATGATTCTCCAGAGTCATGTACCCATGACACTTTTAAAAGTTTAATCTGCACCTATATATTTTGTCATCATTTTCCTAGGCCTGAAAATCAACAACAATAAATGTGTTGTTCAATTCAACAAATATTCAACTGTCTACTACATGCAAAATCTTTTTGTAAGGATTTGGGGATATAAAAATGGACATGAAATTATTCTGCCATCAAGGGCCTAAAATCTACTATATATATGACAACATGTACAAGGCTGATTAAATGAATATTCAGTACAAAATAATACCCCCTTCCTAATATTTAATATATTCCTGTTCAACATAGCCTTTCCTGCTGCTTCCAGACAAATCCAGGTATTCCCCACATTAGAAATCATAACTTGATGTTACTACTACCCTAGGTTCCAATCCTCTATTTATCTTTTCCTTTAAAAAAACAAAAAACAAAAAACAAAAAAGTAAATACTAATAAAAGCTGTCTGCACTGTTCAACTCCATTTTTTTTTCTAGTCTCTTTCAGTCTTTTTGCATCTGATTACTATCTTATCACTCAATTGAATTTTTTTTTTCCCCAAAGCTATCAGCCATCTTTTGGTTGCCATACCTGAGCATTCACTCCTCATCATGCATAATTCTTCTGTAGCTTTTGATACATTTCACAATACTCTTTTGGATACACTCCTCTTTCTGGTTTTTAATGTAATCCTCTCTCTTAGTTCTTCTGCCTGCTTGATCATTCTGACTTTTCTTTGTTAGATCATCTCTAAATGTGGTTGTACCTCAAAGTCTCTGTCCTTGGGTTTCTTCTTTTCTCTCTTTCCATGCTCTCACTTGGAAATCTCTTTACCTATTATTGGCTCAAATTTTATTTTTATCCAAACAATGCTACAAAGGAAGTAGATGATTTAAAAATCATTAAAGTGGCTATGATGTGCCAAGCACTTGCTCTAAGCAGTAAAAATGCAAATAAATATAAAATCTAGTCTGAGTCTGTTTTTTGAGCTCTACTCATAGAGTAGCTCTGTCTGATGGGCACTGAAAACTGGATGTGTCAAACATGATGACCACCAAAATCATCTAAAATTCAATTTGTCCAAAAAAGAGCTCATAATCCTTTTCTTCTAAACTATTTCTCTTTCTAATTTTCCTATTTATTCTGATGGCACAACCATCCTTCTATTATGCAGTTTTATAATTCTAAAGCTACAATCAATTTCTTATTCTAACAAATAGTTTTCAAATATCAATGATTTTTCTTTGACAACTTATTGAACATGTAATTCCTTCTTTCCATTTATATGCTTCTTATTTTAGTTGTGGACTTTACCATCCTGAAGATGGACCATTGTAATAATTTTTCAATTTGTCATCTTGTCTTCATTCTCCCTCTTTCTCAATTGTTACTTCATATAACTGCCAAATCAATATTGTGGTGAGCTTTTTCTTCTCAAAAAGCAGCCAGGTGATAAAAGTTCAGATCTTTTATTATCTCCAATATAGCCCGGTTAGCTTAGAGGCCTATCTCTCTGCTTGGTTCCAAGAGCTCTCTCCAAATGTCTTTAAATCCAAAGGTCTGGTCCTTCAGCCTCTGCCTCTGCTTTCTTCAGCCTCCAGCCAGCTCCAGTCTTCATGTCATTCCGGTGAAATCTCGACTTGTAGCGTCTTCACTCTGAAAAACTCTCCGACTGGCCCATTGGCCTATTTATGTCCTTCCAGAGAGAGGGATTATGGGTAGTTCTACTTAGTACCTTGTTTCAGGTTCTGCCCAAAACATCTTCTTGTAAGATTAGATCAACTCTAATTAGTTAGCAGTTAGTAAGGATTCCAACACAATATTCTTAAAGTACTGGTCTGAGCATATTAATCCCCTTCACAATAGGCTCCAACAATTCCCTATTGCCTCTTGAGTCAAATACAAACTTTGTTGGCCTTTAAAGCCCTTTATATTCTTTCCAGATTTTTGCTACATTATTCCTCTTCCTCACTCATTAATCCAGCTAAACTGGTTTACTTGTTTGTTTGTTTTTTTTTTTTTTTCACACATAATATTTCATCTCTCATCTCTAATACTGATGCTCTCCTAGACCTGGAAGGAACTTTCTCCTTTCTTTCATTTTTGAAAATCCCTAATTTCCTTTAAAACATAGCTGAAGTGCCATTTCATAGAGTCATTCCTAATTCTCAAAGGTGCTTGCCATTTGCCAAAAATTACTACATATTTACTTAGTATGTACATTTTTTATGTATGCATACATACATATATATATATATATTTAGTACATATATACATTTATACATAGTCCCCAATATATTATAAACTCCTTGAGGGCAAGAACCGTTTCATTTTTGTCTTTATATTTTTGTATTAACGTATAGGTCCTGGTATATAGTAGGTTCTTAAATAAGTAGGTGCTTAAATAGTCAGTGCACCAATAAAACCATGAAGCCTAAAATTTACCATTCTAACTTTCTTCATTTCTCTCAGAGATACATACATATATGTGAAGGGAGACATAGATTAATGACTTACACTCAGTTTGTCTCTTCTTAAACAATGAATGAACTGAATCCTAAGAAGTAATGCATTAAAGTGAAAAGAATACCACTAGATGTAAGGTTAGAAGACCCAGAGTTGATATTTGACTATGACTTTATGGTAACTTGTTTTCTCGTCCATGGCTTGGAGAATTGAACAGGATGCCTTAAATAGATTCTTTTGCTGAAGACCTCCAACTGTTTTGTAGATTTTCTTTTCAAAGAAGGCCAATAACTCAGAACACTGGGATGCTAAGAAAATGTGGGTCATTGTAAAATGTTCATACTTTATTACAGATGACAAATTTAACTAAATTGGTACAAGGTTTATTAGAGGCAGCAAATTAATCTGCTTCATTGTCAAGAACATAGTAAATGAACTAGGTCCTCTCTGAATTAATTTCTATGAATGATTTATGCTGCCAGCAATTGATCAATTACCTCCTCTCTTTTGAAAACTTCTACCATGTGATTATATCTTAGATGAGCAAATTAGGATCAAAGTTTTTTTTAATTCAAATAATTGTAAACATATCCTCTTGTGACTAATGGTTAAACTGAATGAACATTGGTCAAATATTCTGGATACTAAAGATACACATCTTTGCCACTGTTGTAACCTTGAAAAAAATCATTAATTTCTATATTTTTCATTTTGTCATCTGTAACAGATGTTTAAGCCCATGCTTTTTTTCT
The DNA here is from genome assembly GCF_016432865.1 of Antechinus flavipes. Classification (NCBI taxonomy): domain Eukaryota; kingdom Metazoa; phylum Chordata; class Mammalia; order Dasyuromorphia; family Dasyuridae; genus Antechinus; species Antechinus flavipes. The sequence continues at coordinate 148,097,084 of NC_067398.1, read as the reverse complement.
TCTTAGGGATGTTAAGAGGATGGATGTGATAAATCTAGCATAGGATGTTTTTCTTATACCTTAAAATGTCTGGCATAATGCTTTGCATGTGAAAAATAGATTAGTTTCAGATGTTTCAGAAACATCTAGGTGGCATAGTGAGTAGAATTCTGGGCTTGAGTTTAGGAAGACATGACTTCAAATCGAATTTTGGACACTTATTTAGCTGAGTGCCTGTAGGCAAGACATTTAACCTCCGCTTGTCTCTGTTTCTATACTGTAAATGAGAGAAAAGAGAATTGATTTGTAGGGCTTGTTGTGAGATTAAATGAAATAATATTTGCACTGCACTTAAGAGTGCTTAGTAGGCACTTGATAATTGTTGAATATTTTTCATCCTCTCTTCTTCCTTCCTTCCTCCCTTCCTTCCTTCCTTCCTCCCTTCCTGCCTTCCCTCCCTTCCTTTCTTCCTTCCCTCCTCCCTTCTCTCTTCCTCCTTTCCCTCCTCTGTTCTCTCCCTCCCTCCCTCCCTTCCTTCCTTCCCTCATTCTTTCCCTACTTCCTTCTTTCCTTCCTTCCTTCCCTCCTTCTTCCCTACTTCCTTCTTTCCCTTCTTTCTTTTCTTCCTTCCTTCCCTCCTTTCTTTCCTTTCTCCTTCCCTCCCTCCCTGCCTCCCTTCCTTTCTTCCTTCCTTCCCTCTTTCCTTCCCTCTCACTTTCCTTCCTTCCTTCCTTTCCTCCCTCCTTTTTTCTCTACTTCCTTTTTTCCTCCTTCCTTCCCTCCTTCCTGCCCTCCTTCCTTCTTTCCTTCCTCCCTTCCTCCCTCCTTCAATCCCTCCCTCCCTTTCTACCTTCTTTTTTTTTTTTTGTAGTATGATTCCATACTTATCTTTTAAAACTTAAAGTCTAACTGGTGGCACAACCTATAAAAATATAAAGAGCTAAATAATAGTACAAATTTAGGCAATAATCCAATATTAATATAAACCTTATGCAAATATATATTTTATACACACAAATTACAATACAAATATACATATAATGAAATACATACCATAAAAATTCATAAAAGAAATTTTATTACAAGAAAACAGGGTTAATAACATAGTGATATTAGGAGTCTCTAATATTCCTCATTGGGTAAACCTAAAAGCAAAATAGACAAAAAGAAAAATGGAAAACTGAATGAATTGTTGGAGAATCTAGTTAAAAAATAGTTATGCAGCATTTTGACTGGGACTGCAAAAGAATAAATTCATTCATCATATGTATATATGCACATATGAATGAAGTACATATATATGCATATATGTGTATACATATATTCCATATCATATGTGTGCGTGCACACACACACACACACACACAGACACAGTATTTCTCAGTCCCACATAGCATTTTTATAAATCATGTGTTAGGACTCAAAAAAGTTTCAAACAAAGGTAAAAAGACAAAAATACTAAATACATCTTTAAATACTAAATACATTAATACATTAATAATAAATACATTAATAATATCTTAATGAATTACTAATTAATTTAGGGAATGAACAAAAAACACAAACCAAAATTGAGATAATAGTAAAATTCTCAATAATAGATATAGATATAAGAACAAATTATAAAAAAAAACTATAATTATATAAAAGATAATGACAATACAAAATATCAAAATTTACAGAATGTAGTTAAATTTTTAAAGGAAAAAAAATCCCTTAAAATATGCATGGATAAGTTGTAGCATAGTATTGTGATGGGATGTTACTATGATGAAAGAAATGATAAGCTCAATGACTTTAGAAAAACATGGAAAGACTTACATGAAATAATGAAGAACAACTTGAACAGAACCAAGATAACATTCTATATTGGAACAGCAATATTGTTTTAAGAACAACCTTGAGCAAATACATTATTTTGTCTATTCTAAAAGGCAAAATTTGCTATAAAGGATATATGAAAAAAATACTTTCTACATCCAGGAAAAGAACTGTTAAATAAAAGTATATATAAAAGTGTGTGTGTGTGTGTGTGTGTGTGTGTGTGATTGTGTATGTGTGTATATAGTAGTAGCCATCTCTAAAGTGGGGATGGAAGAAAAAATTACATGATAATTTTGTTAAATGTTTGAAAGGAATAGCATCTTCTACATAGTAGATTTGCAGTTTCATATGAGTTCAATTCTCTTTTTAAAAATTGTATCCTATTATGGAAAAGCTTATTTTATTTCATAAATTAAAATCATTTTAAAAATAAACATGAATAAAATTTAAAAAGATTAATGAACCAAATATAAAATTAAAAATTAGAGAATATGCAAGGCTAGAATAAGTACAAAAGAGTAAGCCTTGAAAATTAGAGAAATACACATATTAGAAACAAGGAAGCCCTTGAACTAATAATATTAAAAGCTGGTTCTTTGAAACTAGTAAAAAAAATAAAATATAGCCAGAATCATTTTAGAAGAGGATAGGACATGAAATCAATAAAATAAAAATTGAAAGTAAAATTATAATGAAAGTACAAGAAATAAAAATAATTATCAGACATTTTTATGCCCAGTTATATGCTAATAAAACTAAGAAGGGAAATAAATTGAGTTCTACTTTCAAAATTATAAAATACTCAAAATAAGAGAATACCAAATAGTGACCTTAAATAGTTTAATGTCAGAAAAGCAAGCATTACTAATTATAATAAAATGCTGAAGTTAGGAAATGGTAAAGCAGGAGAGAAACCCCAGGACCAGGGAATTTACAGGAAAATTGGATCAAATTTTGGAAGGAAAACAATTATTCTTGCAAGTTGAAAAATGAAATTATCTACCAAATTCCTTTTATTAGATAGATATAGTAGTAATTCTTAAACCAAGAAAAATAAAGGAACTATAATCCAATATCATCAAGGAACATGAATTTAAATAAAATCTTTTCAAATAAACTACAGAAATTCAAGAAAGCATTCATTATGACAAATTGGATTTATGTCAGAGATGTATATATGGTTCCCTAATAGGAAAACAACAGCATAATTAAACATTATATACAAAGCACTTAAAACAATGTATTTATTTTAATAGATGTATTAGAAGTACTCGAAATACAATACTCATTTATGCTAAAAACTTTCCAAATATAGGTATAGGTGATTCTTGTGTAATATATTTAAAATATCTATCTAAAACCAAAGCCAATCATTATATATAATGGGGATACACTAACAAATTCCAGAAATACAGAAAAAAAGAAAATTGTGATATTGTTTTAGAAATGTTAACACCAAATCAGAGAAATGCAAATTAAGACAACTCTGAGGTACCATTACACCCCTGTCAAATTGGCTAAGATGACAGGAAAAAATAATGATGAATGTTGGCGGTGATATGGGAAAACTGGGACACTGATGCATTGTTAGTGGAGTTGTGAATGAATCCAACCATTCTGGAGATCAATCTGGAATGATGCCCATAAAGTTATCAAACTGTGCATACTCTTTGATCCAGCAGTGTTACTACTGGGCTTATACCCCAAAGAGATACTAAAGAAGGGAAAGGGACCTGTATGTGCCAAAATGTTTGTGGCAACCCTGTTTGTAGTGGCTAGAAACTGGAAAATGAATGGATGTCCATCAATTGGAGAATGGTTAAGTAAATTGTGGTATATGAATGTTATGGAATATTATTGTTCTCTAAGAAATGACCAGCAGAAGGAATACAGAGAGGCTTGGAGAGACTTACATGAACTGATGCTGAGTGAAATGAGCAGAACCAGGAGATCATTATATAACTCAACAATGATACTGTATGAGGATGTATTCTGATGGAAGTGGATTTCTTTAACAAAGAGAAGATCTAACTTAGTTTCAATTGATCAATGATAGACAGAAGCAGCTACATCCAAAGAAAGAACACTGGGAAATGAATGTAAACTGTTTGCATTTTTTTGTTTTTCTTCCCGGGTTATTTCTACCTTCTGAATCCAATTCTCCCTGTGCAACAAGAGAACTGTTCAGTTCTGCACACATATATTGTATCTATACTGTGACATTTAACATGTATAGGACTGCTTGCCATCTGGGGTAGGGGGTGGAGGGAAAGAGGGGAAAAATTAGAACAGAAGTGAGTGCAAGGGATAATGTTGTTGTAAAAAAATTACCCTGGCATGGGTTCTGTCAATAAAAAGTTATTTAAAAAAAGAAATATTAATACTAGGTAAAACAAGAGAAAGAAATTAAAAGCATCAAGATAAAGGGATATAGATCAAACTATTCTTTTTAGTGCATGACATAAAAGCTCATTTAACAGATTATAGTGAATTTGCTCAAAATCTCATTGAGACAATTAATAGCTTTAATAAATTTTAGACTATTAAATAAGCCCATAAATTGACAGTATTTCTATATGACAATTAAAAATATTAATTACACTATAGAAGTGGTTGTGATAGTAGTCGTAGTCGTAGTCGTAGTAGTTGTAGTAGTCGTTGCCGTTGTAGTAGTCGACGTTGTTGTCATTGTTGTCGTCATAATAGTAGTAATAGTAGTAGTCATAGTCATAGTCATCACAGTAGTAGTAGAATATAAGAGGCAATAATAGAAACAGAGCCCCATTCAAAGTCACTAAAAATCCACAAAATATTTAGAAATAAAAACACCTAATGCAATAAATAATGATAAATGTAGGATTCATGAGAAAATAGCTCATTTAGATCACAAACTCTATTGTAAAGTAACAATTATAAAAAAAATTGATAATGGTTAAACATAGAAAAGTGGATTAATGAAACCATCTGGACAAAGTAGAATCAGAAATAATTGATTCAACAACCAGAGGTTGATAAACCTGAAAACATGGATATCTTAACTAGAAAAGAACTCCCTTTTTGCTAAGAATTACTAGGAGAACTGGAAAGCAATTTGGCATAAATTACACTTAGACCAATTTCTTATGTCATATTCCATAATGTGTTCTAAATGGTTATGTGACCTGAATACTAAAGATGATACCATGAAACAATTAGAAGACAAGTAGATTTGATCTCTTTCATAGCTATGAGTATGGATTGATTAAAAAAAAAAAAACAAGTGATAGAGGCACTTTCAAAAGATAAAACTGATAAGTTTGATTGCATGAAATAAAAAAAAATTGCACAATAAAATGAATTTACTTACTATAAAGATGAAGGGGAAAGCTAGGAAAAAAAAACTTTACATCAAATAACTTTGATAGAATTACAAAAAAGCCATTTCTCTATGATCTATTGTTCAAGAGATTAACAAAATTGCACACTGTTAATAACCATAAAATCAGTCAACAATGAATTATTAGTATGAGTTTAGCATGGACTAGATATTGTCAAGGCACCGGATGTAGTGTACAAATACAAAAATATAAAAATCTTTCCTCAGGAAAGACTTATAAGGGTGACAAGTACATACATATATAACAAAGTTTATAAATAGAAAGATGTACAAAGTAATTAATATAAGGTAGTTGGAGAGAGAAGTTATTTAGGTTTAAAGTAGAAGATTATACATGAGTTCTATCTTTAAAAAAGTGAAAGACTCTTTGAGATTGAGATTAGAAAGTACATTCCAATCATGTGAAGGGTTAATTAAAAGGCAAGGAGGAGGAAGATAAAGTGTCCTGTGCAAAGAAAAGAAAGGAGGCTTTTTTAAAAATTATAATATTTGTGACAGACATTAACATTCAATGAGAATTTTTTAAACAAGAAAGTAAATCAGACAGCTCAAGATTTTTGCCACTATGCCCAATAACTGAGCAAAATTGACAATATTAAAAGGCTTGTAGAAAAAATAGGCACATTAATACACTGATGGTGAAGTTATGAATTAGCAAAACCATTCTTTTATTTTTAAAGCATTTTGAAAATTTTCAAAACATATGCATAGATTATTTTCAATATTCATCCTTGAAAAACCTTGTATCCTAAATTTTTCCTTTTCTGTTCCCCATAACAGAATATGCTTCATTATGAAGCAAATAATCCAATATATGCTGAATATGTGCAATCCCTCTATACATATTTCCACAACTATCATTATGCACAAGAAAAATTAGATTAAAAAGGAAAAAAAAATAAGAAAGAAGTAAAATACAATCAAACAACAACAATAAGAAAAGTGAAAATACTATGTTGTGATCCACATTTAGTCTCCATAGCCCTGTCTCTGAGTGCATATGACTCTCTCCATCACAAGACCAATGAAAGTGACTTGAATCACCTCACTGTTCAAAAGATCCATCTTTAAACAAAGAAAGAAAATTATAGACCAATCTCCTTAAGGAATATTGATGCAAAAATCTTAAATAAAATATTATCAAAGAGATTACAGATAATCATCTTCAGGATAATACACCACAACCAAGTAGGATTTATACCAGGAATACAGGGTTGGTTCAATATTAGGAAAACTATTAGCATAATTGACTATATCTATAACGAAATTAAGAAAAATCATATGATTATTTCAATAGATGCAAAAGAGGCATTTGATAAAAATCCAACATCCATTCCTATTAAAAACACTAGAGAATATAGGAATAAATGGACTTTTCTTAAAATAGTTGGAAGCATCTTTTTAAAACCATCAGTAAGCATCATATGTAATGGGAATAAACTAAAACCATTCCCAGTAAGATTAAGGGTGAAACAAGGTTGCCCATTATCACCATTGCTATTCAATATTGTATTAGAAGTGCTAGATTTGGCAATAAGAGAAGAAAGAGTGATCAAAGGAATTAGAATAGGTAATGAGGAAATCAAATGATCATTCTTTGCAGATGATATGATGGTATACTTAGAGAACCTCAGATAATCAAATAAAAAGCTATTAGAAATAATTCACAACTTTAGCAAATTTGCAGGATACAAAATAAATCTACATAAATCCTCAGTATTCTTATATATCACTAACAAAGTCCAATAGCAAGAGATACAAAGAGAAATTCCATTTAAAATAACTGCCAATAGTATAAAATATTTGGGAATCTATCTGCCAAGGGAAAGTCAGGAACTATATAAGCAAAACTACAATACACTTTCCATACAAATCAAATCAGATCTAAGCAATTGGAAAAATATCAAGTGCTCATGGATAGGTCAAGCAAATATAATAAAGATGACAATACTCCCTAAACTAATATATTTATTTAGTGCTATGCCAATCAAAGTCTCAAGAAACTATTTTACTGAACTAGAAAAAATAACAACAAAATTCATCTGGAAGAACAAAAGGTCAAGAATTTCAAAGGAATTAATGAAGAGAAAAGCAAATGAAGGTGGCCTAGTTGTACCAGATCTAAAACTATATTATAAAGTAGCAGTCCTCAAAACCATTTTGTACTAGCTAAGAAATAGAATAGTTGATCAGTGAAATAGGTTAGGTTCATGGAACAAAATAGCCAATGACTATAACAATGTAGTATTTGACAAACCCTAAGATCCCACCTTTTGGGATAAGAATTCAGTATTTCACAAAAACTGCTGGGAAAATTGGACTACTGTGGCAGAAAGTAGGCATAGACCCACATCTAACACCATATACCAAGATAAGGTCAAAATGGATTCATGATCTAGACATAAAGAATGATACTATAAACAAATTAGAAGAACATAGGGTAGTTAACCTCTCAGATTTGTGGAGGAGGAAAGAATTTGTGACCAAAGAACAACTAGAAATCATTTTGATTATATTAGATAATTTTGATTATATTAAATTAAAAAAATGTGCAAACAAAACTAATGCAGACAAGATTAGAAGGGAAGCAATAAACTGGGAAAACATTTTTACAGCCAAAGGATCTGATAAAAGCCTCATTTTTAAAATATATAGAGAACTGACTCAAATTTATAAGAAATCAAGCCATTCTTCAATTGATAAATGGTCAAAGGATATGAAGACAATTTTCAGATGAAGAAATTGAAACTATTTATAGCCACATAAAAAGGTGTTACAAATCACTACTGATCAGAGAAATGCAAATTAAGACACTACACATCTGTCAGATTGGCTAATGATAGGAAGATAGGAAAAGATAATGAAGACTGTTGGAGGGGATGTGGGGAAAACTGGGACACTGATACATTGTTGATGGAATTGTGAATACATCCAGCCATTCTGGAGAGCAATTTGGAACTATGCTCAAAAAGTTATCAAACTATATCTATTTTGATTATATCCCAAAGATATCCTAAAGGAGGGAAAGGGACCCACATGTTCTAAAATATTTGTGGCAGCCCTCTTTTTAGTGACAAGAAACTGGAAATTGAGTGGATGCCCAACAATTGGAGGATGGCTGAATAAATTATGGTATATGAATGCTATGGAATACTATTGTTCTGTAAGAAATGATCAACAGGATGATTTTAGAGAGCCTTGGAGAGACATACATGAACTGATGCTAAGTGAAATGAGCAGAACTAGGATGTAGAATGATCTACATGGCAACAAGAAAACTATACAATGATCAATCCTCATGGAAGTGGCCCTCTTCAATATTGAGATGATTCAAACCAGTTCCACTTGTGCAGTGATGAAGAGAGACATCTACACTCAGAGAGAGGACGATGGGAACAGAGTGTGGAACATAACATAGCATTCTCACTCTCTTTATTGTTATTAGCTTGCATTGTGTTTTCTTTCTCAGTTTTTCTTTTTCTTCTTGATCTTATTTTTCTTGTGCAACAAGATAACTGTATAAATATATTGATGTACATATATTGGGTCTAACATGTATTTCAATATATTTAATGTATTGGACTACCTCCAGCTAGGGGAGCGAGCAGGGGGAAGGAAGGAAAAATTTGCAACAAAAAGTTATGCAAGTGTCAGTGTTGGAAAAAACGCCCCATGCATATGCTTTGTAAATTAAAAAAAAAACTTCAATAAAAAAGGAAAAAATAAAATTATTTATTGTAATGGATGTCATTCTAGTGGGAAGGAGTTATAAGGAGGGAAATGTATTTTAAAAAGATATCAATGAAATCTATTAAAAATAACAATACAAGATAAGACTTGAACTCTGCTTTCTTAACCCAGATGTGACATTCTTTTCATTGTACCACCAGGTCCCTGTGCTGCACCATATATCACCAGGCTACAAATCTTGCACCCAGGAATTCTCAGTAAATTGGAGGCAGAGAAGTTTTGAAACACCTACAGGGTGTTTATCAACCACTCTGTGAATTGCCCCGATGAGGCAGAATTACAGCCTAACTCAAGAAGAGACATAGTTTTCCCAATGATGCAATAACATTCTATTGCTTTCTAAACCATAGTTTACTCAACTAGCCTTGTTACTGGAATCATTTGCTAAGCTGCTTATAAGATACTCACATGTAAACATTTCTATGTAAAGATTTCATTGATTACACAAATGCAGCTATGATAGCTAGCATTTTAAAGGACTCTAATGTTCGCAAAGTACTTTACAAATATTTTCTCATTTTATCCTCACAGCAACATTGAAAAATAGATAGGTACCCTTTTATCCTCTTTATACAGAAGAGGAAACTGGGACAGAGATTTAAGTGTTTTTTTTTTTCCCCAGAGTTACACAGATAATAAATGTTTGAGTCTAGACTCGAACTCAGGGCTTTTTTATGCCAGATTTGACTATCCAATATAAAGATGACTTTCCATGCTCTGCCTATTTTCTTCAAAATAGATTTCTTGACTTAGTTTAAGGGAATGAGATTATGGCACTTAATGAATTTATAATTCATAATTTATAATGAATGAGTAATGAATTTAGTGGAGATTGGTGTTGTGCCTTAAAATCATGGCCATTTCAAATCAGAAACTAAACCAAACCTTTAAACCAATAATTTTCATGGCTATGGTTATTTCCAATGACTTGATTGTGAATGACGAGGATACACAAATATAACAAGCAAATAAAGGACCCTATGAAATATTAGGTCTTCTATCTTACTACAAGAAGCCTTTTCCAATCCTTCTTAATGTTTATGTCTTCCTTCCAAGACTATCTCCAATTTTTTTCTGCATATATTTTGTTTGTACATAATGATTTATATGTCGTTTCTACTATTAGTTTGTGAGTTTCTTGAGGGCAGAGACTGTGTTGTTGTTGGTTTTTTTGCCTTTTTTTAATCTTTCAAATTTAGCAAAGTGTTTGGTTCTAAGTAGGAGCTTAATATTTTTAACATGATTATGTTATTTCATGACAATAAATTATCCTAACTCATTTCTGATTTGAGGAAGAATGTGGTATCTGACACATCTCTCTATTTGGAATGTGCCTTGCAGCACAGAGAATAGTGAACAGATAATCCCAGAGAATCCCCAGCTAGAAGGAAATTGATGAAAATTTCTTAGATGACTGATACCTGTGGAACAGAATTGTAGGGTGTTGTTCTCGGTGTATCTGTGATGTTGGGACAACTATGATCCTATGGGATTTGAAACAATTGGCTAGTAACCAGGTCAGAACAAAGGAAAGGTCATATGACTCCTAATTCTTATTGAAACAATCTCTCTTAATTAGGTGAGCATAAATGAGACTGAGAGCCTTGTTCAGCCTCCTTTAGCTATAGTTTTTCGAGGAAAGTTCCAAGAGCAGGAAAATGTTCTAGTGGTCCAGAAATGTATTTGCCATTTGGAATTGAACCTTGTTATGCTGTTAAGGTATATATTTAAATTTTATTTTTTAAAGCAAGGGATAGAAATCTTCCTAATAATAATAATAATAATAATAACATATAATACTAGAATTCTTTCTATTAATAATAATAATTAATAATAATGACCCTAATCTGAAAAACTTGGAAAATAATAACCATTTTTTTATTCAATTCTGAAGGGAGAAACACATCACTGATTGTTGCAATAAGAGAGACAGTATGGTAAAGTGAAAAGAGAAATGAATTTGAAATCAAAGTAGATAGAGCCAAATCGTGTGTGTGTGTGTGTGTGTGTGTGTGTGTGTGTATGCACACGCATATGTTTATGTGTGTTTGTCCTTAGGTGATCTGCCTCTCCTTTCCTCTGCCTTGGTCTTCTCATTTACAAAATGAGGCAATATGACATGATGGATTTGAGGGACCCTTCCAGCTTTTGGATCTTCAGTCTTTGGTTCAAATTCAGATTTTAATACTTACTTGTTGAACAAATCTATGAGTTAAATTTCTATTTCTTTATTGTAAAATAGACCACTTGCATTATAGGAAAAGTATTTTATAAACCAAGAATTGCTTTACAAATGTGAGTTTTATATTATGCTGTCAGCTATAATAATTTGGCATAGTAAACAGAGTAATGGACATACAGGCAGGATGATTTTGATTCAAATCCTGTTTCCGATAATTTCTAAATCTAGCACTGAGCAAGTGACTTCATGTCTCTGAACTTGTTTCATGAAGCTCATATTGATATTGTTTTTATAAAATAGACTAGTTTACAATTGTATCAGCAAATGCTTAAGATTATGTCTTTTTTTTTTAATTTCCCCAACAATGGGAATTTTTAAAAAATGGTAATTGGGGTACATCAGTTTGACCTTTTATAAATTATTGTTTTATTAATTTTTCAAATAGGATTTCATTTCTTTCCAATTACTGGTAGAGATAGCTTACCAACATTCATATTTTATAAAATTTTGAGTTCCAAAATGTTATCTCTCCCTCTCTTCTTCCCTCCCCAAAATATCAAGAAATATTATATAGTTTATACATGTATAATCATGTTGAATATATTTCTATATTAATCATGTTGCAAAAGAAGAAACAGAACAAAAGAAAAAAATCATGGAAAAAAACAAGAAAAAAGTGAAAATAGGAAGCTTTGGTCTGCATTCAGACTCATAGTTTTTCCTCTATAGATGGATAGCTTTTTACATCACTAGTCTTTTGGAATTCTCTTGTATCATGGTAGTGCTGAGAAGAGCTAAATGTATCATAGTTGATCAATGTACAGTGTTACTGTGTACAATGCTCTCCTGGATCTGCTCACTTCACTCAGCATCAGTCCATTTTTTTTTTAAATTAATTTTCTATCCCTGCTACTTTCCTTTCTTCAATGATATATAAGGTTGGGAATTGCAAGGTGAGAGAGGGTATATTGTAACAGATACACATAATTAAGCAAAACAAGTTACTGCATTGACCATATCCAGAAATATATGCATATTTAATCCATCTTTTATCAGTAGGGGAACAGCATTCTTCATAGTTGATTCTCTAAAATCATGTTTCATCATTACTTTGATGAGAGTTCTTAAGCCTTTTAAAAGAATGATTTCAACATAATGTCTTCAAAATAACTCTGATCATGTTACCTCCTTATTGGAGAAGTCTGACTCAATTTCAATTTCTCATAAGATAAAACAAAGTAGTAAGCATTCATAGGTTCCTATGTCAAGAGCTGGAAAGCAATACAGCTAAGCTAACCATCTTATTTTACTGTTGAAAGAATTATTAAATGAAGGAGTTGGACTAGATGAACTATGAAGTCTCCTAGCTTCAGACTAGCAACCTATGGTACTTTAGGGGAAAAGAAAATCATTATGCTATTTTATGTCAGCCTCATTCTGTGCCACTCAGACCAATCCGATTTTAGTCACAAAAAAGATCTCAAGGAGCCTTGAGAGAAAATAAGCATTTTGACCACCACTGGGGCCAATACAAATTGAATCCATTTGCAAAACCTCAGCTCCTTTCTTGTGGGACTATTGGAAGGCAGTTTTTTTGTATTTTGTGAGAGAACATGGCATGATCGCAAGTACAGAGAATATGCAATTTAGTGCTTGTGACTTCTTTTACTGCACAGGGGAACAAGAGATCAATAATAGCAAACAGGAACCAAGGCTGAGCTGCTGAAACCCTGTCAAGTCATGCTTTATTACAAATGGAGATGTGCCCCCGCACTTTCTACTCTGCCCAGTAAAGTTAGCTGGTGTGTAATGCCAATGGACAATGTCTGAAAATAAATTCAAAAACGTGTACAGAGTTTACAATTCTGAAGTAAACATCTGAGGCATATGAGTTAACTTTTATTATTTATTTTAGAAGTTTCAATGTGTGAATCCATATTCTCTATTGCATTTCAAAAAGGCTTTGGCTCTATTGTTGTTCCTTTCCAACAAAAACAGAGAGAATTCCTCTCAATCTGTACCCCTTTTCCCAGCCATACTGGTAACTTCTTTTCTCTTGCTGCTTGATTTATCTATTAATGCTCTTGGCCGCAAAAAGGGAGAATCATATATGTGGAACACAGAACAATTAAACACCAGTGCCAATGTCCCTTGGCTAGCATTTGAAGAGAGAACAGAATTAAATGTTCTGGTGCTGCTCTTTATGATGAGGAGGAGATTGGTCTGTTTTGGATTTTTTATCCATTCATAATAGATCCATATTTTTGAGAAAATGATTTCTCTCTTGATATGTTATAGGGCATGGCTATTAGAATGTGATTTTCAGTACAATGTTTATCATTTGTGGAGAGAGAAATTTACTTTTTAAATGATGGATGTAGAAAAAAAGGCTTCAATTTGGTAGGAATTTTTGTTTCCATTACTTTAGGTAGAATGAAAAGAATGAAGAGAATATTCTGGGGCATGTAGAAACACTGGACTCCATTTTGAGAAAATAACTCCACAACATTCTGGTCATCTCAAATTTGGGCCATGGGGGCTTGCAAAGTATCTTCTTATCTGTCACTGAGTGGATGTAATGGTAAGTAAACTTATACAAAAATCAAAAACTTGCTTTTGTTAATATTCTTATAGTCAAGCTGGCCATGCATAACATTAGAAGCTATTTTTTCTCTCCTTTTGATTGTAAAGTTTGCCTGCCCATGAATAGTTATCATTTATATTTTTTCCATTTCAACCTATAAGGGTCAACTGACTACAAGTTGGCATAGAATATAACGTAGAAAAAGACCTTGATAAAGGGAAGTTAGTGTAAAAATGTCAGTAGTGTATATAAAAATCCCTAGTCATCAAATCTCAGTGAGGTATAGAGATATATAAAAAGTTGAAATTCTAAATACCCTTTTAGCATGATTGCAAACTAGTTCCTCAAAACTAATTAAGCAGCTAAAGAGAAAAGGAATCTACTAGATGTTTCAGTGTCCTACTCTTTGCTCAATTTTAAAGATGTGACAATAGTTAATTGTAATCAATTTTAGATATAAGCCATCATAGTTTAATGGAAAGATACCTAGAAATTTTTTATTGCATTTTTAAACATATTAGACAAGTAGCTGTGAATACTTTAGAATATGACTCCATTCAAAAACTTGAAATATATAGTTGATTCTTGTAGCAAGATTGCCAAATCCTCAGCTAAGGTGACTCAGCTTACTTTTCTGGCCTTAGTGAACATTATTGTTCTTCATGCACTCTTTGGTACAATCAAAATAGCATTCTTGACATCCTCACCCATGGAATTCCATTTACCTTTCCCATGTTTCTGCATTGATTTTTTCCCTCATGCCTATAATACATTTTCTTCTATCTTTACCTCTTAGGACCCCTACTTTCATTTAAAACTCATCAATTGGTACCATTGATAGGCTTTCCTGATTCCTCTGCTTCTATTTACCATTTATCACTTGAAAAAGACTGTGTATTTATTTTGCATGTATTTTATTTATATTTTTATGTAATACCAGTTCTTATCTTTATCCTTAGCCTTAAAAAGTACATATTTTCTACTTTGATGAATATAAGCTTCTTGATAATGACAGTTTTATTTCTGTCTTTGTGTCTCTAGTTCCTGTCATATATTAAGACATTACTAAATACTGGTTGAATGATTGAATGATTCCAAAGTTTTTGAGAACAGGGATGATATTTTACTTAAACTTTTTAATTTTCCTCTACTCCTAGCGCAGTGCCTTACACATGTCAGATACTTAATAAGTATAGAAAATCTTTCAGCTACCACTTTACTCCTATCAGCTCAGGTAATATGTCATAAAAGGAAAATGTTTGATGTTGGAGGGGATATGGGAAAACTGAGGCACTAATGAACTATTGGTAGAGTTGTGAACTTATCCAACCATTCTAGAGAGCATTCTTGAACTATGTCCAAAAGACTATAAAACTGTGTACACCCTTTAATCCAGAAACACCACTGTTACCTCTGTATCTCAAAGACATCAAAAAAGATAAAGAACTTAATTTCTGTTAGCTCTATTTGTGGTGATTAAACATCGGAAATTGAAGGGATGTCAATCAACAGGGGAATTGGCTAAACAAGCTTTGGTAAATGATTATAATTTAATAGTATTGTGCTATAAAAAATGACAAGCAATTAAAAAACTATATTTCTTTGGGTAGAACTTCTAAAGATAAAGGTATGATACTCTATATGAACAGAGCAAAGGGAGAGGAGGGAAGAAAGAAATAGAGAGACATAAAGAAAAATAGAGACAGAGACAGAAGGGAAAGGAAAAAAAATAAATTACAAGCAGGATGATCTCAGAAAAATCTGGGAAGACTTACAGGAATTGCATAGTGAATTAAATAGAGCCAGGAGAACACTGTATATAGTAGTGGCAATATTATATAATGAATATCTATGAATAATTTAGCTAATCTCAGCAAGACAATGATTTAAGATAGTCCAGAAGGACTAATTATGAAACATACTATCTATCTACCCCCAGAGAAAGAACTAATATTGTTTGAATGTAGACTGAAGCATGTTGTTTTTCACTTTCTTTTTTTAAAATTTTTCTTTTATTTTAATCTTCTTATAGTCATTTTGTATAAGATGTGATTGCTTACCATCTTAAGGAGGAAAGAGGAAAAAGGAAAAGAGAAAAGAATAGAATTTATAATTCAAAACTCTAATTTAAATTTTAAATTAATTTAATCTAATACAAATAATTTAATTTAAAAATATTTAAAGTGAAAAAGTATAGAAAATATGAATATTTAAGTATCAAGAAAAGTACTTATATGTGATGTTTATATGTGATGTTGATGAATAATTTTGAAATGCTAAGAGGTGCTAGCAATTGTAATCTGTTGTCCATTTAAAGAAAAATTTTGACTAGCTCACTATATTTAGAGCATGTGCTTCAAAAAATTCAAAAAATATATCGTGAAGGCTTGACATTGATCCACACTTCTGTATTACAGACTTTGTAAATAATAGTATGTGTTGGGATGCCATTTGGAGCTCAGGATGTACTTGTTGCTTATGAGACTACATTCATAGCCTCAACTAGCACAATGCTGAAGCCAGGAATATGAAAATATGAAGAAAACTTGGAACAATTATTAAGGATGAAAATTAGTAAGGATGAGAAAGAATGTTTGTTGATACTACTGTGGTGATAATGGTTTCTAGTGTGAGATGAACTATCTTCAGGGAATTGGATTAGAAGGTACAAATGTCTAGAAATAGTGATGGAAGTGACCCGATAGGAAGCCACATGGGCACAATATTTAGCAAAACAGATATTTCTGGATAAAACAGACCAATTAGACGTCAAGTTATGTATTTGATTTAGGAGATATAGACACCAAAGCCTAATTTAGGCACTCCTCACTGGAGGCTTTGGAGAACAGGGATAAACTTCATATAATGGGAGGTGACAGTCTAGACCTTAAATGAACATAGTCTTTAGTGGCAAGATATCCTTAGAGAAACTGAACTCCCACTTCTGATATCTTGTCATGAGGAATGTCACAGGGTAGTTAGACCTTGAAGTGTTGATTTATTTTCCTTGTGCTACCTTTCTACATTATTTAATTAAATATTTTATTGTTGAATTCATGATATTTGCATTGCCTGTGAGCAGCAAGAATTTTTCGACCAGGAGATGGAGTAGTGAATTGTATTACTGTATAACTTGCATACTCCACATTTAACCTGGGAAAGTAACTAGGGACTCCAAATACAGAGTATGAGGAATCCTAGTATCATCCAATATTTAACACTTGAGCCCATTAATAATAATCAGACTTGTCCACATTTGAATTTCTCCTAATATTAATGGAAAATGGGTCATTTTGCTTAACTATATGCCTCAGTAGTGATTTAAACATGAGCTTGATTAGATCTCTCTGAAAGTGATCCCAAAGGAAGAATTAAAGATACCTATATATCTTATCTGATTGGGAAATTGTTGTGGTCATTCATGCTTGCTGAAGCACTGGTTTGCTATTCTGTTGATCTGGGAAAGAGATTAAAAACCAATTTAAAATAACTGGACTACAACATTCAGTTCACTTTGAAGTACTAATATGATACAGGCAACCTGAAACTCTAGTGAAGCTTATCTTTTTCTTTTTCCCTTTGGTGCAGTTCATAGCTTCCTATTTGCAGGTGGTGTTGGAAATGGGTCTACTGAAGGAAACAGAGCTTTTCAGTATTTTGTCTTTGCCAAAATCAGGTAATAACTAGAAATCAATGTGGAAGACACAGTACTCATGAGAAAACTAGATACATTTAACTTGGCATATTTCCTAAGAAGAGTCTCTGAACCAGTAAAAGTAAGTCAGTGGTGTAGGAGGATAGCATTGCAGTGTCAATGGGCAATTTTTACAGATTAATGTACTTTCAATGATACTTCAAATGAGAAAAATTTTTCTTCTCAAACATTTACTCATTAACTTGTTCTAGAGGTTAAAATTCTGCTTTTAAATGATCATTTAATTGCTATAAGTTACCAATAGAATTAGAAATAGAATTTAACTCCTGCCCCAACTATTAATTCTACATATGGTACACATCTAAAATTATGCTATGAAAAATTTACTTTTAGATATATATTTCTGCATTCTAATTATAAGAATATTTATCAGGTATAATATTATAAAAATATCTACTTTTATTTCTATATCTGAGTACTATATTAAATAGCTGTTTAATTTGGTTTTTCATTCTGTTTATCTTTCACAAGTAGAAAAAATATAGATAAAACATAATCACAAAATTGAATTCTTCCATATCCAGTCCTGTGTTAGTTATTAGTTTTACTCAAATGCAATTTAAGAAAAACAACATTGCATGAGGGCAGTTAGTATCATAGGAATGAAATCAGACTTTTTTGTTTTGAGGGTATTTGTATTTGAGGATATTTGACTGGGGTGATTTGGGGTAAGAGGAGATGTAAAGAGTTTAGTGTTTAGGCCCCAAAGTTATAACACAGGTGCAGAAAATCATCAACTGTACTGATAAGTGGAGATAGTACTTATACATAAGAATTGGCCATACACCATAGTATTCAGATAAATGCAAATGGAATTGATGATCCAAATTCATCTAGATTTCCAGAAAGACTGATCAACTTATTGCCATGCATCACAATATATAACCCTGGAAAGAATCACAAAAATGATTTTCTTCCAATTCTTCATTTTATTGTTTTACAGATGAGTAAGAATCAAATGATTGCCTTAAGATGATGTAGATTGCCAGTATTAGATCCAGAATTAGAACCCAATTCTTTTGATTCCAAAGTCAATGTTCTGTCTATGTGACATTGGCTCCAATTTCTCAGACTTGTTCTCTGTTTTTTTCTAAATACCAACTCTGTGTTCTACTTCTAATTCCCTTTTCAGATAGAACTTTGAATTACAATTCAAACACAGCATACCATCTTACTTCATCAAATGGCTAGTGTCTTAAGAATATGTAGCTCAAGACATCCTAGCCAAAGCTCTAGCATCCTTGGCCTGTCCCTCAAGATTTTGAGGGAGAACAGAATTTGATTTAGGGACTGTATCTCTGGATTGTGTGATTAGATCTATGATATGATTGATATAGGAAATTATCAGATGAGGAAACTTCCTCTACCAATGTAGTTCATCACCTTCACTACAACTTGTATTCCTAGAGAGCTACCTAGAATGCTGAGAGATTAAATGATTTATCTAGTGTCATATGGTCATTAAGTGTCAGAAGTGAGATGTGAGGTTGAGTCTTCCTGAATCCAAGGTCAACTATGTATATACTATGGCAAAATGACTCAGGGAATTCAGAGAGGGAAAGATCAGGCATAGAGATGGTTTAAAATTCATGAGGTTTGGAAGTAGAGTACAATAAAAGCAAGTCCTGTATAGCCAGTTGATGGGGAAACAATCTCAAGGAAACAGTTGGGGCATCCTTAGGCATTAGGAGAGAAAATAGCATGGGTGTAATCGCAATAGAGCCTATATAGGAGTTTTAGTACTAGTTCTGGATTCAAAGGATCTGGTTGAAAATCATCACTCAGACATTTGCCATCTCTTTGGCCCTATGTATGACATTAAGATTCTTTTCTGGATAATTCTTGGTTAAGCAGAAAATTTGCTCCTGAACACTTTCTTTTATTGATATTTTACTGCTTATGATTTTTTAAATCATATGTATACATTGTTTTGTCTGTATAGCCACCTCTATTACCTGATAAACTGAAAAATGGAAAGTATGTGTTGTGATTATGTAGCAAGTGGTAGCAACTTTAACGTCAAAAAGTACTCAGTAAGTATAGTTGACTAAGAGACTTAGTTAATTTCTTAATAATTTGATGCCTATAAAACCTGATAGCCTAATGCAGAATGAAAGATTTATTGCTAGAGGGAAGCTCAACAGCCATCTAGTTCAACTTCCTCATTTAACACCTGAGAAAACTGAAACTTGGTAAAATGAAAAGTCATATAACTGGTAAATAACAGAGGCAGGATTTATGCATCTATCTTTTGATTTTGGATCCCACTATACAATATTGTCTTTTCAAAGATGTTTCATCAGACATTTATGCATCATATTTCCTAACTGCTTAAATCAACTAATATTCTTTTCTTTACTGTGGTTTTGCAGAAGGGATGTTTCATCCTTGTCAGGGCCAAGGTCTCCCAAAGTAATTACAGTTCCAACATGACATTGAAATGTAATCTTGTGGAATATCTACCATACTGAGAGAAGGATTTCTTTTTTCTCCTAAAAAATGTTGACAGAAAGCCTGATAGGGTCAAGTTGATGGCAGCCATTAAACTCTACCCAGGAGCAAATGGGCTGAAGCTTTTTTGAAGCATACATTGTTCCTTCTCAGCTACGCTCGTTAAAGGAAGACTCTTTTGCTTCTAAAGAACAGACTTATTTTTCTTCTAACTATGGGTTCACTTTTGAGTTTTATTTCCTATTAGCATTCATATTGTTTTTTTTTCCCATCCTGGGATCATAGTTTTATTTTTATTTTTTATTTGTTCAGTATTTTATTTTTCCCCAGTTACACGTAAAACAATTTTTTAACATTTGTATTTAAAACGTTGAGTTCCAGACTCTCTTCTCCCTCCCCACCTCACCTCCTTCATTGAGAAGGCAAGCAATTTGATATAGGTTATAATGTGTAGCCTTGCAAAACATTTCTATAATATAATATTTACAACTATAATAGTGTTGTAAAAGAAAACATAAACTTCAAGAAAAAATAAATAAAGATTTTTATTTTAAAACTATGCTTCCATCTGTATTCAGACACCATCAGTTCTTTCTTTGGGGATGGATATCATTTTTCATCCTAAACCCTTGAGAGTTGTCTTGGATCATTGCATTGCTGAGAAAAGCTCGGTCATTTGCAGCTGACCATCATACGTTATTACTGTTACTTTGTATACAGTGCATTTCAATTTACATCAGCTCATGGAAGTCTTTCCAGGTTTTCTTAAGAGCATGCTGCTCTTCATTTTTTATAGGACAACAATATTTCATCATAATCACACAGCACATTTTGTTCATTCACTTCCCAATTGATGGACATTCCTTAATTTCCAATTCTTTGCCACTCAAAAAGAACTGTTGTAAATATCTTGAAAAAAATCTTTTTTGGGATGCAGACTTAGTAATGGTTTTACTAATTCAAAGAATATTCTTAGTTTTATAGCCTTTTGGGCATAGTTTCAAATTGCTCTTTAGAATGGTTGCCTGAATTTACAATTTTATCAACAATGCATTAATTTCTTGTGTTTCTCATATCCCTTTCAATATTTGTCATTTTCCTTTTCTGACTTATTAGCCAATCTAAGAGATATGATGTAGTAACTCAGGATTGTTTTAATCTGCATTTCTCCAATCAACCCATTCTTTTCTGGGTAAGTGATTCTTAGTTGTAATCCTAGATCTTTTGTCCTCTGCAGTAGTATATTCCAAACCCTATGATTTATTAATGTAGAAGTTGCTAAAATTTATGTAATTTTGACTGTGGTTTCATTACACTTAAATTGTTTCTTTCTGGGTGCTTGTAATATTTTTTCCTTGACCGGAATTCTGGAATTAGCTATAATATTCCTGGGAATAATCATTTTGGTATTTTTCAAAAGGTATTTGTGGATTCTTTCAGTTTCTATTTTACCTTCTGGTTCTGGAATATCAAGGCAATTTTCCTTTATAATTTCTTGAAAGATGATGTATAGCCTTTAAATTTTTTTTCATAATGGCTTTCAGGTAGTCTAATAATTTTTTTAAATTATCTCTCCTGGACCTATTTTTTTAGTTGTTTATCCAATGAGTTATTTCATAATGGCTTCTATTTTTCATTATTTTAGTTTTCTTTTATTGTTTCTTAATTTTTCATAGTCATTAACTTCCATTTGCTCAATCCTAATTTTTGAGGACTATTTTTCTTCAGCAAATTTTTATGGCTTTCTTTCTATTTGGCTAATTTTTAAAGGCATATTTTCCTTGATTGACTTTTTGTACTTCTTTTATCATTTGGCTTAATCTCTCTTTTTTTAAGATTTAATATAATTCAATATTTTTTGTGTGTCTCTACCTTGTGTCTCCTTGACTTTTTTTTATAATAATTTTCTTTCATCTCTCTCATTTCTCTTCCTAATTTTCCCTCTAATTCTCTTACTTGATTTTCAAAATTAAAAAAAAAAACTCTTCCATGGTTGCAAACCAATTCATATTTTTCTTGGAGGCTCTGGATATAGGAGCTTTGACTTTATCTTCTTCTGGGGGTGTGTTCTGCCACTCTAGAATTTGTTTAGAGTTATTATTTAAAGGTATTTGAAGGGGTTTGATTTCTATCTTTATTCTGCCATCTTGTCCCTGCCCTCACAGTTTTAAATGAAAGAAAATCATTATCTTATTTTCCTTTTGAATAGAGACAAGGAGGCAGTCAAGAGCAGAGAAAAGTAATCAGAGTGCGAGAGGACATATGATTATTGAAAGGAAGAGTGGTCTTGTCATCAGAGTACCTAGATTTCAGTCCTGGCCATAATACTTACTAGTCAGGTGAGCTTAAATAAGTTACTTGACTTTTTGAATTGTATTTTCTTTGTTTCTTTTCTTTTCTTTTCTTTTCTTTTCTTTTCTTTTCTTTTCTTTTCTTTTCTTTCTTTCTTTCTTTCTTTCTTTCTTTCTTTCTTCCTTCCTTCCTTTCTTTCTTTCCTTTCTTTCTTTTGTTTCTTTTCTTTTCTTTTCTTTTCTTTTCTTTCTTTCTTTTCTTTCTTTCTTTCTTTCTTTCTTTCTTTCTTTCTTTCTTTCTTTCTTTCTTTCTTTCTTTCTTTCTTTTTTTTCTGGGGCAACTGGGGATAAATGACTTGCCCAAGTTCACACGGCTAGGAAGTGGTAAGTGTCTGAAATTTGAACTCAACTCCTCCTGATTTCAGGACTGTGGCTCTATCCACTGTGCCACTTAGCTGCTCCTTGAATTGTATTTTCTACATCTGTTCAGTGGAAATGATGAAGACGGAAATGATAAATTATGCATATGGACATACATGTCTATATTTAAAGTTTGAAAGGAAAATGATTGTAGCAGCTCTTTTGGTAGTGGCAAAGAACTGGAAATTGAGTGTATGCTCATTATTTGGAGAACAGCTGAATAAGTTATGGTATATAAATGTTACAGAATGTTATTGTTTTATAAGAAATTGTCAGCAGGATTATTTCAGAAAGGCCTGGAGAGACTTACAAGAACTGATGTTAAGTGAAGTGAGTAGAAACAAGAGAACATTGTACACAGTGACAACAAGATTATGTGATGATAAATTCTAATGGAAGTAGCTCTTTTCAAAAATGAGGTGATTTAGATCACTTGCAATAGTTTTGTGATGGATAGATCCATCTGCACCCAGAGTCAGGACTGTGGGAACTGAATGTGGATCACAACATAGTATTTTGCCTTTTTATTGTTGTCTGCTTGCATTTTGTTTTATTTTCTCATTTTTTCCCTTTTTAATCTGATTTTTCTTGTGCAGCATGATATTTGTGGAAATATGTATAGAAAAATTGCATATGTTTAGCATATATTAGTTTACTTGCTCTCTAGGGGAGATGGTGGGAGTAAGGGAGGGAGTAAAAAAAAAAACAGAACACAAGGTTTTGCAAGGGTGAATGTTGAAAACTACATATGTTTTGAAAATAAAAAAGTTTTTATAAAAAGTTTGCAAGGCACTTGATCCTCATAACATCCCTGTGAAGTAGGTGCTATTGCACTCACTCTCTCTCTCTCTCTCTTTCTCTCTCTCTCTCTCTCTCTTTCTCTTTTTCCCTTACAAATAAAGAAATGGAGCCTGAATTGGGCAGGATAATACAGGTAGAAACTATTTCAGGTAGAATTCCAGGTTGCCTTTTTACTTACTGCTCCACCTAGTGGATAAAAATAGAATTTACTTAATAGTATTCCTAATAAGATTTATAGACAATGTATAAATATATAATTTTTTGAAAATCTTAAGGCACTATCTAAATGTGAAGTGTGATATCATCATCATCATCATCATCATCATCATCATCATCATCATTGCCATTATCATTTATCTGTGTAACCATGGACTATTCACTTAATTTCTCTGAATTTCAGTTATAAAGAGTTAATAATTATGATTCCTCCCTCAGAAGTTGCTATGAGGAAAGTAATTCATAAACATTAAAACACCAAATGCAATGTGAATTTACTCAGAGACTGGTATGTTTTGTTCTCTATATTCTTAGGGTCTCATGACCAAAAAACATTTCATCCCCAGATAACCAGCCTACTGGTATCATCTTCCTCCTTCTCCTTTTCCTCTTCTTCTTCCTCTCCCTCCTCATCAGTTTCTTCTTGCCCTTGTTCTTCTTGTTTTACTTCTTCATTTCTCTGTTTATCTATTTACCTGTCTAACTAAATCTCCCTTGTTGCTAGTGTTTTTCTTCTCCAAATCACCTTGTATTTATGTTGAATATACTACTCTTCCTCTCTCTATGTTGTATTCCCCCAATAAAATGATAGCAGAACTTCTTTCACATTTATCTTTGAACTTCCAACACTTCACAAAGTAACTGATATAAAATGAATACTTAAGAAATACTTTTTAATTGCCTTATTGATTGATTGATTTGGTGTGTGAAAATATTCTCTTTTCATTATTTAATACTTGAGAAATAGATGTTGTCTTTATTGTCAGTTGTGATAGAATATACATATTCTGGCTAAATTTCTTTGTAGAGATCTATTTATTAAAGACGTGAAGATAGCACTGGAAATTGTTCTGAGTTAACTTGAT
The DNA here is from genome assembly GCF_016432865.1 of Antechinus flavipes. NCBI lineage: Eukaryota > Metazoa > Chordata > Mammalia > Dasyuromorphia > Dasyuridae > Antechinus > Antechinus flavipes. The sequence continues at coordinate 148,072,629 of NC_067398.1, read as the reverse complement.
GTCAGAGCTTTAGTAAACATTTCCTTTTGGAATGGAGAAAAATACATCTCCTTTTGAAAAATTGGAAATTTAAAATAATGTAAGATTTTCCAATATTTAGTGAATAACTATATAAAGTCAGTGTATTTTCATGTGATTCACAATCATTTTCTAAGTATGACTCCTTTAGTTGGAAGTGAACCTTGGATTATTACTTCTCTTTTCCTGGGTCCTCCTTTCTTTTGAGTTAACTTTTGAATTATGTTTATTTTAAACTATAGAATGAGCTAAGATTACTTTTCTTTAGAATCTTGTAGCAATGCCATTTGAAGTGATTAGATGTAACTGGGAAGGGGCCAGAACTAGGGTTTCTCCAGAGTCTGAGGATATTTCTCCAGTTATATAGATATATGCCAACCTCCCTCATATTTCCTTTCTTTTGCCCAGATCAGACAACACCTGAAGTTTTGTATTCAGTTTTGAGTACAGTGATTTGAAAGGGAATTGGTGAGCTTATTTCTTCATCTGTAAAGTAAAGTGATTGGACTCTATGACCTGTAAGACTCATTATGATTAAATCTACGATCCTATGATTTATTTCATTAAATGCTCCATGAACACTTAAAGGTAAATTTATAGTTTCCAGAGTCCCTTCTGAAGCTCTAAAATCAGATGAGCCCATATTTCCATAGTCTATATGTAGCTGGAACAACATAATGGAGTCATTTTAATCTTGGAAAAATCTGCCCTCCATTTACTTTGCATGAGGGACTTGGATTTGCTATTTATAGTATAGAAGATGTGACATTTTGAAGTTTGAAATGACCTGTTTTCCTCTGTGGAGATACTCATCAATAAATCCCAGACTATCAATTTGACATGATGCTGAAAATTGATTAAAGCAAGTTTCTTTATTTTCTATAATCTGGAAACATGTGTGGTTACGACAGTTTTCATTTAAAAAGCATTTAGAGAATCAGGAACACTGTGCTGACAAACCAGTGTCAAAGATCTCTCTTTAGTGTCCCATATCCAATTCTTTTTTCCTGTCCTTTCCATCCTTTAGGGGATTTCTCAAAAAAAAAAAAAAATCAATGGCAAAGGTTAAAACTCAAAAACCAATTTGGGTCAAAAACAACTATAAAAAACAATGGCTATTGAGAGTAGACAGCCATTATTATTGATTTGATGGATCAAGGATAAGTGTCCAACTTAGAGGAGAAACTGAGCCTTCACAAAGGAACAAGAAATAACAGAAAACAACCCAATCCCAACCAACCTTTTGGTTTTCAAGGGCCAGTTAAATACTTGGGTGATAGGAACTAGTAGATTCAACATTTATCTTGTCAGTAAAATAATAACAGAACCAGAAAGTTCAGACAATTGTAGCATTGATTAAATCCTTAATTCGGCCCATATTAGCAAGTGAATATGCTGTTCTTCTAGTTAGTTTGTTTCAGCTTTCTTCCTAATTAAAAATTAAAAGGCCATTCTCTTGTCATACTCAGTACTGATTAGACTGGAAAAAAATCTCAGATACAGCCATATAGAATGGAGCTAGCTAAAATGAGGGAATTTGGATATGAGTCAGCAAATTCTGAAAATAATTGATTTTTTGGATGTCAAAGCCTATGTGGAGAAAGTAACAAAAATTAGAGGGCTAAAATCTGCCCTAATGTAGGGAGTGACAGATCTGGTTGCCAATTTTGTATCTTGCAAGGGTACTATATTTCCTATCTGCCCCCAAATGTCTCCTACACTGGCCTGACTTGTAGCTTTCCCACCTACATGAATGTAAATGTGAACAACAATAGACTGACACTTTTTTACTAATGGGTTAGATTAAAGGAGGACCTTGAAGTAGGAGACTTTAGTCAAAATGAAGAGGCAATTTGTGTAATCCTTTAGATCCTGCTTGATTAGGAAAAGCTAGTTTATGAGGCTAATTAGTTCATAAAAACAGAGTTGAAAGAGACTTTAGAGGTCACCTAAGTCTAACTTCTTCAATAGCTTCAAAAACTGAGGTTTAGAATGATTAAATGATTGGCTTAAGGCCAAATAGACATATGGATTCAAATTTTGTAGTCCAAACCAAGGGATATTTCCATTCTATCTCAGAATGTAAGTAAACATCTAAGTATTTGGGAAAGAAGGATATAGTATAATGACATTCAATGAAGGAGAGAGCATAGTAAAATAAACCTTGAGTAGCACTACATGGCTAAGTGTGTATATGTGTGTGTGTGTGTGTGTGTGTGTGTGTGTGTGTGTGTGTGTTGGGGGGAAGCATAGGTACAGCAAGACAGACAACTGTAGGATGTTTTAATACAATTGTGTAAGTTTTTGGAAGAGTTGAAAGTGAGAAAAAAGGAAGAGGGCACTTTGAAGTAGGAGGCACATAAACAAAATCTTGATAAATCAAAATTGTTTGTTTGTCAAAGAGTAGTCTAAGATTAATATCCTCCATCTCCACTGAAAAGAAAGACAAATTATGGCACTAGGTTAGATGTAAGGATGAAGTTCTTAATAAGAAGAGTTGCTAAATGAGACAGTATGAGGCAAATGCTTAATTATTTTTTTTTTCTGAACGTTTTTACTTAAGGGATATATTCTCATTTCCAAGTAGGGTGGAGGGGAGAGCTAAGTCATTCAATCAAGAGATAGATTTTTTTTTTTTAATGCATTCCCTTAATTTTTTTTTTAATTCTGAACTTGACAAATACCAGCAGATAAGCATTTCCATACAAGGAACAGAAAATGCATTTTATGAAACCTGAATTTCCTGCATCTTGTCTCCCAACCCCCCAGCTTCATTTCCTATAGTTTGTTTTTTTAAAGCATATATAGTCCATTAATCATGTTAGATCCAAAACATTCATTTTTTATATTGTCCTCTGAACTCCACCCCTTTGAACTCGTCAGTACTTTTTCTTTAAATTCCTTTTATAAAGAATTTTTATTTTTGCTTTTTTCAAGTAATTTCTGTGTATGTCTTGGTACAATTCTCAACTATTTTATATGTTTTGGTAGTTATTTTAAGTGGAATTTCTCTTCCTATCTTTTTATACTGAATTTAAAATATTTATTTGATGATCTCATCAGCCTCTGTGGATTCAATGATCATATCCATGCTGATGATTTTCAAATTTATTTAGTTAGCCTAACCTCTCTTCTTACTTCTGGTCTCACAACTCCAATTCTTTTTTGAATGGCATTTTAAACTGGATGTCATGAAGACATCTTAATCTCAGCATGTAGAAAACTGAATTTATCTTTTCTCTCAAATCTTTCCTTTACCCCAATACTGCTAAGGATACTGTCATCCTACCAGTTACCCAGTCTTGAAATCTAGGTATCAATATCATCTTTTGTTGCCCCCCCCACCTCCTCATATTCAATATATAGCCAAGACTTATCAATTTTATCTTTGTGACTTCTTCCATATACATTTTTTACTCTTCTCTGATGATGCTATCATTCTAGTGCTTGCACCTCTTATCTCACCCATGGCAGGAGCTCTCTGGTTAATCTCCCTTCCTCACATCTTTCCTTACTCTAGTTCCTCCCACACTTAGCTATCAAAATGATATTCCTAAAGGACACTTCTGATTATGTTATCTGACACTTGGATGAACTCCCTTACACACTCAAAAGACTCTGTTTTCTCCCTATTGTCTTCAGGATCAAATATAAAATCCTATGTTTGGCATTCAAAATTGTTCATAAATTTCTGTCTTATTTTTCCAATCTTTTTATACATTACTCACTCCCACATACTCTGTGTTCCACTGACACAATTCTGTTCCTTCCCAAGACATTCTTCCTTCCAATTCTGTTTTTTTTTTCCCCATTGACTGTCATCCATGTCTGGAATGTTCTCTATCATCTCCATCTCTTGACTTTTTATTTTTTTAAGGACCACCAGCTAAACTCCCACTTTCAATGAAGTTTCTTTTTAATGAGATTGTCTTCTCTGCTGATTAAAAAAAATACTGCTTATATGTATATCTTCTTTGTACAAAGTTGTTTGTATCTTATCTCTCCCATTAAATTGTCAGCTTCTTGAGAGCAAATACTGTTTTTTTGTCTTTCTCTTTATCTGCATTGCTTACTTAGTACAATGCTTAGCACATAGTAGGCACTTGATAAATGTTTATTAATTTACTTTTGGGGGAGTTATTTCATTGCTATGGCAAGCATAACTAGAACTATATGAAACACTGAGAGTGATAAACATACTTTTTTTAAAAATTGTCAATCTTATTGAAAAGGCTTTTGGTATTTTCTCTTTAAAATGTTTTTCATTTTTAGAAAAAAATATTTGTGTTATCAATGAATGACTCAATTTTCAAAATGACCTTTTATTATTTTAAAATAAGTAGGAGTTGCCTTTTGTCAAAATTTTTCTTTGCCTTTCTTAAGATAATCATGATTTTTCTTGTTCTGATCACCAATAAGAGTTATCATTATGTTCATAGTTTTCCTAGTTATTAAACCAACCTTGTATTTCTGGGTAAATATAGCCTGGTCATAATGTAAATTTTTTAATATGTTGCTGTAGCTTCTTTGGTAATATTTTGCTCTTTTTTATTGAAAATCATTAAGGTTATCGGTCCATATTTTTCTTTCTCTCATTTTATTTTCCTGGTTCAAAATCAGGTCACATTTGTACCATAGAATAAATAGCTTTTGCAGCACTAGAATTTATTGTTCTTTGAATTTTTGACATAAGTCGCTCTTAAATCTATGTAGTTGGTCTTAGGAAATTTTTCTTTGGGGATTCATTTATAGAGTGTTGAATTTCTTTTTCTGAAACTGGCTTATTAAAGTTTACCATTTCCTATTTTATTGAAAGGTAATTCTAATATTTTTGAATATCATAACACAATTTTCCTTTGTGTACTTGCTACCTTGTTATGTCATGTTATTAGTACTCTTTCTTTTTGGGTGCTTATAATATTTTTTCCTTGATTTGCAAGCTCTACACTTGAATTTTTGCATTTTTCTTCACCCCCCTATATAAATAGTAGTTATTTAATCTTTTTATTTTATTTATCATTCATTATATATGAACACTTTCTTATTTATTACTTCTTGAAATATGGCATATAAGCCTTTTCTAGTCATGATTTTCAGAGAATCTAATAATGGGAGATTTCTTTTCTTCTTTTTTCCCCTAATTTTTTTGTCCCATGGAGGTAATTCTGAGAGGGACATATCCAGGGTAGTTTTGTTATTATAGTGATAAATTCAATATATACTTAAAAATCCTAAACTCCACAAAATAGAAGTCTTAGTTTTATATGCAATTATATTTCTCTTCTTTGAATTTTTAAATGTGCACACACAAAAAAAGAAAAGATATTAAAAAACCAGGGATTTGGCCAACATATTGGCTTTGGTCTTTATATAACTGCATGCTTTTCATTAATCCAAATTGCTTGTGAAGATAGCCACCGTAAATAGATCTCACTCATTCTCCTTTCTCCCCATTCCTGTGCCTACTACATAAAAATGGGGACTATGCTATGCAACATTTTGAGTTTGATGATGTGGTCATAGTGGAGAAATTTATGAGGTTGCCCTAGTAATGATTAGGTCATAACTCTAATTTATTTTTCATCTATTTAAATTTTAAGTATAAGAGTTTAGGTATCGAGTATGTTATCGGGACAGTAGAAATTTGACTTAATGTGAAGTCAATGAACCTATATATTTGTATATCAGCAGTGTGATCTTGGACAAGTAATTTGAATAATTTGGGCCTCTATTTTCTTATCTTTTATAGATGGGATTGAATTAAATCTTAGAAGTCCAATACTATTTTCTACAAATGCTTTTCTTAAACCTGAGTAACATCTTTCCTAAATTTCCTACATCTGATCATTTTGTGATTTTGTTTCTCCTAAAAGTATCAATCATATTTTGTTTATCCTTTCTTTCCCCCACCTTTTTTTCCCCATTGGATGTTAATTGCTTTTCTGATTTTCTGGATTATAAATTTGGCAAAGCATCCCTTATAGCCTAATGTCTGGTATGAAGTGTGCAAATGAGTGGGTGCTGGAGAATGAAAATTAAGAAAGAAAGAACCAAAAATAAGGAGGTGGGAAATGTAATTTTTAAAAGTTTGTTCAGAGAATATGTCTCATGCACATAAAATAATGTTTTTATTTTATTTTTTGCTTTGATAAATAGATCAGATGACTCTGTGATCTCATTGATAAAGGGATATCTAATTCATAATTACAGATTATAGATCATTCAGACCCCACTGTATCAGCATTTTAAAATTTAAAATATTTAATCAATTAAAATTAAATCATCTCAAATTTAATTAATTTAACAAAATTGGGTGGGAGATTTTTTTTTTAATTTCCCTCATTGTTCCATTAATTCTCCAGAAAGAATACACCCAAAATATCAAAAGAAGAACACTTTGCAAAACATTTATGTGCTTGGCACACAATAGGTGCTATGTGTGATGATCGTGTTAGCACCCTGGATACTTTAGAATCAGCTGGAGTCAGGACAAGCAAAAAGTGATCTTTATTCTTTGTGGATGTGAGAGGAATGGTGACATGAATCCAGCCAGGAGTCACTCTGGATTTCTTACTCCACTCTTTTATCCCTCCTCCTCATTTCTCTATACACCAACAGGTCGAGCCTGCCCAGAATGGCGGGGCAGATCATTTTCCAAGCAAATGCTAATAGAACATTGTCCAGTTGGTAATTAGCCTTAAGTGCTTTTTTGTCCAAACTTTACTGCATTTGCTCAGTTTGAGCCCATTACATATCCCTCTTTCTATTATTTGTTTTAGAACACTGGCGGTCACGCCATCCCTGACCCCTCAGGGAAGTGAGAGCCCCCAAAGGGAGGTGATCACACCCTCCCTGACTTCTCAGGAAAGGAGGTTAAAAACACCAAAAAGGAAGTGATCAGTCCCCCCCTTCCGCCCACCGACTTCTCAAGAAGGGAGATGAAAAGCACCAAAGGGAAGTGGGGATTGCTAATGGGTTTTTGGGCTGAAGAATCTTACTAGAAATGGGTATGCACAAACTCATTAGCACAGGAGGTATTACACAAGCCTGTAGCAATAACACACAGTCTATTAGTGATGACTCTCCCCACAGTCAGTGTAGGCTTGATGTGGTGTGACAAACATGAATTGTACATGCAAGTAGTGATGTAACAAACAATATGAATCAATATGGTATTGTAAAAGATTTCCAGAAGTCCTAGAAGGAGGGTATGTAAACAACAGTCTCACACATACACCTTCTTCAGCAGCCAAGAGATAGTCCAAAACCAATCTATTGTCCATTGCTTCATGTGTCAGGGAATCCAATGATCCCTGCAAGTTTTTGAAGTCCTGCAACAGTCTTTTTATGTGTTAGGGAATCCAATGATTCCACCAGATTTTGAAGTCCTGCAACAGTCTTATCATTTTTCAGAAAATACAATAATTCCTGAGGGCTTTCAAGTCCTACAGCAGTCTTATGTCTCAGAGAATCCAATGATTCCTGGGGGTTTTGAAGTCCAAAAATTTTCGTTGCCCATGAGTCAAACACCAGAACTGACATGCTCTTTCAGTGGTGGGCACAATCAGCAATGGAACTACCAATGTTTCTTGGGTCTTCTCTTTCATTTCAAGGGTCTGCTCTATCTCTCTGCTATGGACAAGGCGAATACGGCTTGTTGGGACCCATCTGATTCTTCTCCACCTGAAGAGATACAAGCAAACCTTCTCGCCCAAGCAGTTAACCTATGTGGTCCCTTCCATTCATCACTTTCTGGGTCTCTCCATATCACCTGGCGATTATCTATAGATAGTGGAGCCACTTGCATTGGACACTGTCCTTTGGGTAGTTTATAAAACCTGTCTGCCGGAGCCAGTGCATCTTTGTCAAAAATCAAGAAGTTAATAGTATAAAAGGCTAGATTTAGAAGTTCTCTAGGGTTACCTGTGGCTCCCCCTTTCTTTTGTTTTTGGAGGAGCATCTTAATGTCTCTGTTTCTCCTCTCTATTATTGCCTATCCTTGAGGATTAAAAGGTATGCCAGTGGTGTGTAAAATCTAATACTGTACACAAAAGTGTGCAAAATGTTTGGAGATATATTCAGGTCCATTATCTGTTTTTATTGCTTGTTGCACACCCATAATTGCAAATGTTTGGATAAGGAATTCAGTGAATACCCAGGCTGTCTCTTTTGCTGCTGGTATTGCAAAAGTGAATCCTGAAAAGGTGTCTACCACAACATGGATAAAAGACAGGGGACCAAAAGATTTATAATGGGTCACATCCATTTGCCAAATTTCATTGCATCTCAAACCATGAGGGTTCTTCCCTGGAGGCAGTGTAGGAGTGTGGAAAGGAAGGCAAGCTGTATAGACTTTTACTATGCTCCTAGCTGCCTCTCTTGTTATTCCAAATTGAACATGTAAAACTTGAGCAGCCTGATGAAATTTAGAATGAGATTCCTGTGCTTCTTGAAATAAAGGAGTATTGGCCAACATAATTAGAAGGTTATCTGCCTTTGAATTACCATCAAAAATAGGATCTGGAAGTCCACTATGAGAGTGGACATACAAGATATAAATCTTACCTGGATGCTTTCTCACTTGCTCTTGAAGTTCCTTAAAGAGCTGGCATATATTAGAGGCTACACATTTTATGTGGGCTGTGGCAATTCTTTGTACCACACCTACTGAATAGGATGAATCAGAGATTATATTTATATCTCTTGAATAATAGTAAGATCTAGAATGATTGCATACAATTCATTCTGCTGAGTGGATTGAGAAGTACTGACTACTCTCTCTATAGTTGTCACGAGAGTATTTGGCACAAATATTATGTTTAGATGCATCTATAAATATAGTTGGTCCTTTAAGAGGATCTTTAGAAATCTTTTCTTCAAGAATCCATCGCCAATTATGTATAATCTGGTTATCTTTAATGGAGACCGGTGTGTAAAATTTGGATCCATGGCTAATAAAATTTGCCACTCTGGGATGGTCTCACAGCACACATTAATTTGTGTACTGGTGTAAAAGGTGTATATTTTGTCAGATCTTGTCCCAGATAATTGTACTGCTTGCTTAATGGCCTTTCATAAAATTCTAGCACTGGGTAAGGAGTAAGGTTTTGTTCTGGTTGTGCCGGGGGTTCACCTACTCTATCACACTGTCTCCTTGATGAAGGACTGCTGTGGGTGCCTCTTGTGTAGTAAAAACTGATATTTCCAAGGATTTTTGAGTGACTTTTTCAACCACATTGGATAAAGACAGTTCAACTTCTCTCAAGCTTCTTAAGCTTCTTTTGTAAGCTGGTGTGGTGAGTTTAAAGTACTGTCTCTCCTTAAAATTTCATATAATGGTTGCAACTGATAGGTAGTTAAGCCTAATACTGGATGCACCCATTGGATAGCTTCCTATCAATTTCTGAAATTCATTTAAGATGTTTAGCTTCTCTGTTCTTAAGGACAGTTTTTGTACTGTAAGCACCTTAGAGTTTATTTCATATCCTAAATATTGAAAAGGAGCATGTCTTTGAATTTTTTCTGGAGCTATGTGCAATTTGTAGTTGCTTAGTATTTCTATGGTCTTTTGTAGACATGCTTCTAACATTTGTTCCTCAGGTGTACGTGCCAATATATTATCCATGTAATGTAATAACATTACTTTTGGAAATGCTCTTCTTACTGGAGTAAGAGCAGCAGCAACATGCATTTGACACATAGTGGGCCCGTTTTTCATTCCCTGTTGCAAAACTATCCATTCATATCTTTTATAAGGCTCAGCTAAGTTAATTCTGGGCACTGAAAAGGCAAATCTTTTCATATCCTCCTTATCTAGAAGGATAGAATATAAACAATTCTTAATGTCTATAACACAAAGAGGCCATTCTCTAGGCAATTGAGTAGGAGATGGAAATCCAGGCTGAAGACTTCCCATAGTTTCCATCTGTTTATTTACCTTTCTTAAATCAGTCAACATCCTCCATTTTCCAGATCTCTTTCTACAACAAATACTGGGGAATTCTAAGGATTTAGAGAAAGTTGTAAGTGTCCTTGGTCAAGTTGCTCCTGTACTATATCTAATAAGGTCTGAATTTTATCACTACCTAAGGGCCACTGTTCTATCCACACTGGTGTATCAGTTTTCCATTGGATAGGAACAAGTGAAAGTGGTGACAGGGCTTCAACCTAAAAAACTGAAATACTTATTTTTAACCCTAATTGTTGTAAATGTCTTATTCATTGCATCCCTCTCACTTCATCTATTTTAAGGAGTTGTTCTCTTTTCCCATTTCACAAATTCTATTTTTTAAGAAGTGTTTTTTTTCCCAGCACATATATATTTTCCATTTCACCAAATATAGCTTTCTTCAGTCAGTTTCTGTGTTTTCATTTCCAAAACCTTTTGCAAAGCTCTCATTTCCTTTCTCCATTTTAGTACTAGTTCTCTTTTATTGTTATTGTTGTTAAATCATTTTATTTTTGTTATTTTTATTTTCAAAACATATGCATATACCTCTCTAAAATCATCCTGCTGATTATTTCTTATAGAACAATAATATTCCACAATATTCTTTCAGCCATTCTCCAATTGATGGGCATCCACTTAATTTCCAGTTTCTTGCCACTATGAAAGGAGCTGCCACAAACATTTTTGCTCATGTGGGTACCTTTCCCTCCTTCAAGATATCTTTGGGATATAAGCTCATAGAAATACTGCTGGATCAAAGGGTATGCACAGTTTGATAACTTTTTCACTATAGTTCCAAATTGCTCTCCAGAATGGCTGGATGCATTCACAATTACACCAACAATGTATTAGTGTCCCAGTTTTCCCACATCCCCTTCAACATTTGTCATATTTTCCTGTCATCTTGGCTGATCTGTAAGTTCCCTGTTTGCCTATTAAAATACTCACTCAATTTCCTGGTCACCAGAGACTTCTTCAGTGAAAGTAAGGTCCTTGGTCCCATGTTTGGGCACCAAATGTGATGATTATGTTAGAACCCAGGATACTTTGGCACCAGCCAGAGTCAGGATAAGCAAAAATTCTTGATCTTTATTCTTTGTGGACATGAGAGGAATGGTGACACAAATCCAGCCAGGAGTCATTCTGGTTTTCTTGCTCCACCCTTTTATCCCTCCTCATCATCTCTCTAAACATCAACAGATCGAGTCCACACAGAATGGTGGGGCAGGCCACTTTCCAAGCAAATGCTAATAGAGTATTGTCCAGTTGGTAATTAGCCTTAAATGCTTGCTTGTCCGAACCTCAGTGCATCTGCTCAGTTTCAGCCCATTACAGCTATGTAAATACTTTTTTTTTTCTTTTCATTCCTCTATACTGTGCCTCACTTCTGATACTGGTATCTCACTCTGAATGTCCAACCGTTATCCCTTATAATTGTGCGATAAGCCCATCCATTTTCCCAATTACAGATTCCTAGATGATATTTTAAGCCATTAACAAATCAACATTAATTTATTAAATATTTACTATATTCCAGTCATCATGCTTGGCACTGGTGAAAGAAACATTATGAAAGGAATAATTCTCATCCTCTCCTCAAGGAGTTTAGGTTTTAATTGGAAAGATAAATTTTGTATAATATACACGCATACACATATACACATATATGCACATATCTACATATATATGAAGATTAAACATATACAAAATAAACATGTTAGTTTGAGAGAAAGTATATTAGAAATGGGAGGGGAATAATGAAAAGATTCAGGCAAGTTGATACTTGAATTGTGTCTTGAAAGAAAAAAAGAGATTCAATGATGTTGAGGTGAAGAGTATTTGAAATACTATTAGAAAAGACTTCAATTCTGGTGTGATTTCCTCACTGTTAAGGTTTGACACTTCAGTTCTATTGAATCAATTGACACCAACATATTTTAAGAAAGGGTGTTTACTGAGAAAAGATAGAACAGAAGTACAAGGATTTGCATCAGAGTCCCAGGGGACAACTAGATGGTGAAATGAATAGAATGGAAGGTCTGGAATCAAGATAACCTGAGTTCAGATCTCAGATACTTAGTAGCTGTATGACCCTGGGCAAATCACTCAACCCTGTTTGCCTCACCTCATCTATAAAATGAGTTGGAGAAGAAAAATGGAGAAGGAAATCACTACAGTATCCACTGAGAAAACCCCAAATGGCATCATGAACAGGCAACTATGACTGAAACTACTTAACAATAACATCCACGGGAATATTCTGTCCTATATATCTTGATACTTGGGTGTTGGAATCTTTACAAACTGCTAACTAATTAGAGTTGATCTAATCTCACAAGAAGATGTTTAGGGCAGAACCTGAAACAAGGTACTAAGTAGAACTAATTAGTACAATGCTTGTGTTTGCACCTTTACTCATTGGAGTTCACAAGTATGCCAGCTTCACAAAGTAAACTGTAACTTTGTGAGTTCACACCTCCCTTGAAGCTCTTTGGGCCAGAGAGCACGATGGGAGAAAACCCATAATCCCATTCTCTCAGAAGACTCAGATATAAGGCCAATGAAGAGAGAGCTATTGGAGAATATATTCCACTTGGCTGGCTGGTCACAGAAGAGAGTTCAGCTGAATTGGAGAGGAGCACTCTGGTGCAGACACAGAACACTTTGGAAGATTTCAGCAGAATTATGCCAGAAGCCCTCTCTCCGAGGCAAGAGAGAATATTTTCCATTTGGCTGGCTAGTGGCAGAAGAAGAGTTTTCAGAGGATAAAGCTGCGAGTGGAGAGTTCAGTGGACAACCAGATTCATCTTCATCTCACACCACTGTAGTTGGTGGCTGGGCTCCTGCACTTCCCCCACTGAGACCAAGCTGGTCTGAAAGACTCACCAGAAAGCTAGCCGAGCCCCAAGTGAAGAAGACAAGAGATTCATTCCATCTCTGTGCTGGTTGGAGGCTGAAGAAAGCAGAGGCAGAGGCTAAAGGACAGAACCATTGGATTTGGAGATATTTGGAGGGCTCTAAGCTAAACCGGCTGTGTTTTGAGAAGAACAAGAACTCCAACATTTGAACTCACCACAATTGGGGACAATGGGATCAAACTTGACACAGTTTCCTCTTAGTTGTGATTCCACCGATTTCACTTCCAGATATTCCTTAACTTTGGAACAAGTTCTTGTTTTAGCTACAGCTGGGGTGGATTAAACAGATTATTCAGCACTTTACTCCTCACCATCTAGCATCTAGCAGATTGTAGAATGGATTCCAAATTCCTACTTCCAGTGGCTTGTTTTCCTGACTTTTTGCAGGTCAAAAGGTCAAAATTACTCCAAATATCCTTTATCTAAATCTAAAAGAATGTACACAACAAAGATATAAAGAACAGGTTCATGAGCTCAGAGGCCATAATGCAGCATCCTTAGTAGGAAAGATTATTTCTGAAGATGTCTTTCTCCACCAAAGGCTTGGGCTTTGTTGAATGCAATGAGAAAGAAGCTAGGACCTTCTTACATTGATAGGTTAGTGATATACTGTCAGTCAATACTCTATTTACCAGTGAATTAGCAGACCACAAACAATTATGGAATTCCTGCACATATTTCCAAATGGGGAAGTAGGATCCTTTAATTGCATAATTCATGCCTTTTCAGAAGTAGATTCTCAAGTCTCTCTAAAGTAGGTGGCATTACTATTATCTTTTAATAGGTGAGGATATTATGACTCAGAGAGGCTGCATATTTTTAATTTACTCGATTCAAATCCAGTGCTCTATGCATAACCCTGATAATAATCATATAACTAATTTATCTCAAAAATTGCAAAATAGCATATAAGGGAAATTTATAATAAATTTATAATAAAATTGAGGTGATCTCATTATTAAGGAAATTTATTTGATGAAATAAATAATTAAAAGTGCTATTTTTGGTGATAATTAAATGTAACTATTGGCCCTAGATACAAAAGAATTTCTAAAAGCAAGACTTGATGCTGGTTAAAAGCAGATGATGTTTTGGCAATTTTCCATGTTGTCTCCTGTAAAATTTTTGGAGGAAAAAAACTCCAAAAGTTTAAAAATTCCAACATTTCTCTTCCTAACATGAATTTTCTATTAGTACCACAAGTTTTTAGGCCTGTCTCTTCCTCTACAAAGGTGTTGCATATAGAAATTATAGCAACACGAGGATCATTATTTATCTAATTCTATCTTCCAGTTGTAATTTCCATTTATTTACATAAGTATTTAGCCCCAGGAAGAAAACAAACCAAAAAAGATTTTAAAAGACTAATAGACTTAAAATTGTTCTGAAAAACTCTCATTCAGTGACTTTTGACCTTTACCTGAGGAAATGCCAACTCCAGAGTGTACACAGGGGTTACTTATTAAGAATATCAGAGGCTCTCTCTTAATTCTCTGTGGTTATGCCAGTGGAGGGAGAGTGAGATCTACATACATCCATGAAAGGTAGCTATATAAGTAGGTAAAACCAGGCGCATGTTTTTTAAGGAATCTACTGCAGTAGATTCTACATACTAGAAACCTGAAAGAAGAACTGACTTTTTCATAAGTTGAGACAATATGGTACAGCTGAAACATTATTGAAATAGATATCAGAAGACCTGAATTCTAGCCCTAGTTTTGTCATCACTTATTATGTGACCTCTTGAATATGAAATTTCACTTTGTCTTATGATAATAATCTTTTTATATATATATATATATATATTTAATTTTTTTTAAATTAAAGCATTTTATTTTTTAAAACAGATGCATGGACAATTCTTCAACATTAGCCCTTGCAAAATTCTGTGTTCCAATTCCTCCCCTTCCCCCATGCCCTCTCCTAGATGGCAAATAGTGCAAAATATGTTAAACATGGTAGAAATATATGTTAAATCCAATATATGTACACATCGTGCCACATAAGAAAAAACAGCAGCAAAAAAACTGCAAGCAAACAACAACAAAAAGAGTGAAAATGCTATGTTGTGAACCACACTCAGTTTGCACAGTCCTTTCTCTGGGTGTAAATGACTCTCTTCATCACTGAACAATTGGAACTGGTTTAAATCATCTCATTGTTGAAAAGAGCCATGTAGGGTAATAATCTTAAAGCCAAAAAGGGTTATAGAGTTTATTTAGAATAACATTCATATTTATGCAATGAGGAGAAATGTCATTTTTTTTCATGAATAAAATGATGGGATTGAACTAGATGATCTCTAAATTCTTTTTATGTCCAACAACATTCTATAAATATAGTTTGTTCCTAGAAAGTTACTTAGGGACTCAAAGAAACTGATCCATTTGGTAACTATATCTACTTATGGTTTCTTTCAAGAGGTCTTTATATCTTCAAAAGGAAGACATCTATTATTTTGACCTTCATTGTCCTTTAAAATTTAAACAATTTCTTGTGTAAGGTATGAGTGTGTGTGTGTGTGTGTGTGTGTGTGTGTGTGTGTGTGTGTTTCTTGAAGGGAGAATAGCAAAAGGGGGAGAAGTTTATATTCTTTCTTTTAAAAATAAAAATATGAGAAATTAGTCAGAAACTTGGATTATTTTGTGAAAGAATTGGACCAATTTTACATGATGACATTCTTTCCTCTTAAGAGTTACCTGGGAAAACTGTGTATGTTTTCCAGTTTGGCAAATTTGTTACAGAACCTAAGTCATCCATCATTATGTCACAAAGTAAATAGAATACTCTTCTTTAAAGTCTTGCCTGGAGGTTTGCAAGTGTGTTTCTTAGAATAAAGGATTAGTGAAGCAGGGGATTGCAGGTGGCCTGGCCCAATGCTTTTGATATATAATTTTCCTTCCAGGGTCACTATTAACATCTTCCTCCCCAAATCCAATCCTTAGATTGGAGAAAAGGAGGAGTGAAGTGGAAAAACTAGCTATGAAACTATGGCAATAATCTAGATAAGAGTAAATCTGGACCCAAACTAGAGTAAGAAAAGTATAGAGTGAATAAAACTTGACAAGTGATTTGGTGTGGATGTGAAAGGAAAGGGAATAATTGACATTGTTTCAAGATTACAACCTAGGTAACTGGGAGAATGTGGTAGCCATTTTTATTCCTATTTTTCTTCCTGGAATGCCCACCTACTCACCCTCTGTCAATCTCAACTTGCACTTGCTTTCTTCAAAGCTTATCTCAAGTTCAATCATCTCAATGAAACCTTCCCTGATTAGCTAGTCCAAATGATCTTTGTTTTTCTAACAATTTTTTTGCCTTGTGCTGCCTTTTTGATATTGTCTGAGGATCTTATTTCCACCAAAGATATTCCTCACTTAATTTTATGGTTTCTGAAATTCACATATTTTTGTTTGATTAGGTTGGAGATATTAAAATATCAATGTAATAAAATTCATATATTAAAAACTAACACATTGACTCAGTAATATCAGTGATTAATACCTTAATCTAAATTGAAGTAAACCTGAAAAACAAATCTCTCAATATATATCTTCAAAATTCACAGTCTGGCAAGACTAATGCCTATATATATATATATATAAAATTTCTTTTCTTGAATTTTAAGTTCATTATCTTTATGATCTATGTGAGCAATTGAGTGGCATATTTCATTTTTATTCCTTTGGTCTTTTTATTGTGTTGATCAGAGTGAAAATC
Source organism: Antechinus flavipes (assembly GCF_016432865.1). Classification (NCBI taxonomy): domain Eukaryota; kingdom Metazoa; phylum Chordata; class Mammalia; order Dasyuromorphia; family Dasyuridae; genus Antechinus; species Antechinus flavipes. Next base: position 148,056,024 of record NC_067398.1, on the reverse strand, counting down.
TTTTGAAACTGTTTTTCTCTGTAATGTTATTAGTATATTAACTGACCTAAATCTGCTCACTTTGCTTTGCATCATATTATAGAAGTCATCCAAGTTTCCTCTGAATTATCAATTTCATCATTTTTATGGCACACAATATGACATTACAGTCATATGCCACATTTCATTTAGTCATTCCCCAATTGGAGGATACCTCTTTAGTTTCCAGTTTTTGATTACTATGAAAAGAACTCCTATAAATATTATATATATATATATATCCTTATCTTGTTTCTTTGGTTTCTTTGAATTATAGGCCCAATAGTGCTATATATCTAAGATTATGTGCAATTTGATAACTTTCTGAATATAATTACAAATTGCTTTCTAAAATATCTGGGAACAATTCACAGATCTACCAACAGTGCTTTAATCTACCTATTGTAAATTTTAATTTACAAAATGCTTTACAAATGTTATTTCATTTGATCATCTAAGTGACTGAGGTAGTTAATGTGTCTATTAATTTTCCCATTTTACAGATAACTGAATATACAGAGAATACAGAGAGGCTAGTTAGAAGGTTTTATAACTGGGGTAGTTAGAAGACTATGTTCAAGTGACTTGCATCTAGTGAAGATACCATATACCACTGAGAACATTGATTGCAAAACAGGCCCAAGGGAAATAGCATATTTGCAAAAGGTATAAAAAACCTTGGAACATCAGAAGCATGAGTAATACTTTCATATGTATACCTTGGTCACACATCTTCCCACACATATGCCTTTCTATGTATATGCCATGGCTACATGTGTTCTTATGGAGATATAATATGTATATTCTCCCTCTCCACAATTCTTATTTATATTTTTGAAAGAGTATGCATACTTCTGGAACATACTCTAGGTTTATGGAGGAAATATCTTATCGTTATTTTTTATGGTGTCATTTTATTAAATGAGTATACTTTGAATTAATTATGTTTTCTTTGTGACTGGTAAAGTTCAAAACATCAATTGGAGGACCCTGAGTGAATGTGGAGCTACACAATTATCAGGAAGCTTGAAAAGAAATTATTTATAAGTATTCAAAGAACAGCTGAAGAAGACTGATCATATTGTTAATATTCAATAAGGAGAACTTCCAACTATCTGATGTAGTCTCCTTCCTCTTGTTAGGGAATTAGCTAAATCATACAGTAGATTTAACTCTGTTCCTTTTCCCCATTTTTTATGGGTGCATGTATTTTAATGTTCTCTTTGTAAATATTTTCAATATGTTTAGTAAGAGCAAGTTCTTCATGTCAAGTCCATATTGATTCAGTTTGAGCCTATGTCCTTTTGTTACTCTCGATAGCCACTGGTAGCTTTTTCAATAATAGCCTGTGATCTTTTTTGTTTATTTGGCTTGAATTAATTACTTTGATTTCATTGATGTAGTGGACTCCCTTCTATTTCCAAAATGGAAACTCTCTTTAACAAACCAGATTTCACAAATCATGGTTTTCCCATTTGGTATTGGCTGGGAATAGATTAGTTGATCAGTGGAATAGGTTAGTTTCAAAGGACAAAACAGTCAATAACTATATCAACCTAGTGTTTGACAAACCCCAAAAGACCCCAGCTTTTGGGATAGGAACTTACTGTTTGACAAAAATTGCTGGGAAAATTGGCAGAAACTAGGCTTGACCCACACTTAACACCATACACCAAGATAAGGTCAAATGGGTTCATGACTTAGGCATAAAGAATGAGATTATAAATAGATTAGAGAAACACAGGATAGTTTACCTGTCAGACCTGTGGAAGAGGAAGGAATTTATCACTAAAGAAGAACTAGAACTCATTACTGATCAAAAAATAGAAAATTTTGATTACACCAAACTGAAAAGTTTTTGTACAAACAAAACTAATGCAGACAAGATTAGAAGGGAAGCAATAAACTGGGAAAATGTTTTTACAGTCAAAGGTTCTGATAAAGGACTCATTTCCAAAATATATAGAGAATTGACTCTAATTTATAAGAAGTCAAGCCATTCTCCAATTAATAAATGGTCAAAAGATATGAACAGGCAATTCTCAGATGAATAAATTAAAACTATTTCTAGCCATATGAAAAGATGCTCCAAGTCATTATTAATCAGAGAAATGCAAATTAAGACAACTCTGAAATACCACTACACACCTGTCAGATTGGCTAGAATGACAGGGAAAGATAATGATGCATATTGGAGAGGATATGGGAAAACAGGGACATTAATACATTATTGGTGGAATTGTGAATACATCCAACCATTCTGGAGAGCAATTTGGAACTATGCTCAAAAAGTTATCAAACTGTGCATACCCTTTGATCCAGCAGTGTTACTACTGGGCTTATATCCCAAATAGATCATAAAGAAGGGAAAGGGATCTGTATGTGCATGAATGTTTGTGGCAGCCCTCTTTGTAGTAGGCAGAAACTGGAAACTGAATGGATGCCTATCAATTGAAGAATGGCTGAATAAATTGTGGTATATGAATATTATGGAATAATATTGTTCGGTAAGAAATGACCAACAGGAGGATTTCAGAAAGTCCTGGAGAGACTTACACGAACTAATGCTGAGTGAAATGAGCAGGGCCAGGAGATCATTATATACTTCAACAACAATACTATATGATGACCAATTCTGATGGACCTGGCCATCCTCAGCAATGAGATGAACCAAATCAATTCCAATGGAGCAGTAATGAACTGAACCAGCTATACCCAGCGAAAGAACTCTGGGAGAATCATTTACATTGAATTCCCAGTCCCTATATTTTTGCACACCTACATTTTTGAGTTCCTTCACAGGCTAATTGTACAATATTTCAGAGTCCAATTCTTTTGTACAGCAAAATAATGGTTTGGTCATGTATACTTATTGAGTATCTAATTTATATTTTAATGTATTTAACATCTACTGGTCATCCTGCCATCTGGGGGAGGGGATAAGGGGAAGGGAGGGGGATTGGAATAAGAGATTTAGCAATTGTCAATGCTGTAAAGTTACCCATACATATAACTTGTAAATAAAAGGCTATTAAAATAAAAAAAAAATCATGATTTTCAAGAAATACCTGGAGTAATGAAAAATTAATTCAAATACCCAAGGTCAAATAGCTAATATGTATCAGATATAAGCTCTGACTCTAAATCTTCTGCCTCCAAGGCTGATTGTATATTCATTATGCCATGTTATCTCTCAGAAACTTTTTTACTTATATAAAATAGCATCTGTGAAACCACCTGTATAAATGGGGAAATTGCCCTACACACATACACACACACGCACACGTGCGCACATGTGTGTGTATATTCCTCAATAGGTATATATGGTCATTGAAAAAACAAATTTTGTTTCCATTTTTATCAAATGAGTCATGAGACGAATGGTCATTAAAGAAACATGTAGTGATTCCACTGTTCATAGACATTCCCACTGAATACCCTTTAATCCCTTGTCAACTTTGTTACTGGAAATTGTATTCATTTCTTTGTCCTTCCTTTTTTAGGTTCATATATGTTTGGATAAAATAAAAAATGACAATAAAATATATTTGTGTTTATATGTTTTAAAATCCAAATCGTGTAATTCATCATTTGTTTGAAAATTTATTTTTTCTGTCATCTGAAAGTTAGTGACAGTTTCACTTTGAATTCAGAATAACATTTTCAAGTGCATGTCCCCTGGGATAGTAGCATGGCTTGCCCTCTTTTTTCAGGTAATGGCAATGACAACTAAGATGATTTCATGATTTTCTTTTGTTACGTGGAATGTTACTTTTCAATATTTAGGTTATGATAGGCATGGTGGAGGAAAGGAAGTCATATTAGTCAGCAAATACTATCTCCACTTCTCTTCTTTAATAACAGGAGACTTTTGAGGGAAAAAAATTTTCATTTTGATAAAGATTTCTAGAAAGATCTAAGCTTTCTCGAGGTTATAGGTTAGCTTATTTTGGAAGCAATTGTGACATTTTTAGTAAAGCTTTTGATTTTCAAAACATATGTATAAATAATTTTCAATATTCACTCTTGCAAAACCTTGTTTTCCAATTTTTTTTCCTTCCCTTTTCCCTTACCCCACCCCTAGACGACAAGTAATCAAGTCTATGTTAAATAGGGAGCAATTCTTTAGACATAAATTTCTATAATTATTAAGCTGCATAGGAATGTTAAATGGGAGCAATACTTCGATACATATTTCTACAATTACTAAGCTGCACAAGAAAAATCAGAGAAAAAAATACAAGAAAACAACAATAAAAAAGGGAAAATACTATGTGATTATCCATATTTAATCCCCCACACTCCACTCTCTGGATGCAGACCCCAAGGGCTTTTTAAAAAATGAGTAAAAAAGCAAAGCAAGCTCTAACTATAGATAGCTTCTATACAGAAAGAGAGCAGATTTCCAACCCTGAGGAGATGAATAGTAGACAGTCTCCAGACAAAACATCAAAGGAATATATAACCTGATCCCCATCACATAAGGCACTCCTAGAAGAAATTATAAAAGATCTTAAAAGAGAGCTAGAAAAAAATGGGGAAAGGAAAGAGAAGCTCTGCAAGAAAGTATGAAAAAGGCATATAAGTCATTAAAAGAAAGATTTGATGAAGTGGAAAAAGAAAACAACTTTCTGAAATGTGAATTGGAAAAGGTAAAGAACTCCCAGGGAAACAGAATTTATGAATTGGAAAGAATAAAGAACTCCCAGGAAAGTAGGATTTGTGAATTGGAAACAGAAAATAACTCATTTAAAAAAATAATTAGTGAAATGGAAAAAAAATTCCATAGAGCAAAACAACTTATTTAAAAACTCAATTGGACATATACAAAAAGTCAAAAAATCTAATGAAGAAAATGCCTCATGGAAATTCAGAACTGAACAAATAGAAATGAATGATTCATTGAGATATCAAGAATCAGTCGAGCAAAGCAAAAAAAAGAAAGAAAGAAAAAAGAAAAAGAAAAAGAAAAAATGTTAAACACGTACTTGGAAAAACAACAGATCTGGAAAATAGATCTAGAAGAGGTAATCTGAAGATTATTGGACTTCCTGAAAATTATGATGAAAAAAAGAGCCTAGACACTATTTTACAGGAAATCATCAAAGATAATTGCCCAGATATAATAGAATCAGAAGGTAAAATAGGCATTGAAAGAATTTATCAAACACCTTCTGAAAGAGACCTCAAACTAAAAACTCCAAGGAATATTGTGGCTAAATTTCAGAACTGTCAGACTAAAGAAAAAATATTACAAGCAGCCAGAAAAAAAAAAAATCAAATACTGAGGAGGCACAATAAGGATCACTCAGGATCTAGCTGCTTCCACATTACAGGATCAAAGGGCCTGGAATATGATATTCCAAAAGGCAAAAGAACTTGGAATGTAGCCAAGAATAAATTACCCAGCTAAATTGGGCATTTTCTTCCAGGGAAGAAGATGGACATTCAATCAAACAGGTGAATTCCATTTATTCCTAATGAAAAAAAAAAAACAGAGATAAACAAAAAATTTGATTTCCAAATATAGGACTCAAGAGAAGCATAAAAGATAAAAATAATTCTTGAGAACTGTATTTCTGTTATGGGTATACATTAAAAGCACGTGTATAATTTGATTCTACTGTTATAATATAAAAAGGGAAGTAGAAGTGTGAAAGAGATTGTATCAGAAAAAGGGGAAAGGGGAGATAAAAAGAGGGAAATTACATCCCACAAAGAGTCAAAGGAAACCTATCATATCTGAGGGAATTAAGGGAGGGGGAGGAACATTGTGTGAATCTTACTCTCATTAGATTTGGATCAAAGAGAAACTATTAGACATATTTGGTTTACAGAGAAACTTCTCTCACCTCATTGAAAAGTGGGAGAGGAAAAGGGAAAAAGAAAAGAGTAGGCTAAATAGAAGGGAATACAGAAAAAAAATAAAGGAAAGGAATAAGAAAGGGGAGGGACTCAAAGCGGATAGGAGGAATTCTAAAGGGGGATAGTTGTGTGAGGAAAGTGGTGCCCATATCTTTAATGCTGGGGAGGGGTGTAACCGGGGAGAGAAAAAGAAAATTATAATCTGGGGATAATAAAATGGCAGGAAATACAGAATTAGTAATTTAAACATAAATGTGAATGGGATGAACTCTCTCATAAAGCAGAGGCAGATAGCAGACTGGATCAAAAGCCAGAGTCCTACAATATGTTGTTTGCAGGAAACACATTTAAAGCAGGGTGATACATACAGAGTAAAGGTAAAAGGCTGGAGCAGAATCTATTATGCTTCAGGTGAAGTAAAAAAAGCAGGGGTAGCCATCCTTATCTCAGATCAAACAAAAATAGAAATTGATTTAATTAAAAGATATAAGGAAGGGCACTATATCTTGCTAAAGTGCAGCTTAGAGAATAAAGCAATATCAATACTAAATATATATGCACCAACTGGCATAGTGTAATGGGCTGAGGCTTGAGTTGATGCACTGAGGTTCCAAGCACATAAGGCTAAATAGTAATTGGACTATACTTTATTAATATATATGCTTGGAGAAAGAATGGCCCCCATCCATTCTTTGTGCAAGTCCTGATGTGTTGTATAGGAAATGCCGATTTTGGTGGGTGGAGGCAGGGGAATGGAAAGAGAAGTGGCAAGAGAGACTGCTGGCTGGCATCTTGACACAGCTGCTCACATTGCTATTGTGACCGCCTTTCACCTCCGAATCCCCCTCTGCTATCTGGCTTCCTGTCACAGCTGCCCATATTGCTATCACAATCCTTCTTCATCTCTACTGAGAATAAAGATTGAAGATTTTTCCCTTAACCTGAATTCCTGACTCCAGCTGATTTTAAATACAAGGTCATCACATTTGGCACCCAAGAGTGGGAACCAAGGACCCTACTTTCACTGAAGAAGTCTCCAGTGACCAGGAACTTAGGTGAGTATAATAGACAAACAGGGAACTTATTTTCTTAAAGACTAAACTAGGAACCTTTTTTGGCTGAAATGGGACAGATGCTAGCTAAAGATTCTCCATCCCTCACCCCAACCCCCCCAGCCCCACCCAGGAGTGGAGCTAGAGAAAGCATGCTTAAGCTGATAGAAGATCAAGAGCTACATATACTTGGGAACAGATAGCTAGACTTTTGGGTACATTAAAACGCACCTCCCCTTGGTTCTTAGAGGAAGAGCAAATCTCTCCAAATAACTGGACATTAATTGGGCAACAGCTCTCCACATATTACAATGAAAACAGTCCTCATTCAATTTCCATCGAGGCATTCTATTTATACAATATAATACAGTTGTCCTTAAGAAACTGTATAAGTTATAGAAAAAAAAAAAAAAAAAAAAAAAAAAGCTCTAAGAACAGTCAAATGGGAAAGCCTGAGATAAAGGAGGAAGATAATGAACAGATTAATGACCCCACAGGGCATGGAGACTTAAGTGAGGCTCAAGGGTGTGGTGAATCTGAGGCACCTTCAGCCCCACCTAAGGAGCAGGTAATTGACTCTCCTCCATCAATTCTACCCTTCAGGATGGAGGGAGGAGGAGTAGTGGGGGTAGGGTGGGGGTAGTGGGGGGGGCAGTGACAGCACCAGCATCCAGTCGTATCTATGACTAGATTGCAAAAGGGACTAATTAAGGCCAAGGTGGAAGGGAGAGATGTATTGGAAATTCAACACCACATTTTTTCCTATAATTCAACAGTTTAATTCTTCAGGTCAAGAAAGTAGAAAATATGCTCCTTTTGATATAGAAATCCTCAAAGACCTGAAAAGGGCTTGCATTCTTTAAGGGGCTACATCCGCTTATGTTAAGATATTATTACAGAATTTTCAAGCCCAACAAAATAGTCAAAGTGGAATTCATGCTGCAATCACCTGTGACCTACTAACAGGTGTAGGTTCCTATGCAGATGTCTCAGTACAGATTAATTATTCCATAGCAGCATATGAGCAAATTACTGCTAATGCTATCAAAGCATGGGCTTCTCTCCACAATAAAAACCATAAGGGTGAGGCCTTCACAAAATAACACAAGGGCCAAATGAATCCTTTGCTGACTTTGTGGGATGGTTTGCAGACAGCTATCGCAAGAACAAATGGGGAAAATGCAGTAACAGACATTTTGATAAGGCAACTTGCTAAGGAAAATGCTAATGAGGTTTGCAGAAGAATTATCCTAGGACTGCACAAGGATGCTCCTTTAGAGGAGCTCATAAGATGCTGTGCCACAGTGGGCACAAATGCTTTTTATAGCCAGGCTATGATGCAGACTTCCCAAGATCCCAATATGGGAAGACAGGGTCCTTCTTGGCAAAGGAATTCTAGAGAAACTCTTAGATGCTTTCAGTGTAGAAAAGTTGGACATTTAAGACCTCATTGTAGACATGGATATAGAATGAGAAGACAGGGTGAGAGAATAAATCCCAAAACCCCATGTCCAGAATGTAACTGAGGCTTTCACTGGGCCTCTGAGTGTAGATTGACCCAGAGAAATGAGAGGCAGGGCCCAGCTCCAAGGTATCAATCAAAAGATAGGGGGGGCATGATAACAACTGAGGCTACACCCAGAGAGTCTTTAGAAATTCAGGACTCTGGTGTCATCAACCAACAGTAAAGCAATCAGGATTACAGTTGGGGAGGTTACAGGCCTTTTAAAACAACAGGGCAGTGTCCAGTGCAAACAGGTCCAATATCTTTTAGATAATCACCAGGTGATGTGGAGAGATCCAGAAAGTGGTAAATAGAAGGGAATTAAGTAAGTTAACTGCTTGGGGAAGAGGGTTTGCTTGTATCTCTACAGGTGGAAAAGGAATCAGATGAATGCCAATGAGCTGTATTTGCCTTGTCCATCACAGAGAGATGGAGCAGACCCTTGAAACGAAGGAAAAGACCCAAGAAATATAGGGTGGTTCTATTGCTGATTGTGCTCACTATTGTGGCAGTTATGGCATTTGACTCATGGACATAGAAAATTGTTGGACTTCAAAATCTTCAGAAATCATTGGATTCTCTGAGACATGATAAGATTGTTGTAGGACTTGAAAACCCTCAGGAATTATTGGCTTCTTTGAGACATAAGACTTGAAAGCCCTCAGGAATCATTGGATTTTCTGAGAAATGATAAGACTGTTGCAGGACTTCAAAATCTGCTGGAATCATTGGATTCCCTAACACATAAAAAGACTTTTGCAGGACTTCAAAAACTTGGGGAGATCATTGGATTCCCTGATATGTGAAGCAATGGACAATAGATTGGTTTTGGACTATCTCTTGGCTGCTGAAGAAGGCGTATGTGTGACTGCTATTTACATACTCTCCTTCTAGGACTTCTGGCAATCTTTTACAACACCATGTTGATTTATATTGTTTGTTATACTGTTACTTGTGTGTACAATTCATGTTTGTTATATCACATCGAGCCTGCACTGACTGTGGGGAGAGTCATCATTAACAGCCTGTGCGTTATTGCTATGTGCTTGTGTAATACCTCCCATGCTGATGGGTTTGTGCATAGCTGTTTCGAATAAGATTCTTCAGCCCAGAAACCCACTAGCAACCCCCACTTCCCTTTGGTGCTGTTCATCTCCCTTCTTGAGATGTCAGGGAGGGCGTGGTTATCTCCTTTTTAGTGCTTTCACCTCCTTTCCTGAGAAGTCAGGGAGGGTGTGATCACCTCCCCTTGGGGGCTCTGACCTTCCTGAGGAGTCAGGAATAGCATGACCACCTGTGTTCTAAAAAAAAGAAAGCCGGAAATGTAATGGCCTGAGGCTTGAGTTGATGCACTGAGGTCCCAAGCATGTGAGGCTAAATAGTAATTGGACCAAACTCTATTAATATATATGCTTGGAGAAAGAATTGCCCCACCCACTCTTTGTGAAAGTCCTGATGTGTTGTATAGGACATGATGATTTTGGTAGGTGGAGGCAGGGGAGTGAAAAGGGAAGCGGAAAGAGAGACTGCTGGCTGGCGTCTCCACACAGCTGCTTGCATTGCTATCATGACCGCCCTTCACCTCTGATCCCCCTCTGCTAGCTGGCTTCCTGTTACAGTTGCCCATATTGCTATTGCAATCCTTCTTCACCTCTACTTAGAATAAAGATTGAAGATTTTTCCCTTAACCTGAATTCCTGACTCTGGCTGATTTTAAATACATGGTCATCACAGTATAACATCTAAATTCCTAAAGGAGAAGTTAAAAGAGTTGCAAGAAGAAATAGGCAGCAAAACTACAATAATGGGAGATCTCAACCTTGAACTCTCAGAATTAGATAAATCAAACCACAAAACAAATAAGAAAGAAGTTAAAGAGGTAAATAGAATATTTAAAAAGTTAGGTATGATAGATCTTTCGAGAAAACTGAATGGAGACAGAAAGGAGTACACTTTCTTCTCAGCAGTTCATGGAACCTATACAAAAAAATGACCATATATTAAAACATAAAGACCTCAAAATTAAATGCAGAAAGGCAAAAAATAGTAAATGTATTGTTTTCATATCACAATGCAATAAAAGCTGCATTTAATAAAAATCCAGGGGAAAGTAGACTAAAAAGTAATTGGAAACTAAATAATCTCATCCTAAAGAATGACACAATTAATAATTTCAAGAGAATGATAATAATGAGACGACATACCAAAATTTGTGGGATGCAACCAAAGCAGTAATAAAGGGACATTTTATATCTCTAGAGGCTTACTTGCATAAAATAGAGAAAAAGAAGATTAGTGAATTGGGCTTGCAACTAAAAAAGAGAGAAAAAGGGCAAATTAAAAATCCCCAATCAAATGCTAAACTTGAAATTCTAAAAATAAAAGGAGAGATTAGTAAAATTGAAAATTAAAAAAAAACTATTGAATTAATAAATAAAACTAAGTGTTAGTTTTATGAAAAAAAAACCAACAAAATAGATAAATCTTTGGTAAATTTTATTAGAAAAAGGATAGAGGAAAATCAAATTGTTAGTCTTAAAAATAAAAACAGAGAATTTTCCACCAATGAAGAGGAAATTAGAGCAATAATTAGGAGTTACTTTGACCAAATTTATGCCAATAAATTTGATAGACTAAGTGAAATGGAAGAATACCTACAATCTATAGGTTGCCCAGATTAACAGAAGAGGAAATAAATTGCTTAAATAATCTCATTTTAGAAAAAAGAAATAGAACAATTAATCAACTCCCTAAGAAAAATCCCCAGGACCAGATGGATTTACATGTGAATTCTACCAAATATTTAAAGAACAATTTACTCTAATACTATATAAACTATTTGAAAAAAATAAGGAATGAAGGGTTCCTACCACATTCCTTTTATGATGCAGACATGGTACTGATACCTAAACAGGTAGGACACAAACAGAGAAAGAAAATTATAGACCGATCTCCCTAATGAATATTGATGCAAAAATCTTAAATAAAATATTAGCAAAAAGATTACAGAAAACCATCCCCCAATTATTATACACCATGACCAAGTAGGATTTATACCATGAATGCAGGGGTGTTCAATATTAGGAAAACTATTAGCATACTTGACTATATCAATAAACAAATTAACTAAAACTATATGAACATCCCAATAGGTGCAGAAAAAGCATTTGATAAAATCCAACATCCATTCCTATTTAAACACTAGAGAGTATAGGAATAAATTGACTTTTCCTTAAAATAGTAGCATCTATTTAAAACCATCAGTAAGCATCATATGTAATGGAGATAAGCTGGAACCATCCCCAATAAGATCAGGAGTGAAACAAGATTGCCCACTATAACCATTAGTATTCAATATTTTATTAGAAATGCTAAGCTTTGGCAAAAAGAGATGAGAAAGAGATTAAAGAAATTAGAGCAGGTAATGAAGAAATCAAATTATCATTCTTTGCAGATGATATGATGGTATACTTAGAAAACCCCAGAGAATCTACTAAAAAGCTATTAGAAATAACCTACAAATTTAGCAAAGTTGCAAGATACAAAATAAATTCACATAAGTTATCAACAATTTTTGTGATGTATCACTAACAAAACCCAACAGTAAGAGATACAAAGAGAAATTCCATTTAAAATAACTGCCTATAGCATAAAATATTTGGGAATCTATCTGCCAGTGGATAGTCAGGAACTATATGAGCAAAACACTTTCCACACAAATAAAGTCAGATCTAAAAAATTGGAAAAATATTAAGTGCTCTTGGATAGGGCAAGCAAATATAATAAAGATGACAATATTACCCAAACTAATCTATTTATTTAGTGCTATACCTATCACAGTCCCAAGAAACTATTTTAATGACCTAGAAAAATTAATAAAATTCATATGTAAGAACAAAAGGTCAAGAATTTCAAGGTAACTAATAAAAAAAAATCAAATGAAGGTGGCATAACTATACCTCATCTAAAACTATATTATAAAGTAGCAATCATCAAAACCATTTGGTACATTAAGAAATAGACTAGTTGATCAGTGGAATAGCTTAGGTTCACAGGACAAAATAGTCATAACTATAGCAATTTAGTGTTTGATAAACCCAGAGAACACAACTTTTGAGATATTTGACAAATTTGACAATATTTGATAAAAACTGTTGGGAAAATTGGAAACTAGTATGGCAGAAACTAGGTATTGACCCACACTTAACACCATATACCAAGATAAGGTTAAAATGGGTTCATGACTTAGACATAAGGAATGAGATTATAAATAAATTAGAACATAGGATAGTTTACCTCTCAGACCTGTGGAAAAGAAAGGAATTTGTGACCAAAGAACAACTAGAGGTCATTATTGATCACAAAATAGAAAATTTTGATTATATTAAGTTTAAAAGGTTTTGTAAAAACAAAACTAACAGGGACAGTATTAAAAGGGAAACAATAAACTGGGAAAACATTTTTACAGATAAAGGTTCTGATAAAGGCCTCATTTCCAAAATATATAGAGAATTCATTCAAATTTATAAGAAATCAAGCCATTCTCCAACTGACAAATGGTTAAAAGATAGGAACAGACAATTTTCAAATGAAGAAATTGAAACCAGTTCTAGTCATATGAAAAAATGCTCCAAATCATTTTTTATCCAAGAAATGCGAATTAAGAAAACTCTGAGATACCACTACACACCTCTCAGATTGGCTGAGATGACAGGAAAAAATAATGATGAATGTTGGATGGGTTGGGGGAAAATTGGGACACTGATACATTGTTGGTATAATTTTGAATGAATCCAAATGTTCTGGAGAGCAATTTGGAATTAAAATGCTCAAAAATTTATCAAATTGTGCATAGCCTTTGATCCAACAGTGTTAATACTAGGCTTATATCCCAAGGAGATTTTAAAAAAGGGAAAGGGACCTGTTTGTGCCAAAATGTTACTGGAAGCCCTTTTTGTAGTGGCTAGAACCTGGAAACTGAATGGATGCCCATCAATTGGAGAATGGCTGAATAAATTGTGTTATATGAATGTTCTAGAATATTATTATTCTGTAAGAAATGACCAGCAGGATGATTTCAGAGAGGCTTGGAGATACTTACATGAGTTGATGTTAAATGAAATGAGCAGAACCAGGAGATCATTATACACAGCAACAAGAAAATTATATATTGATCAATTCTGATGTTTGTGGCCCTCTTCAACAATGAAATAATTCAAACCAGCTCCAATTGTTCAGTAATGAAGAGAATTAGCTACATCTAGAGAGAGAACTATGGGAAATGAGTGTGGACCATAGCATTTCCACTTTTTCTGTTATTGTTTGCTTGCATTTTTGTTTTCCTACTCAGGTTTTTTTTTTCTTTCTTTCTTTTTAGATCCTATTTTTTATTGTGCAGCAAGGTAACTGTATAAATATGTATACATATATTGGATTTAACATATATTTTAACATATTTAAGATGTATTGGACTACATGCCATCTAGGGAAGCTGGTGGGGAAAGGAGGGAAAAAATTGAAACAAGGTTTTGCAAGGGTCAGTGCTGAAAAATTATCTATGTGTATGTTTTGTAAACAAAATGAATAAATATTTTTTTCTTTAAAAAATGCTTTTCCTTCTTATCTCTTTTAATAAAATCTATTTTTACTTTTGCTTTATCTGAGATCAGAATTGCTAGCCCTGCTTTTTTTACTTCAGCTGAAGCATAATAAATTTTCTTCCAGCCATTTACCTTTACTTTATATGTGTCTTTCTGTGTCAAATGTATTTCTTGTAAACAACATATTGTAGGATTCTATTTTCTAATCAACTTTGCTATTTGCTTCTTTTTATGGGAGAATGCATCTTATTCACATTCATAGTTATGGATGTTGTTCTTTGATATTTGAATTGGTTTTGTCTGGCAGCTTACAGTATTTTTTCCTTGAGATTATACTTTTGGAGTTTTGCAACAATGTTCCTTGGGATTGGAATCTTGGAATTGTGGAATCTCTTTCTAGAGGTGACAGATGGATTTTTTCAATTAGTATTTCCTTATCTGTTTCTAGAATATTGGGCCAGTTTTCCTTAATGACCTCTTGTAAATATGCTCTCCAGACTCTTTTTTGGTCATGACTTTCAGATAGCCCAATAATTTTTAACTTGTCTCTTTTGGATTTACTTTCTAGGTCAGCTATTTTGCCAATGAAGTATTTCACATTTTCTTCCATTTTTCATTCTTTTTAATTTGTTTGAGTGGATTCTTAATATTTCTCAAAATCATTAACTTCCATTTTTCCTGAAACTTCTTATAAAAATAGAATCAACTTTACAAAATTTTAGAATGAACTTTTTTTCCTTCTACATAGGGGAGTTGAATGGTCAATGGTATGGGTTCAGTATACCATAATGTCCACAATCAGCTTCCTTGGCTCTTTCTGCTTTTCTGAACAGAATAGATTGCCACATGATCTGTCAATCACTCAGCTAACTTGAGGGGAAGGAAATATGTGTTTTTTGGTCACTGCATAGCATTTCAGCTTCCTGAGAATAGCATTTTTCTTCCTCTTCCCACTCACCTTCACTCTGTCTTGAGCTGACATGTGATGGCCAATGGAATCTGGCAGGTATTGTCTAAAATTATATTCTTACCTACAAAAAATTGTATAAAAACGCTTAATCTATCTTCTTACCTACAAAAAATGTATAAAAATGCTTAATCTATCTTCATTTAGTTCAAATTTTATTTTTCCCATAGATTAAAATTTCACTCTAAATTGTCATGTTATTTTTTTTAATAAATGTACATTAACATTAAATTATATTTCATTCTGAGTAAAGGAGTGGGGAAGAAATATTTAGAAGATAAGATGATATTAAAACAAAACATATAATAAATTATTTTATTTATTTTCTTTCAAACAATCCTTCAAATAGCAGAGTATAATAATGTTGAAACCTAGATTAATCTCTCATCTTCATTCCCATTTTTTCATTCAAATTGCAGAGAATAGAGAGGTAGAAGATTGAATAAAATTAGTGGGAAGTACCTGAGTAATGTTTTGGGAAGTATGGGAAATATCAACTATGGGCTTGAATTCTGCCTGCTCTTGCCAGCTGTAGTTATTAGTTTGGCAATGATCTGATCTCAACTCCATTCCTGAGCTCATTTATTCTCTGCCTCCATCTTCCATCATTTGTCCCCTTAACTCAGTCTCTGCTTCCATGATTCCTGCACAGAGATTTCAGTTCATGGTTTGTAGTCTCCTTGTGGCAGTAACAGTAGGCAGTTCACTTACTGCTACCTGTCAAATGATAGGAAAAGAATTGAGGCTAGGGCAGCTTCTCCTCCTATCTTTTCCATCTTATAGACTGTGCAAACTTCTGGAGCAGAAATCTCATTGAAAAAAAAAATGGAAACCTGAGGACTCTGGGAAATGCATGACAAAACTTATTTTTGTATTTACTTGATTCCCATGATTTCTTAACCTGATTTTTCTAAAAGTTCTAGAAAATATAGGCTTCATTTGTATATATCCACATACTATATATACACATATCAATTTGTTAATATAATCTTTCATACATACTATCAATAGGATCTCTACTCATTTTACAAATTGTAGTCTGCAAAATTAACTTTAAAAGCATTCTATTTTTTCCCTCTATGGCTTGTTAGGTCAATCTATTTTAAGTATCTATGTGTCTCTTTGAGTTGATTTCCTAATATTTTGGGTCTTGATGCAGTTAGCATAATGTAATTATAAGTTGAAGAGGGTGTATGTTGTAGATGATGAAATCATAGAATAATTTCAGATGTTAGCCCTGCTTTCATAGCTCTTATAATACTTTATGCCACTGCAATGTTCTGAAAGTCCTTGAGTACCTTTGAGTAGAATCTTTCTTAGCAGGATGGAGTAGCACAGGTGTTGGAAAAATGTGTCTTACTTCAGAAATAACTAACAATATCTGCAACACAGTTTAAACAGAAGAAAAGTGTTATTGTGTTTAGGATCTTACTTTTAACAGTTTCAAGATGAGTTTAGCTTTTCCCCAAGTGCTGAATTCATCTGGCTTTGAAAAATTGACCTATCTAGGAAAATAAACTTAGCAAATTCCTAAAATAATGACATGAGAATCACATCAAAAACCTCAGCTAAAACTTATAATAGGTAGAGTTATTTTTGTTCACTTGGAAAAAATACAAATCTTTCAGAATGAAACCTTTAATGATCCCATTCCCAAACAGTTAAACTGCTTCAGGAGAATGACATAGCATAGGTTTTATTTATGCATTTCAAGAGTTCAGACCCATTGGACTGTTGGCAGAGAGTACCACTTGAAAAGAAACTCATTTCTGCTCTGTTCTCCTGCTGATAAACTGTAATTGGTGCCTGATTGCATGGGAGACAGCTTCTTTCTTTTCTGCCCTTTCTGCCCTGATAACCCTGGCTATTTCCTGCCAGGGGTCAGAATGGGCCATCTCCACCAGTGGGAAAGTGCATTTGCCTTGCAGAGCTAAAACACTTCACTGGCATCTTGAAATGTTTCTCATTTGCAATAAGAAATAGATTACATCATGACTGAATTATTTGGAAAGGCATTGGAGAGCATGTGAAATGTGCCTTTCATAGCAGATAAACAGCATTGCAGACACAGACAGCCAAATAATTTCCCATCTAGGAAGGAACTTGCCTGGTAACCCAAGAATCTGAGGTCACTTGTTTTATTTTGCCTCCATCTCACATTATTCAATCAGAGCAATGTTGGTCACTGAAACATGGGTTGAAAGGAGACTATGTTCTTTATAGTCTTTTGGGAGAAAGAGGCAGCTACTGTTGTAACTGACTTGCCTTTGAACAATAAACTTGGATCTTTGGGACTTTAGTTTGGTTTGGGGAATATTTAAAAGTCTATGTTCTTGTTTTTGGAAGCAGATAATGAGATTTCAGAAAACCGAAGGCTTCCTATTTATACTGATAATACAATTTCTCACATGAAATAGCCTAGTAAGTCTGGGACTTAATACCTACTAAAATGTGTCAAGGGATGAGGAAAACTGAAGTAATAAGGGAAGGATGACCAAACTGATCTGTTCTGTCATCTAGTCTTCCATTTCCTAGGATTATGAGATCATAAGAACTCAGGTTTAGTGTTGTAAGGGACCTTAAAGGTCATCTAGTCCAATTTCTTTATTTAATAGAAGAGGAAACTAAGAATAAAAAGTGAAGCTATTTAACCCAAGTCATACAGAAGCAGAATCCAACATTATTTTGTACTGTGTGAACATCCATTTCCCCTCTTCCAAATACCACTCTGAAGCAAATTTTCCTTATCCCTCCTTAATCCCTATCTCCATCAAACTACTTTTTTTTTTTTTATTGTGCTCTTAGGAATCTTCTTCTAATGGTAAAATAATACTAATAATAATACTCTTCATCCTTTTTCTTTTCTCTCACTTTTTCCCATTTTCTAGTGTTCACTAAAATGTTTTCTATGAGAAATCTCAATGTCTTGAGGTCCCTCTCCAAGGTGGGCTGTTCTTTCCTTTAAAATTTTGATAAACAGTACCAAGAAGAGGATTTAATATACCTCTTGCTCTCCACTGCAACTTTCAGAGCTTCTTCTGTTGCCAACTCATGTCTGTTGCTTTAAAATTCTCTCATTTGTTTTTATATCTTCATTGCCACATTGATAAACCTCCAAATCACTCCTCCTTTTCCCCATTGAGTTCAGACTCTTGAATCATAGGTTTTTTTCTACAAAATAGCTCTTACCAAATTCACATCTGAACCTCCCAGTTCTTGAGTCACTTCAATTCCTGTGACTTTAGCCACCAATCTATTTCTGCCATGCAAAGGAATATGCAGAAATGTATACCCCCCTCTCCAACTTTCAAAATACAGACATTCAGCTCATACACACACACACACACACACACACACACACACACACACAGAGAGAGAGAGAGAGAGAGAGAGAGAGAGAGAGAGAGAGTGTTCCAAAATCATTTAACTGAATTTGCTTTAGAAATCAGGATTCCTTATTTATATAGATATATGACAGATATAAATGGAGGTTGAATACAAATATTGAAAGTATATGTTGTTTAGAAATGGAGAAAAGGAAAAAAGAATTGGATACAGGGGAAATCCAAATTCCCCCCCCCAAAAAAAAAAAAAAAAAAACAACAGAATTTAAAGCACATTTGAAATCTTCATTGTGACAAATTAGATTGTCAGATGTTTAATGGTTGATTCTAATGTTTTATTAGAGTTGAATTTAATTCAATTTTATTTTTAATTCTGAATTAACTCTTTTCTCTTTCTCCTGCCCTTTGAAAGAGCAAGAAAAAATCTCTCTCTCTCTCTCTGTGTGTCATGTGTAGTCATGCTAAAAAAAAATTTCCACATTAGACATATTCAAAAGAATAAATAAAAAAGAAAATATACTTCATGAGTCTATCAGCTCTCTGCATGGATATAGATATGGATGACATATTTCATCATGAATCCCTTGAAATTGTGATTGGTTACTATGTTGATCAAAGTAACTGTCATTCAAAATTGATAATCTTCACAATTTTGCTATTATTGTTAAAGTTTTTCATGTTTCTGGTTACTTCCTTTTATATCAGTTCATATGAGTCTTCCCAGGTTTTTGGGAAAAACTTTACTTCACCATTTCTTATTATACAATAGTATTCTATCACATTCATATGCTGCAATTTATTTAGCTATTCTTTATTTAATTGTCACTCCCCCCAAAAGAGCTGTTAACAAATTTATATATATATATGTGGGTCCATTTCCTCTCTCCTTGATCTTTTTGGGGATATTGAACTAGCATTTCTGGATCAAAAGTTCTTCACTGGTTAACAGTTTTTTGGGCATATTTCCAAATTGCCTAGAGAATGGTTGGACTAGTTTACAGCTCTATCAAAAGTCCATTAATATATCTATTTTCTCAAAGCCCTGCTAGCATTTGTCATTTTCTTTTTTTGGTTATCTTAATCAATCTTAAGACAACTATGTGGTGCAATGGATAGAATGTAGAGTTAAGCCTCAGATACTACCTATATGATCCTGGACAGATTTAACTCTCTTCAATTTTCTCACCTATAAAATTAGCTGGAAGAAAAAAAAATACAACATTGCAGCATCTTTGCTGAAGTAGTTAATTGTTTTGATTAGTTTTTTCAGTTGTTTTTCTGGAATTCTATAAAGAGAGCTATATTTTCTATAAAGGAAATCATATGATTTTCAAAAAATAATAATTTTGTTTCTTCCTTTTTATATTCTTCAATTTTTCTTTCCTCTCATATTTTTATTGCTTCAGATAGCATTTCTAATATGATATGAAATAATAATAGTGGACATTCTTTATCCTTGATATTTTTTTTGGGGGGGAGGGCAATAACTTCCAGTTTTTTTACATTACCAGTAATACTTGCTCATAGTTTTAGGTAGAAACCACTTAACATTTTAATGAATGCTTCCTTTATTTCCATATTTTAGTAATATAAATTGTTATTATTATTGTTGTTTTGCATTTGTTGAAATGCATATATACACATACATATACATAGATGGATAGATAGAAAAATAGGTACATAGATGGTTTTCCTATTCTTACATCAGTCTTGCAATGCCTAATATAAATCCAGCCTGATCAGAGTATATGATCTTTGTGATATATTATTGTAGTCTCCCTGCTAGTGTTTTATTTAATTTTTATATGTATATTAATTAGAGAAAATGATACCTAATTTCCTTTTTCTGTTCAGACTTTTTCTAGTTTATTTATCAAGGTCATATTTGTGCCATGGAAAGAAATTGGATGAATCTCTTTATTTTTTCAAACAGTTTACAAAGTATTGGAATTGATTGTTTTTAAAAATTTTTGGCAGAATTCACTTGTAAATCCATCTGGTTCTTTTTTCCTTTGGGAAATCATTTATGGTTTGCTCAATGTCTTTTTTTTTTGTTCTAAGTTAGGGTGATTTTAGTATTCTATTTTCCATTCTGTTAATCTGGGAAACTTATTTTTTTTGCAGATATTTATAGATTTAATTTAGATTGTCATTGTACTGGCATATATTTGAGCAAAATAGCTTCTAATAATTGATTAAAAAAACTTATTTTATATCCTGGTATTTTAGTTTTCTTCTTTTTATTTTTAAAATCAAATTAATTATTGACTTATTTATTTTATTGTTTTTCTACCAATAATCCAGATTCTAAATTTATTTATAATTAAATTTATTTATATTAGAGTCTTTTTTTTTTTTTTGAGGATTTTTATTCTGGCATTTAATTGAGGAGTTTCATATTTGTTATTTTTTCTAGTTGAATGCCCAACTCATTGATCAGTTTTTCTCTGTTAAATGAACCTCACAAGATATAAATTTTGCACTAAACACTCCTTTGACTGGATCTCCCATATTTTAGTATGTAGTCTCATTGTAATCATTTATTTCCTTTCTCTTCCCTCCATATACATTGAATATTATACCCTCATCTGAGGTTGCTCTCCCAAATATGATATGAATTTTGATTTCTGAAATCTCCCAAGATAGATTGGTATTTATGAGTTAGAATCTTACCTTAAACCCAAATCACTCTGGCTGTAATAGATGGAACAAGTCCCAGGCCAAGACCCATTTGGTCATTGTTTGGACCCTAATTGGTTCAAAGTTTATGTAGATAACACTTGTTTCTGTTTTGGGCAGAAACCCTGAAGATTTTCCTCTCCCAGACTGATTTTTTTTTTTTTTTTTTTTTGCTAAGTAAAAGTAATCATTTTCTTCCTTATTTTTTTTATCTAACAGCTATTGGGCATTCACTCAGTCAAACTGAAATCTATTAAATACCTTAGTTTAAAAAGTCCAAGGCCAATCCCTTCATTCAGGACCATACCTGGTTGTTCTGACCTATATTTTGCCAATGGACCAAAATGACTGTGGAGGAGAAAATGAAGAGGATTACTTTGCATAGCTCTTCTTCATTTAAATTCAATTCACTTACATGTCATAGCATCATTTACCAGATGTCATGGTCCTCTTCGAGAATGAAGTTAAATGTTGTATTATTTGGGGGGAGAGGGATCCTAAAGAGGAAGGGCTGCATAAGGCAAGTGGTGCTCATAAGTTTAATACTAGGGAGGGGGGTAAGGGGAAAAGGAAAGGAAAAAAAGTATAATCTGGGGTTAACAAGGTGGCAGGAAATACAGAATTAATAATTTTAACCATAAATGTGAGTGGGGTAAACTCCCCCATAAAGCAGAGGTGGATAGCAAACTGGATTAAATGGCAGAATCCTACAATATATTATTTACAGGAAACACACTTAAAGAAGGTAATATATACAGAGTAAAGGTAAAAGGCTGGAGCAGAATCTACTATGCTTCAGGTGATGTAAAAAAAGCAGGGGTAGCCATCCTGATCTCAGATCAAGCAAAAGCAAAAACTGATGTAATTAAAAGAGATAAGGAAGGGCACTCTATCTACCTGAAGGGTAGCATAGATAATGAAGCAATATCAATACTAAACATATATGCATCAAGTGGTATAGCATGTAAATTTCTAAAGGAGAAGTTAAGAGAGCTGCAAGAAGAAATAGACAGCAAAACTCTAATAGTGGAAGATCTCAACCTTGCACTCTCAGAACTAGATAAATCAAACCACAAAATAAATAAGAAAAAAGTTAAAGAGGTAAATAGAACTCTAAAAAAGTTAGTTATGATAGATCTTGGGAGATATGTTGTATCATTTGCGATATATATATATGTATGTATATATAGTTTAGTAGCTAACATTAACTTGCTTTCTAAGTATCTTTTAACAGAATGCAGTTTCCCTGATGATTTCTTTTAATTGGGTGTTTTTTTTTTTTCCATTTTCTGAGAGCATGACCCTTGCCTTTTTTTTTTAATTTAATTTAATTTTTTAAATTTTTTTTAATTTAAATTTTATTTTATTTAATAATAACTTTGTATTGACAGAATCCATGCCAGGATAATTTTTTTACAACATTATCCCTTGCACTCGCTTATGTTTCGTTTTTTCCCCTCCCTCCTTTCACCCCCCCCCAAGATGGCAAGCAGTCCTATATATGTTATATATATGTTGCAGTATATCCTAGATACAATACGTATTTGCAGAACCGAACAGTTCTCCCGCTGCACAGGGAGAATTGGATTCAGAAGGTAAAAATAACTCGGGAAGAAAATCAAAAATGCAAATAGTTCACATTCATTTCCCAGTGTTCCTTCTTTGGGTGTAGCTGTTTCTGTCCATCATTTATCCATTGAAACTCAGTTAAGTCTCTTTGTCATAGAAATCCACTTCCATCAGAATACATCCTCATACAATATCGTTGTCGAAGTGTATAATGATCTCCTGGTTCTGCTCATCTCACTTAGCATCAGTCCATGTAGGTCTCTCCAAGCCTCTCTGTATTCATCCTGATGGTCATTCCTTACAGAGCAATAATATTCCATAACATTCATATACCACAATTTACCCAGCCATTCTCCAATTGATGGGCATCCATTCATTTTCCAGTTTCTAGCCACTACAAACAGGGCTGCTACAAACATTTTTGACCCTTGCCTTTTTAAAAATTTCAGTTGAGGTATAATGTATTTTGCTTCCACCCTTTATTTTCACTCTGTATTTCTTTCTATTTTGAATATGTTTCTTGTTAACATATCATAGGATTATTGTTTCTAATCTATTCTGCTCTTCTCTCACTTTCTATAAGTTCTTCTTAATCACACTCACAGGTATGACGTCTAATTCTTTGTTTCTTTCTGTCTTATTCTCTTAAATTTGTTCTGCTCTTTCCCTTCTGTCCTTTTTTTAAGAGTCTGGTTTGCTTTTGAATGCTGCCTTTCTAAATCTTTCCTCGTTTTTATTTCCTTCCCTCTTTTTTCTTAAACTCTTTCTCCCCTCTTTTCTTCTTAATTAAATATATTTATGTACCAAATCTTTGTGTTTTTATGCTTCTCTCCTTTAACTAATTCAGATAATATTGAGGTATAAGTGATTTCTGCCTTTACCCTTATTTGCCCCTGTTTCCATAAGCTCCTTTTTTGTGATCCCAATTTATGTGAGGTAATTTTTCATCTCCCTTCCCCCCCTTTCTCAGTATATTCCGTTTTTTCACTTATTCTGTGATTCTATTGAGATAATTCATGAACAATAGAATCATAATCAGGTTTTCTGTCCAATTGGACTCCCTATATAATACCTAGCTATGATAAAGTTTGGAATGGCTACATATGTCATGTCCTCATAAAATATAAACAGTTTTAGTTTAAGCTTGTTTAGTCTTTTATTATTTCCTTACTTTAAAAAAATAAAAAAAAGACTTTTTATGCTTCTCTTCACTCTTCTGCTTTCATTTAAAATGTTCTACTTCGTTCTGGTCTTTTGATCAAGAATTATTATGTCTTCTGTTTTGTTAAAGATTCCTTTTCTCTCTGTAAGATCATACTCTGTTTTGCTAAGTACCTTATTCTTGATTTTTAGTTAGTCCTTTGTCTTCTAGAATATTGTAATGACCACGTTTAGCACCCAGATGTCCTCTGGCTCTCACACTCCCCCCACCAAATCCTCTACACAATCTCCTATACAACACATCAAATTTGCACAGAGTGGGCAGGGCCATTCTTTCTCCAAGCATATATTAATAGAGTATTGTCCAACTGCTAATTAGCCTCAAGTGCTCGGCCAAGACCTCAGTGCATTTGCTCAGCTTCAGCCTATTATATCTCCTGCTTTTTTTTTTGTTTTAGAACACAAGTGGTCAAACCATCCCTGATCTCTCAGAAAAGGAGGTGAAAACACCAAAAAGGAGGTGATCATGTGCCTCCCAACATCTCAGGAAGGGAGGTGATAGCACTAAAAAGGGGATGATCACACCCTCTCTGACATCTCAGGAAGGGAGATGAAAAGCACCAAAGGGAAGGGGAGATTGCTAATGGGTTTCTGGGCTGAAGGATCTTATTAGAAGCAGGTATGCACAAACCCATCAGCATGGGAGATATTACACAAGCACATAGCAATAACGCACAAGCTATTAGTGATGACTCTCCCCACAGGGCAGGCTCGATGTGGTATAACAAACATGAATTGTACACACAAGTAGCGGTATAACAAACAATATAAATCAACATGGTGCTGTAAAAGATTTTCAGAAATCCTAGAAGAAGGGTATGTAAACAACACTCACACATACGCCTTCTTCAGCAGCCAAGAAACAGTCCAAAACCAATCTATTGTCCATTGCTTCATGTGTGAGGGAATCCAATAATCCCTTCAAGTTTTTGAAGTCCTGCAACAGTCTTTTTATGTGTTAGGGAGTCCAATGATTCCTGAGGGTTTTGAAGTCCAACAATTTTCAATGTCCATGAATCAAACTCCATAACTGTCATGCTCTTTCAGTGATCTGCACAATCAGCAATGGAACCAGCAATATTTCTTGGGTCTTCTCCTTCGTTTCAAGGGTCTTCTCTGTCTCTCTGCTATGGACAAGGCAAATACAGCTCTTTGGCACCCATCTGATTCCTTCTCCACCTGAAGAGATACAAGCAAACTCTCTCCCCCAAGCAGTTAACCTATCTGGCCCCTTCCATTCATCACTTTCTGGGTCACTCCACATCATCTGACAATTATCTAAAGATAGTGGAGCCACTTGCACTGGACACTGCCCTTCCAGTGGTTTATAAAACCTGTCTGCCAGAGCCAGTGCATTTTTGTCAAACATCACGAAGTTAATAGTATAAAGGGCTAGATTTAGAAGTTCTCTAGGGTAACCTGTGGCTCCCCCTTTCTTTAGTTTTTGGAGGAGCGTCTTAATGTCTCTGTTTCTCCTCTCTACTATTGCCTGTCCTTGAGGATTAAAAGGTATGCCAGTGGTGTGTAAAATCTTATACTGTACACAAAAGTGTGCAAAATGTTTAGACGTATATATGCAGGTCCATTATCTGTTTTTATTGCTTGTCACACACCCATAATTGCAAATGTTTGGATAAGGAATTCAGTGAATACCCGGGCTGTCTCTTTTGCTGCTGGTATTGCAAAAGTGAATCCTGAAAAGATGTCTAACACAACATGGATAAAAAAACAGGGGACCAAAAGATTTATAATGGATCACATCCATTTCCCAAATTTCACTGCTTCTCAAACCACGAGGGTTTTTCCCTGGAGGCCGTGTAGGAGTGTGGAAAGGAAAGCAAGCTGTATAGACTTTTACTATGCTCCTAGCTTCCTCTCTTGTTATTCCAAATTGATCATGTAAAGCTCGAGAAGCCTGATGATATTTAGAATGAGATTCCTGTGCTTCTTGAAATAAAGGAGTATTGGCCAATGTAGTTGAAAGGCTATTTGAATTACCATCAAAAATAGGATTTGGAAGTCTACTATGAGAGTGGACATGCAAAATATTAATCTTATCTGGATGCTTTCTCACTTGCTCTTGAAGTTTTTAAAGAGCTGATGTATATTAAAGGCTACAAATTTTATTTGGGCTGTGGCAATTCTTTGTACCACACCTACTGAATAGGCCGAATCAGATATTATATTTATATCTCTTGAATAATAGTAAGATCTAGAATGATTGCATACAATTCATTCTGCTGAGTGCACTGAAAAGGAGTTCTGACTAATCTCTTTATAGTTAAGTCACAAGAGTATACAGTGCAAATATTATGTTTGGATGCATCTGTAAAAATAGTTGGTCCTTTAAGAGGAACTTTAGAAACCTTTTCTTCAAGAATCCATCACCAATTAAATAATAGTCTGGTTATCTTTAATGGAGATCTGTGTGTAAAATTTGGAGCCATGGCTAATAAAATTTGCTACTCTGGAATGGTCTCACAACACACATTAATTTGTGTATTAGTATAAAAGGTGTATATCTTGTCAGGTTTTATCCCAGATAATTGTATTACTTTCTTAATAGTTTTTAATAAAATTCTAGCCACAAGCACTGACTGGGTAAGGAGTAAGGCTTTGTTCTGGTTGTGCTGGGAGGTTCATCCATTCTTTCACACACTGTCTCCTTGATGAAGGACTGCTGTGGGTGCCTCTTGTGTGACAAAAACTGATATTTCCAAGGGTTTTTGAGTGATTCTTTCAACCACATTGGATAAAGCCAATTCAACTTTTCTCAAAGCCTCTTGAGCTTCTTTTGTAAGCTGGCGTGGTGAATTTAAAGCACTGTCTTCCCTTAAAATTTCATATAATGGTTGTAACTGATAGGTAGTCAAGCCTAACACTGGTCGCATCCATTGGATATCTCCTATCCATTTCTGAAAATCATTTAAGGTGTTTAGCTTCTCTGTTCTTAAGGATAGTGTTTGTACTGTAAGCACCTGAGGGTGTACTTTGTATCCTAAATATTGAAAAGGAGCATGTCTTTAAATGTTTTCCTTCAACTATGTACAATTTGCAGTATCTTAGTGTTTCTATGGTCTTTTGTAGACATGCTTCTAATATTTGTTCCTCAGGTGCACATCCCAATATATCATCCATATAATGTAATAGCATAGCTTTTGGAAATGCTTTTCTTACTGGAGCAAGAGCAGCAGCAACATACATTTGACACATAGTGGGCCTGTTTTTCATTCCCTGTGGCAAAACTATCCATTTGTATTATTTATAAAGCTCAGCTAAGTCAATTCTGGGCACTGAAAAGGCAAATCTTTTTGTATCCTCCTTATCCAGCAGGATAGAATAGAAACAATCCTTAATATCTATAGCCCAAAGAGGCCATTCTCTAGGCAATTGAGTAGGAGTTGGAAGTCCAGGCTGAAGACTTCCCATAGTTTCCATCTGTTCATTTATCTTTCTTAAATCAGTCAATATCCTCCATTTTCCAGATTTCTTTCTTACAACAAATACTGGGGAATTCCAAGGACTTAGAGAAGGTTGTAAGTGTCCTTGATCAAGTTACTCTTCTATTATGTCTAATAAGGCCTGAATTTTATCACTACCTAAGGGCCACTGTTCTATCCACACTGGTATATCAGTTTTCCATGGGATAGGAACAGGTGAAAGTGTTGGCAGGCCTTCAACAACAGCCCTGCCTAAAAAACTGAAGTACTCATTTTTAACCTTAATTGTTGTAAAACTTCTCTTTCCCACAGATTGATGGGGATTTTTTCAACTATAAAAGGAGTAAAAACTCCTGTTTTGCCTTCAAAAGTCCATCTCATCAGGGCAGCACTAACTTCAGCTGCTATTGATCCTTCTTCGCCAGACATATAGGTGTCTATTTTAATCTTTGGTCAGTGAGTGGGCCAGTTGGCATTTCTAATGACTGTATGATCTGCACCAGTGTCTACCAATCCTTCTAATGGTATGCCATTTATATAGATTGTAGCATAGGTCGGTTGGCTGTTACAGTTGCTGTCCAGTATATTCCTGGATTTTGTTGCTTGGAGCCAGAATCTGAGTGACTTATTGGCTTATTGGGAGTCTGTATCAGTAAACCTGATGCCACTACTTCTCCTGGTTGATAAGTCACATATTGTCTACCTGTATTAGTGACTGGGATATTATCTACATATTTCCTAGTTTTCCACATCAGTGTGTGGATGGACACTGTTTTGTATGTACTCTCAGGAGGTGAAATGGTCAAGCCTACTGTGCCTGGAGGCAAGGGATCCATAGGCTGGAGACGAACAGATTTCACTTCTCCTGGGGGTATCTCAGTTGTCCCAGCTGCATACAACTCTATTCTCCCCAGTTGTAATCCCTTTCTCCCATGATATGGCTTCCTGGCTAATTGGTCATGTCTGGGTACTGGACTTCTAGGTACTCTCTAGGCGTACCATCAGCTGCCATCATGCCCCAAGTGTTTTTTGCCTGGGACCCTGGAGCTGGGTCCTTCATCCCTTTTCCCTGAATCAGTGTACATTCTGAGGCCCAATGGAAGCCTTTGTTGCATTTTGGACTTGGAGTATTGGGTCTTGTTCTCCCACCCTGTTTTCTCATTCTGTCTCTATACCAACATTGAGTTTTCAGATGCTCTACTTTACCACACTGCTTTATTATTTATTGGTGTCTTATGGAGTCATTACCCTGCATTTAGTAATTTCTAATTTTAAACATTATTTTCTTTAATTAAAAAAGGAAACAAAAAGTTTGTACCTTTTTTTAAAGCTGTTAATTTTCTTTTTATACTTTTCTTCTCTAGTTCTATTTCTTTAATCTTGTTTTTAAAATAATTTTATTTCTTTAAAAAAAAATCCTTTAGCTCTTCCAAGAATTCTCACTGGACCTGTGTTCCACCTGCATTTTCCTTTGAGGCTTTGCTTTCAAATTATTGACTTCTGTGTCATGTCTTAAGCTTCCTGTTACAATAATAGTCATTTATCATTCAGTTTGTTTGTTTTTTTTTTTGTTTGCTCATTCTTTTAGCCTCCTTTTTTGATTGGAACTTTATTTTAGTTCTGAGATTTGAAAACTTCTGGGGATAAAAATTATGTCTGGCCTTTGCTTGTGTTCTCTTATGTCTTTCTGTTGGCTTTCATAACTCTGGCTGGGAACTTAAAATTTTTTCAGTACTTTCAAAGTAGTATGAACTGAGGCAAGGTTTGTTCACATCCAATTCTACAGCTTTTAAACCCAGGTTTGATTCCATCGGAATTTCAGTAGACTATTGCTTGATTCAGCCACTATTAGCTTGCTACAAACATCTGTAGCTTTAGAGCTATTGAACTACTGGATCCCCTTTGATCTAGGATGCTGTGCTCTGCTCCTGGAATCAGAGCTACAAAACCATTATTTGCTTCCTAGAACTTATTTTCAATTATAGCTAGTGACAATGATCATAACTGCTCCTCTCTGCCCTGTATCTCTGACTTGGAACCCAATGATGGCTATCAGAGATGTTGGATTGCATCTATCCCTGAACCCAGAGATCCTAGAGAGAAAAGAGATGGAATCTCTGGTTCCCTGTCCACTATGTGCTAGAATGTTTTTCTCTACCACTACAGCAACCAAACATTCATAAATAGGCTTCTCCCATCCCACTATGTACAGACCTCTTTGTCCATTGTTCTAAGCTACCATAGATTGGAAAATGTTCTCTGTGACTCTTTCCAGACATTTTCTGATCAGAACTCACTCTAGTGTAATCACTAGATTTTTATTGAGAAGACATTGAAAGGGGAGCTAGACTCTAATGATTCTCCTCCACATATTGATTCCACTCCTGATTGAACAATATAAGAAGTTGGTCTATGTCTTTTTTCTGGAAATACAGTGCATTAGAAATAAGTGTAAACATGAGTTGTTTTTTTTTTTTTCCTGCATAAATCTATCTTGTGCACAGTAATTTGTTTATGGTCTCCCCTCATTAGGTGATGAGTTTCTTTAGGTAAGGAACAGTCTTTGCCTTTATATGTAGACCTAGTGCATTATATAAGGCCTGGAGCATAATAAGTACTTAATAAATGCCTGTTGACTGAGTGGCTCTGTATAATCTTTTTGTGCATTATTTTATTCACCTATGAAAAGGGTTAGACTAGATAATCTTTAATTCCAGCTCTGGATCTCTGTTCTTATAAGAAATTTTCTCATTGAGTTCCAGTCATTACTGCCTAACCAGGAGTTCCTTTTTTTTTTTTTTTTTTGAGTACTATTAGGATTATTTCAGAATTGTGATTTGATTATATTATAAATTGATAGGTGTAGGGATCCTATTTTCTCTGCATTTAATGTAAAGGACCAAGAAAACCATAATTTGTTACATGCCTAATCTTGTTACATGAATGCTGCTAAAATAAAAAAAAAATACTATAATAAAAATATTCCCATTTAATAATGAAATATTGTCAAGCTGAACTCATTACAACTTACATTAACTATCCATCTATCAAGACACACTGACTAGGCCCCTATGGCACATCCAGCATGGTGCTTGACACTGTACAGAAAAGCAAAGTCAAGGTGTATTTCAGTTATTTAAAAAGCAGGAGACATTTCAAAATAGTATATAACAGTTCTAAATTGTGTGCTACATAATGTTACTAATTATATATTTGTAGGGGGGAAAGAAACACTAGATCATATCCAGACACTGAAAGTCACTTCTTTGAATCTCAGTTTTCTCATTTCTAACATAGGAATGATAAATATTGGACTAATTTCATGGAGCTTTAGTGAGTAAAGTCTTATAGAATTGTAAAGAATATAACCAACCACATGAAGAAATAAAAGTTTATTGTGTAAGTGGCTATCTGTGAGTGACAGAGAAGGGTTTATAGGGAAGTTGTGACAACATCACCAGGGAAGACATGAGAGTCAGATTGAATGTGGTCTGTTCAGGAACAATAAAGAATTTAGAATGATTAGAATAAAGCAGCATATTAGAGGTTAATGAGAAATAAAGAGAAAAAAAAGGGGAGAGTTGATCAAAGTCAGGTAAAAAAGTTTAGACATGATTAAATAGACAATGGAGAATCTTTAAAGATATTTGATCCAGGCAGAGACATGATAAAAATCCTTAGCTCAGGAAAAAATAATGATAAATGTTGGAGGGGATGTGGGAAAACTGGGACACTAATGCATTGTTGGTGGAGTTGTGAACGAATCCAACCATTCTGGAGAGCAATCTGGAATTATGCCCAAAAAATTATCAAATTGTGCATACCCTTTGATCCAGCAGTGTTTCTATTGGGCTTATATCCCAAAGAAATACTAAAGAAGGGAAACGGACCTGTATGTGCCAAAATGTTTGTAGCAGCCCTATTTGTAGTGGCTAGAAACTGGAAAATGAATGGATGCCCATCAATTGGAGAATGGCTGGGTAAATTGTGGTATATGAATGTTATGGAATATTATTGTTCTGTAAGAAATGACCAACAGGATGAATACAGAGAGGACTGGCGTGACTTACATGAACTGATGCTAAGTGAAATGAGCAGAACCAGGAGATCATTATACACTTCGACAACGATATTGTATGAGGACATATTTTGATGGAAGTGGATTTCTTTGACAAAGAGACCTAACTGAGTTTCAATTGATAAATGACGGACAAAGACAGCTACACCCAAAGAAAGAACACTGGGAAATGAATGTGAACTATCTGCATTTTTGTTTTTCTTCCCGGGTTATTTATACCTTCTGAATCCAATTCTCCCTATGCAACAAGAGAACTGTTCAGTTCTGCACACATATATTGTATCTAGGATATACTGCAACATATCCAACATATAAAGGACTGCTTGCCATCTAAGGGAGGGGGTGGAGGGAGCGAGGGGAAAAAAATCGGAACAGAAACGAGTGCAAGGGATAATGTTGTAAAAAAAAATTACCCTGGCATGGATTCTGTCAATATAAAGTAATTATTAAATAAAAATTTTTTTAAAAATCCTTAGCTCTCCTGTTTTTTACCTTTAAACACATGAACTTTTTTTTAGGTCTATTTCTTCATCTGTACAATGAGTGAGTTGGGCAGTTTATCTTCTGACTCACTGGATTTGAGAGAGGTGGGCAAGAAAATTTTATCAGTATTCCTTTTGTAGAAAAGGAAGCAGATAAAAGATTAAGAGGATTATTCAGCATCACAGAATTGGGGAGATCATAAGAAATAGCAGAGTTACTTTTATTATATGTCCCAAAGCAACAAAAAACTTTTTAAACAATATACTTGGTTATTTCACATTGAAATTCTCATAATAAATATTAGCAAAAATACCATCATGAAAATGATTATAACTTATTTATTGACTTCCAGTGCAGAGGATTAATAGGTAAAGAAATTCTAGAAGAACTGAAGAAGACCATCCAAATAAAACTGATTAGATTTTAACAAAAAGGAAATTAGTCATTTTTTGATTTAAGAGTCATTCCTGAATAAGTTTTATCTGCATAATCAGATCATGGCCTATTAGAACAAAACCCAAATTAGTACCAAGCTGAAAGAGAGAACAAAAATAAAAAAAAAGAAAAAAAAGAAACCCCAAACCACCATGATGTGCAAATGAATAACTCACTTAATATTACTGGTAATAAAAAATAGGTGATAGATGTAAGAAATGATATGTAAAAACTATAATTTAATGCAGAAAATAACACAAATAAAGTCAGGCTAAAGAAGGATTGTTAACAGACTCAATAAAGTGAAACCACAGACACACATATGCATATGCACACACAAATGTATGTACACAAATATATGTAGATATAAAAATAAACATATAGCTTTGTTACTTACCAATCACATATACCTCTGGGACAGAAGGTATAAATGAGCAGTAATTTGAAAAAAACTCTGTCTGAATTAAATAGAATATATTTTCTTTCGGACATCACATTGTTTTTTTTAATGGCCCCCAAATTCTCCCAGAAACAAAAGTATCTACTTTCAATATCAATATTCTGCCTATTTTATTGTATCTTAATTGTTCTGCATTTTTTGAAGAATTAAAAATAAGTAACAGACAATAATAGAGGCACATGGTTGTTATACATATGAAGCATATGACAAGGACTTTAAATTAGAAGTAAAAGATATCAGATAAATGTATGAATAAAAAAGAATTAGGAGGACTTTGAGGTAAGAGTGAAAGATAAAAGGGGATCATACTGTTTCCCACTATTTAAATAGTCTTTTTTTTTTTTTTGATCTCTTCTATTTGGGAATTCCCTGAAAGAATGCCAGATTACAAACAATCCATGCTTGCCTATTCTATATATGTCCTACAAGTTTATGATTGGAGGGTCATTGGAAATCAGAATATCATGGGAGAAGTTTGGTTGCCCACCTACTGTAATTCTTATCAACCAATCTTTTCTTCCTGTCACAATACCTTGATAATAGCCTATGCCTTTATTTCTTTGGAATTCCTCATTAATTATGCATTTTAGCCTACCTATATTCATCATGATTTTCTCCATTGCCTTGTGTGAAATACTTATGTTTAGTAGTATGAAAGCATGGTATTTCCAATATAACTTCCATCTACCAATACCATTAAAATTGCTTCTTTGAAAAAGATGGCTTTTGATTTAATAGGAAGCTTGGAGTCAGAATTTTGGAATTTCCAAAAAATAATTTGGACTACTTTTTTCCTTTTCTACTCTTAGCCCAATTCATTGTCCATTTGTCCCAGGTATGTATGTATGTATGTATGTATACATGTTATATATGCACATATTTTATATATACACATATATAATACATAAATAACATGTTCATATATTATTCTATAAATTTTTATTTGTGCACATGTTTTGTGCTAGACACTGTGACAAGTGGTAAGAACACAAGGAAAGATTAAGTAAAAGTCTCTGATCTCAAAGAGTTCACAGTCTAATGGGTGAGAAAACATGCAAACAACTACAAACAAATAAGCTATAAGGGGGACAAACTTTATGTAACCCAGGGAAAGCATAAGCATAAAGGGGAATTAAGAAAAGCTTCTTGTAAAAGATTTTATTTTAGTAGATACCTGAAGGAAATCAGGGAATCCAGGAAATAGAGATGAGGAAGGAGAAAATTCTAATGGACAGTGGACAATCAGTAGACAATCAGTGATCAGTGGACTGTGGATAATTGACAGTAAGCAGTCAACTGTCAGTGGACAGTAAGTGACAATGCATAGTCTAGAGATTGAAATGATTTGTGAAAGAAACAACAAAGATGCTAATTTTACTAACTCACAGATTAAATGGGAAGTATAATGTATTAGAAGGTGGAGAAGACAAACATGACATTTTATATTTAATCCTGAAAAATGATAGGAAGTCAGTAGAGCTTACTGAGTGGTGATGGTGGTGGTAGTTATGATGGGGATTTCGATTGTGATGTGGTCAGATCTATGCTTTAAACAGTGGTTCTCAAACTTTTATTTTCAGTATCTTTATCCTATTAAAAATTATTGAGGATCTTTCCAAAGCGTTGTTATTTATCAAGATTATATTTATAGACATTTACCATATTGGAAATAAAAACTATTTTTGAATTTGTAGACACTCTAAAAGGATTTTAGAAATCCCCAGGATTCTCTAGACCATACTTTGAGAACCACTGCTAAGAGATTGTTTTGACAGGTAACTAAACTGAAGAGAAGAGAGTTTATGTCAAAGAGACCAACTAGCAGGCTATTGCAGTAATCTAAGTATGAGGTGATCACATCCCACACTATAATGATAGTGTGACAGAAGGAGGCATATGTGAAAGGTAAAATTGACATGTCTTGGTAACAAATTAGTTATGAATGAAGGGTGAGAGAAATTGAGGAGTTGACAAGAATGCCTAAGTTACAAGAATGACTAACTCAAAAGATGGTGAAGCCCCTAATAGTAATAAGGAAAATGTTAAGGCAAAAGGTTTTTGGAGAAAAGATAATTATTTCAGTTTTGGACATATCACTTTCAAGATATCTATAAGATATCCAGTTCAATACTGGGCTTATATCCCAAAGAGATACTAAAGAAGGAAAAGGGACCTTATGTGCCAAAATGTTTGTGGCAGCCCTGTTTGT
The DNA here is from genome assembly GCF_016432865.1 of Antechinus flavipes. Classification (NCBI taxonomy): domain Eukaryota; kingdom Metazoa; phylum Chordata; class Mammalia; order Dasyuromorphia; family Dasyuridae; genus Antechinus; species Antechinus flavipes. The sequence continues at coordinate 148,021,100 of NC_067398.1, read as the reverse complement.
AGTGGCTAGAAACTGGAAAATGAATGGATGCCCATTAATTGGAGAATGGCTGGGTAAATTGTGGTATATGAATGTTATGGAATATTATTGTTCTGTAAGAAATGATCAGCAGGATGAATACAGAGAGGCTTGGAGAGATTTACATGAACTGATGCTAAGTGAAATGAGCAGAACCAGGAAATCATTATACACATCAACAACGATACTGTATGAGGATGTATTCAAATGGAAGTGGATTTCTTCAATAAAGAGAAGATCTAACTCAGTTTCAATTGATCAATGATGGACAGAAGCAGCTACACCCAAAGAAAGAACACTGGGAAATGAATGTAAACTGTTTGCATTTTTGTTTTTCTTCCCAGGTTATTTTTACCTTCTGAATCCAATTCTTCCTGTGCAACAAGAGAACTGTTCGGTTCTGCACACATATATTATACCTAACATATACTGTGACATATTTGACATGTATAGGACTGCTTGCCATCTGGGGGAGGGGATGGAGGGAAAGAGCAGAAAAGTCAGAACAGAAGTGAATGCAAGGGATAATGTTGAAAAAAATTACCCAGGCATAGGATCTATCAATAAAAAGTTATAATTAAAAAAAAAAAAGGATATCCAGTTCAAGATATTCAACAGGCAGTTGGAGATGGGAGACTGGAAGTTAGCAGAAAGATTTAAAACTGGACAAGAAAATTTGAGAATCATCAGCATAAAGATGATAATTAATTCCATGAGAGCTGATAAGATCACCAAATATAATTGTTTAAAGGGAGAAAGGTTAGAGCCCTGTGGGATACCTCAGATTAATAGATATGATCTAGGGGAAAATCCAGTAAAACAGACTGAGAAAGAGGGGTCATATAGTTAAGAGAACTGAAGAGATCAGTGTGATGAAAACCTAGAGAGAAAAGAGTGGTTATGAATAGTATTTTATTTTTCCCAATTACATGTAAAAATAATTTTAAACTTCATTTAAAAAATGGATTTCAAATTCTCTCCCTACTTTCCCTCCTTCCCCTGTCCTCATATAGTAAACAGTTTGATATAGCTTATACACTTGCATTATGCAAGACATATTTGTATAGTAGTGTTATTGTGAAAGAAAACACAGACCAAAAAAGAAAAAAAAAACAATAAAGTAAAAAGTATATGCTTTAATCTGTATATAGACTTATTAGTTCATTCTCTGGTTGTGGATAGCATTTTTCTTCATGAGTTCTTTGCAATTCTCTTAGATTATTATATTGCTGAGAACAGCCAAGTCATTCACATTTGATCATTTTACCATATTTCTGTGACTGTGTAAAATATTCTGTCTCTGCTCACTTCACTTTTCATTAGTTCATGTAAGTCTATCAAGGTTTTTCCTGAAAGTATCCTACTCATCATTTCATATGACACAATAGCATTCTATCACAATCATATATTATAGCTTGTTTAGCCATTGGGAATTCACTGAATTTCCAATTCTTTATCTTTTCTTTTTCTATTTTATTTAATAATAACTTTATATTGACAGAATCCATGCCAGGGTAATTTTTTTTATAACATTATCCCTTGCACTTGCTTCTGTTCCGATTTTTCCCCTCCCTCTCTCTATCCCCTCCCCAAGATGGCAAGCAGTCCTATATATGTTAGATATGTTGCAGTATATCCTATATACAATATATGTTTGCAGAACCGAAAAGTTCTCTTGTTGCACAGGGAGAATTGGATTCAGAAGGTAAAAATAACCCGGGAAGAAAAACAAAAATGCAAATAGTTCACATTCGTTTTCCAGTGTTCTTTCTTTGGGTGTAGCTGCTTCTGTCCATCATTTATCAATTGAAACTCAGTTAGGTCTCCTTGTCAAAGAAATCCACTTCCATCAGAATACATCCTCATACAATATCGTTGTCGAAGTGTATAATGATCTCCTGGTTCTGCTCATTTCACTTAGCTTTCAGTTCATGTAAGTCTCTCCAAGCCTCTCTGAATTCATCCTGCTGGTCATTTCTTACAGAACAATAATATTCCATAACTTTCATATACCACAATTTACCCAGCCATTCTCCAATTGATGGGCATCCATTCAATTTCCAGTTTCTAGCCACTACAAACAGGGCTGCCACAAACATTTTGGAACATACAGGTCCCTTTCCCTTCTTTAGTATCTCTTTGGGGTATAAGCCCAGTAGCAGCACTGCTGGATCAAAGGGTATGCACAGTCTGATAACTTTTTGGGCATAATTCCAGATTGCTCTCCAGAATGGTTGGATTCATTCATAATTCCACCAAAAATGCATCAGTGTCCCAGTTTTCCCGCATCCCCTCCAACTTAACCAATCTGACAGGTGTGTAGTGGTATCTCAGAGTTGTCTTAATTTGCATTTCTCTGATCAATAGTGATTTGGAACACTCTTTCATATGAGTAGTAATAGTTTCAATTTCATCATCTGAAAATTGTCTGTTCATATCCTTTGACCATTTATCAATTGGAGAATGGCTTGATTTCTTATAAATTTGAGTCAGTTCTCTATATATTTTGAAAATGAGGCCTTTATCAGAACCTTTAACTGTGAAGATGTTTTCCCAGTTTGTTGCTTCCCTTCTAATCTTGTTGGCATTAGTTTTGTTTGTACAAAGGCTTTTTAATTTGATATAATCAAAATTTTCTATTTTGCGATCAGTAATGGTCTCTAGTTCATCTTTAGTCACAAATTTCTTTCTCCTCCACAAGTCTGAGAGATAAACTATCCTATGTTCCTCTAATTTATTTATAATCTCATTCTTTATGCCTAGGTCATGGACCCATTTTGATCTTATCTTGGTATATGGTGTTAAGTGTGGGTCCATGCCTAATTTCTGCCATACTAATTTCCAGTTATCCCAGCAGTTTTTATCAAATAATGAATTCTTATCCCAAAAGTTAGGATCTTTGGGTTTGTCAAACACTAGATTGCTGTAGTTGACTATTCTGTCTTGTGAACCTAATCTTTTCTACTGATCAACTAATCTATTTCTTAGCCAATACCAAATGGTTTTGGTGACTGCTGCTTTATAATATAATTTTAGATCAGGTCCAGCTGGGCCACCTTCATTTGATTTTTTTTTCATTAATTCCCTTGAGATTCTCGACTTTTTATTGTTCCATATGAATTTTGTTGTTATTTTTTTGTAGATCATTAAAATATTTTCTTGGAAGTCTGATTGGTATAGCACTAAATAAATAGATTAGTTTAGGGAGTATTGTCATCTTTATTATATTCGCTTGACCTATCCAAGAGCACTTAATATTTTTCCAATTATTTAAGTCTGACTTTATTTGTATGGAAACTTTTTTGTAATTTTGCTCATATAATTCCTGACTTTCCTTTGATAGATAGATTCCCAAATATTTTATGCTATCAACAGTTATTTTGAATGGAATTTCTCTTTGTATTTCACTGTTGGATTTTGTTGGGGATGTCTAAAAATGCTGAGGATTTATGGGGATTTATTTTGTATCCTGCTACTTTGTTAAAATTATGAATTATTTCTAATAGCTTTTTAGTAGAATCTCTGGGGTTCTGTAGGTATACCATCATATCATCTCCAAAGAGTGATAGTTTGGTTTCCTCATTGCCTACTCTAATTCCTTTAATTTCTTTCTCAACTCTTATTGCAGAGGCTAGTGTTTCTAATACGATATTGAATAATAATGGTGATAGTGGGCAACCTTGCTTCACTCCAGATCTTACTGGGAAAAGTTCCAGCTTTTCCGCATTGCATATGATGCTTACTGAAGGTTTTAAATATATGCTCCTGGCTATTTTAAGGAAAAGTCCATTTAATTCTATGCTCTCAAGTATTTTTATTAGGAATGGATGTTGGATTTTATCAAATGCTTTTTTCTGCATCTATTGAGATGATCATATGGTTTTTGTTTGTTTAGTTATTGATATAGTCAATTATGCTAATAGTTTTCCTAATATTAAACCAGCCCTGCATTCCTGGTATAAATCCTACTTGGTCATAGTGTATTATCCTGGGGATGATTTTCTGTAATCTTTTTCTTAATATTTTATTTAAGATATTAGCATAAATATTCATTAGGGAGATTGGTCTATAATTTTCTTTCTCTGTTTTCAACCTACCTCGTTTAGGTATCAGTACCATGTCTGTATCATAAAAGGAGTTTGGTAGGATGCCTTCAATCCCTATATTTTCAAATAGTTCATTTAGCATTGGAGTTCATTGTTTTTTAAATGTTTGATAGAATTCACATGTCAATCCATCTGGTCCTGGGGATTTTTTCTTAGGGAGTTGGTTGATAGTTTGTTCGATTTTTTTTTTCTGAGATGGGACTGTTTAGGATATTTACTTCTTCCTCTGTTAGTTTGGGCAAGCTATATTTTTGGAGGTATTCTTCTATTTCATTTGAGTTGTCGAATTTATTGGCATAAAGTTGGGCAAAGTAACTCCTAATTATTGCTGTAATTTCCTCTGTTAGTGGTGAGTTTTACCTTTTTATTTTTAAGACTAACAATTTGATTTTTCTCTTTCCTTTTTTTAATCAGATTTACGAAGGGTTTGTCTATTTTGTTGGTTTTTTCATAGAACCAACTCTTAGTTTTATTAATTAATTCAATAGTTTTTTTTTTTACTGTCAATTTTATTGATCTCTCCTTTTATTTTTAGAATTTCAAGTTTAGTGTTTGACTGCGGGTTTTTAATTTGTTCCTTTTCTAGCATTTTTAGTTGCAAGCCCAATTCATTGAGCTTCTCTTTCTCTATTTTATACAAATAGGCCTCTAGAGATATGAAATTTCCCCTTATTACTTCTTTGGCTGCATCCCATGCATTTTGGTATGATGTCTCATTATTATCGTTTTCTTGGGTGAAGTTATTAATTATGTCTATGATTTGCTGTTTCACCCAATCATTCTTTAGTATGAAATTATTTAGTTTCCAATTATTTTTTGGTCTACTTTCCCCTGGCTTTTTGTTGAATGTAATTTTCATTGCATCATGGTCTGAAAAGGATGCATTTACTATTTCTGCCTTACTGCATTTGAATTTGAGGTTTTTATGTCCTAATATATGGTCAATTTTTGTATAGGTTCCATGAACTGCTGAAAAGAAAGTGTACTCCTTTCTGTCTCCATTTCATTTTCTCCAGAGATCTATCATATCTAATTTTTCTAGTATTCTATTTACCTCTTTGACTTCTTTCTTATTTATTTTGTGGTTTGATTTATCTAATTCTGAGAGTGCAAGGTTGAGAGCTCCCACTATTATAGTTTTGCTGTCTATTTCTTCTTGCAGCTCTCTTAATTTCTCTTTTAAGAATTTAGATGCTACCCCACTTGGTGCATATATGTATAATATTGATATTGCTTCATTATCCATGCTACCCTTTAGCAAGATATAGTGCCCTTCCTTACCTCTTTTAATTAGATCAATTTTTGCTTTAGCTTGATCTGAGATCAGGATGGCTACCCCTGCTTTTTTGACTACACCTGAAGCATAGTAGATTTTGCTCCTACTTTTTACCTTTAATCTGCATGTATCTCCCCACTTCAGGTGTGTTTCCTGTAAACAACATATTGTAGGATTCTGACTTTTAATCCATTCTGCTAACTGCTTCCTCTTTATGGGGGAGTTTGCTCCATTCACATTTATGGTTAAAATGACCAATTCTGTGTTTCTTGCCATCTTGTTAACCCTGGTTTATGCTTTTCTCCCTTCTTTCCCCCTTCCCCCCCTTCCCAGTATTAAGCTTGTGAGCACCACTTGCTTCTCACAGCCCTCCCTTTTTAGTATCCCTCCCCCCGCCTTTGAGTTACTTCCCCTATATTACTCCTTTCCCTCCCAGTTTCCGTATTTCCCTTCACTTAGCTTATTCCTTCTCTTTTCACTTTTCCCTTCTCACTTTTCAATGAGGTAGGAGAAGTTTCACCATAAATTGAATATGTCTAAAATTTTTCTCTTAAAGCCAATTCTGAAGGCAGTAAGATACCCACTATATCCATCCTCCTCCATTCTTTCTCTCAGATATAATAGGTTTCCTTTGCCTCTTCATGAGATGTAGTACCCCCACTTTACCCTTTTTCTGGTACAATGTCTTTTCCACATCTACTTTCTAGAACAAGGTATACATGTATTCTTTATACATCTTTATAGCCGAAATATAGTTCCCAAGTTTAATCTTTACCTTTTTAGATTTCTCTTGAGTGCTATATTAGTAGATCAAACTTTTTGTTAAATTCTGGCTTTTTCATCAAAAATAGGTGAAATTCGCTTCCTTCGTTGAATGTCCATCTTCTTCCTGGAAAAAGATGCTCATTCTAGCTGGGTAAGTTATTTTTCGTTGCATACAAGTTCCTTAGCCTTTCGGAATATCATATTCCAGGCCCTTCGATCCTTTAATATGGATGCTGCTAGATCCTGGGTGACCCTTATTGTGGCTCCTCGATACTTGAATTGGGTTTTTCTAGCCACTTGCAGTATTTTTTCCTTCATCTGAGGGTTCTGGCATTTGGCCACTATATTTCTTGATGTTTTGAGTTTAGGTTCCTTTTCAGTAGGTGATCGATGGATTCTTTCAGTGTCTATTTTACCCTCTGTTTCTATGACTTCTGGGCAGTTCTCTTTGATAATTTCCTGGAAAATAGTGTCCAGGCTCTTTTTTTCATCATGCTTTTCTGGGAGTCCAATGATTCTCAGATTGTCTCTCCTGGATCTATTTTCCAGGTCTGTTGTTTTCCCCAGAAGGTATTTCACATTCTTTTCCATTGTTTGATTTTTTTGGATTTGCTTGACTGATTCTTCTTGTCTCCTCGAGTTATTCAATTCCATTTGTTCAATTCTGGTTTTCTGTGAAGTATTTTCTTCACTCACTTTTAAAAAATCTTTTTCTAATTGTCCAATTGAGTTCTTTTGTTCTATGGAATTTTTTTCCATTTCACCAATTTTGTTTTTCAGAGAGCTGTTTTCTATTTCCAGTTCACTAATCCTATTTTTAAAGGATTTTATTTCTTTATCCACTCTGTCTTTAAATGAGTGGGATGACTTCTCCAGATTCTCTTGCCAAGCCTCCCTCTCCTTTTCCCTTTTTTCTTCTAGCTCCCTTGTGAGAGCCTTTTTAATTTCTTCTATGAGGTTCCTCTGTGCTGAGGAACAGATGATCTCCTCCTTTGGGGATTCACCTGGAGACAGTCTGTTTTTAGTTTCCTCAGAATTTAGAGTCTGCTCTCTATCTGTATAGAAGCTGTCAAAGATTAAAGTCCTCTTCAATTTTTTGCTCATTTTGTCAGAGAAGAATCAAATACAAACTAGCAAAAAGAAAAAAAGAAAAAAACCCTAAATGGACTCTGCTTTTTGTGGGGAGGGGCTGGGTGGTGTTACTGAGCTTCCTTTACAGACTGTAGGGGCAGCAGCGAGGCACTAACAGGACTGTGCTGTGCCTGCTCTCTGAGATCCGAGAGCGTGCTGAGACACTGTGGGGGAGGGGTGACCAGGTCCCGAGAGACTCCAGCTATTTGGGGTTATATTCTTCACCTCCTATTCCCCCTCTAGTGTTTTTAGCTTCTCTGCTGGGCTGCTGACTTGCTGCCAGGGCAAAGTCTCCAATCCTGTAGCTAAGCTCTCCCCGCAGAGACGGCTGCGATCACTCCCCACCCCCTCTCCAGTCTGCTCCTGTGCTCTCACTGCTGCTGCCCTCAGCCTGTGCCCAATCTAAAACCATCTCTGCCCTCGAGCAACAACAGATCTTTCTTGGTGAATTTCAAGGACGTCTTCTCTTGGTAACTATTTGTGTTTTTTTTTTTTTTTTCAGTCAAGCATTAATTCAGAGACTTGTAATGAAATGGATAGTGAGAGAAAACGCGGAACTTACAGAGTTGTGTGCCTCCTCTCTGCCATCTTGGCCGGAAGTCCTCCAATTCTTTATCATCACAAAAAGACAGGTTATACATATTTTTGTATATAAAGGTCCCTTCCACTCTCCACCTTTAAAAAAAAATTCTCTTTAAGATACAGAACTGGTAGCAGTATATCTGGATAAAAGGATTTGCAAGTTTTAAATCCTTTGAACATAGATCCAGATTGCTTTTCTGAACAGTTGGATCATCTTACAACTCCACCAACAGTTTATTGATGTTCCAATTTTCCACATCCATTGCACATTTTTCATCTTCTGATTTTGTCATTTTAATCAATATAAATTAACAAATGTGAGGTGGTTATCTCAGAGTAATTTTAGTTTGCATTTCTCTAATCATTAATGGATTAGAACATTTTTTTGTATGACTATAGATAACTTTGATTTCTTCATCTGAAAATTGCTTGTTCATATACTTTGATAATTTATCTAATTGGGGAATGACTTATTTTCTTGCAAATTTGACTCAGTTCTCTACTTGTGAGAAATTAGGCTTTTCTGAGAGCTACTTGTAAATTCTTACCTTTTCCAAGTTTTCTAATTTCCTTCTAATATTGCTTTGGTTTTGTTTGTGCAGCTCCTTTTAAATTAAGTATAATTAAAAACACACATTTTTCTTCTCATAATCTTCTAGTTTCATAAATTCTCCCTTTTCTATAGATCTGACAGATAAACTATTCTCTGATTCCCCAAATTAGTTTATAGTATTACCTTTTATGTCTAAACCACATACCCACTTTTATCTTACCTTGTTACATGGGATATGATGGTGGTATATGCCTGAGAGAAAAGAGTATCAAGAAATAAGGATCCCCAAGTATCAAAACAAGATAGGCAGTGTTTGTAGGAATTGTACACATTTATCTTATAGCTTAGTTGCCAGGGATAATATCTAGAAATAGGGAGACATTTCAGAGCAAAAATGTAATTCTTGCCTATGTTTGCATAGGTCAACTTAAATGTTAAACCCACAATTTAACAGGAGAAGCAAACAACAGCTCTGAAATTTTGCCTACATGCTTAATATTCTTTCACCTTTAGAAATTAAGATTGCAGAAATTGGGGTTATTCATTTCTTCCTGGTTTTTGGTTGATTCCATGGGTTATTTTGTAGAATTTCCTTTCAGGGTTGGTAATAGATTATTTTTAAAAGTCATTTTAGGAGGTTTTTCTGCCTATGGAAGCAACATGACAGATGTCCTTGAATTCTTCTGTATTATCCTCCTCTTCCCTTTTGACAAATACCTTCTTGGAAGGTTTTTTTTTTTTTTTTTTTTTTTTTTTTAATATAAGTCCCTTCCTCAAACTGAATATAGCCCCAGATCTCAGTCACCTGAAGTATCACTCACGTGAGTTTTTTGGGAGTAACTATGTGGCACTTATTGCAATGCTGGGTTTGGAATCAGGAAGACTTATCTTCCCAAGTTCAAATCTGGCCTCAGGCACTTGTGAACTTTGTGACCCTGGGCAAATCCCTTAATCCTATTTGCTTTAGTTCCTCATTTGTAAAATGAGCTAGAAAATGAAATGGTAATCCCTTCCAGTATATTTGCTGAGAAAATCCCAAATGGGTTCCTGAAGAGTCAGATATGGCTCAATAAGAAATTTAAGTTTTAGAATAGTGAAAACTCAAATAGAGTTGCTTGTCTCCTTTTCCTCCCCCTTAAGAAACAACAGATTCTAAAAGGCATGTTGCTTCCTTGTTTTTGATCTGAAGTCCTGATTTTAGTTTCCAGAGAGGCATGAATGTGAGACAGACAGCTTCATTCTACTGATAAAGACTCGGCCTGCTGCTTCAAAGAATAGGTCTCTCTAGGCCTAAATTATTGCTCTAAAAGGTGGAAATAGATTATATTTTCAGAAGTGTTTTAACTCTTTGGGGTGTCTTCAGATGTGTCCATTTACTGTTCCAGAAAAGGCAAGTGGAGAAATAGTCCTTGATGAAAGTGTTCATGCATCTCACCAGAAGTGACCTAAGTAATTTTTTCATAGTAGTGGGATCAGATCACATATTTCTAAAATATTTTTCCTGTGTTTTTTTAAACTTCATAAATTCATAGAATCATAGATTTAAGGAAATGAAGTGACTTGTTTAAGGTATACAATTTCAGAGCTGAAATTTGAACCTAGATCTATTGATTCTAATTCCAGCATTATGTGCTAAATGCATTATCACAGAAATCTTTATAGGACTCAATGACCCATACAACTTGAAAATTTAATTTTTCTTGGATAGAAAAAATGATTAACAATTTTTTTTTTAAGAAAAGGCATGAGTTTTATATGGCAGGGAAAATATGAAAAAGAGTTACTTTGGTATTATTCATTCTTCTTAGTTATTCAATACATTTAGGGTTTTGTTTAAATTAGCACTTGCTGGCTAGAGAAGGAACTGATAGTTAAGTTTTTGAAAATGAGCACTTACACCTCCTCAAATGGAAAATGCTACAGGTATGAGCTTACTCTATTGTTTTGTTAATTGCTTGTTTAATTATGGAAGAAATGTTAATGCAGATTAAACTTCCAAATATGTCCCTGCCTTTTCCAGAAACTTTTGTTAAAAGTTTACAACCCATCCCAGGCTTTAAGGTTTACAAAAAGATTTTATAGATAAATTATCTGTTTTACCTTACAAAAATCTTAGGAGGGAGGTAAGGTATGATCATTATTCCTATTTTACACTGGAGGAAGGGAGGTATATACTCAGCCACAGTTACACAGCCAGTATTTGAGACCCAATATGAATTCAATTTTCCTGACTTCAGATCCAATGTGCTATCTAAGAATTGTTCCATGTTATTGCTTGCATTAATCTGAAGGAAAGCACTCTTAATAAAGGAAACATATTCTAGGTGAATAGGCAGAAGACAAAATGGTGGTGGCCTGGATGTATATGTAGTGAAATTTAGGATAGTTGGGAAGATGTATAATTTGTATTATTTTTTTGTACCACTCCCTATGTAAAGAAGTATGGTTTGCCCTATAGAATTGTTGCTTCATTTTAGAGATTAGCATAGTTTGTGCAGGAGTGAAAAATGACAGCAGAGCAAGTTTCTTTTTCTTATAATAATGAGAATAATGATTCTTGTTTGATCTGTCTATTAAAATGAATATTAAATTCAACAAAAGTATATTTTTTTCCTCTTCAAATTTTTAATGATTACCTGACAAATGAAACTGAAGTCACATCCAAAAAAAAATAATTCTTGGCTTTCCTTTAAAAGAATAACAGCATCATAATTAAGAGAAGAATAGTGCAATGAAATGAGTTTTCTTAAGAGAAAGCCCTGACTTTAAATCCTGGCTCTGCTACTTATTAGTTGGGTGACCTTGGGAGATCCTTAATTGCTTTAAGCCTCAATTTCTTTATCTATAAAATGAGGATATTAATGGCTTCATTAGCCAAAAAAGTTGCATCAATGATCTATGATTCTCTAAGTATAAGAACTCTATCAAAATGGAATGAAATCATTATATAACTTGGTAGTTAAGACATAGAATTTCCCGAAGTTCAGAGAAACAATGGTTAACCAAGGTCATGCAACTGTCCAATTTGACTCCAAATCTCACAGCCCACCCACAAAGCCAGTCAACTTCTCATAGAATCAGTGTAGTGGATGGAAAAATGGAAGGAACAAATGTCCACAAAGTACTTTGTAATTGTAAAGTATTACATCAGTGAGATGTTATCAGTATTTTCTCTAATTGCTTATATTTGATTTTAATCCATTCTTTATAAAGGGGTATACCCTATCCTATCTTATCTTGACATTGTCAGAGATGAAAATTGTAATGCTGGAGAAACTGAGCAAGATAGAGATTAGAGAGTATTTAATAATTTAATAAATGGGAGAGATTTATTGGGACTAAATGGATCCATGGTTTGGTCTCAGGGCTGAATAAAACTATGGTCTCAAAGAATCCAGCCGTGAATGTCAGATATAAGATTCTTTTATAGGGTAACAAGAACAATGCTATAATGGGGGAGGTAGCTGGATGAGGATGACCTAATTGGGGAGGCACTTAGGATGACATAATGGGAGGTATTAAAGAGACTCCTGATATTCTAATGATATCTAAAATGGATAAAGACCTTTATCCCATCAAACATTAAGAGGGGATGATTATAGCCTAAGGTCTAAGATATAAGACCTGTATCCTATCAAACATTAAGAAGGAATGGTTATAACCTGAGGCAGAGTAACTGAATAGGACAATTAGGGAAACTGGGTCAGGACATTAAAGAGAACTGTGGCACAACAAAAAGAAGAACACTCTTTTCGAGGAGCTTGAAATTATTATCCTTTTAAATAGGATTGTATAAAAGAGAAGGCTTGAAAGTTATTTAGTAAAAGGATAAATATTTCTATGATTGAAATCAAAGGGAAGAGGTTAAGAGATTCAGGCACTGAAAGTGTTCCATTGAGACTAAAGTAGGAAAAAAAAAAAACAATGAACTATGGTAGATGAAAAAAGATAGCTGAACTAATTCATTGCATCACCCTAAGACAATTCTACTGTGAATGAGCTGGTTCTAGCTCAAAGATTCACACAAGCCTGGAGGTATTTTTAGTTTTTCTCATAACAGGCTGCAATTGTTTTATGCATTATCACCATCATCTAGCTCAGATATGCCTCAATTTATAAAATAGATGTGAGCTAGGAAAAGTTTTCTGCAAAGTGGGATATTGTTTATCATCAATTTCATCTTGCTTCATAATCTTGAATGTGAAATCATTTCCTAGAGAAAGTCATCAGACAGATTTAAAATTTTTGATAGAGAAGAGGTTAAGGTGGGGTCTGGACCTATGTCATTTTGAACAGATTGTAGCTTCTGGAGTTTAGGTAGGTCCCAAATTTTATATATCTGTGCTTCTTGCTTGCTGTCTTTTGTGGATCTCCAGCAAATTGCATGATGTGTGTGAATGTGTCTGAGAGACACACATACACAGAGAGAGAGAGACAGAGGGATAGAGACAGGTACAGAGAGAGACAGAGAATCAAGAGACACAGAGAGACAGAGAGAGACACAGAAAGAGAGACAGAGACAGGCAGAGAGAAACAGACACAAACACAGAGAGAAAGACAGAGACAGAGACAAAGAGACAGAGAGAGAGACACAGAGAGAGAGAAATCAAATAAGGCTCCTTTGAGAAAATTATGATACTACTGAACTATTAACAAAAGCCATACCTCTTCCCTCATTCTAGTTCTCTGACTAGAAGATGAATGTGTTAGACCATAGGACTTTCTCTTATCTCTCTTTCTGTTATAATTATGTAGTCTTGTGTTTGTTAGAGGAAAAGTTATTCCTGGAATAATGCCACACAAACCTTGCTCTTCACTTTCTCAAATCCTAGTAAATCTAATACAAGAATAGATAGTGTGGAGCAGCTAGGTGGTATAGTGGTTAGAGCACCAGCCCTGAAGTCAGGAGGACCTGAGTTCAAATTTGACCTCAGACACTTAATACTTCCCAGCTGTGTGATGCTTGGCAAGTCACTTAACCCCAATTGCCTCAGTAAAAAAAAAAAAAAAAAGATAGCATGGTTCAATAAGGGGAAAAAATGTTGAATTTGGTATCACAAGATGAGTTCTAATACAATCTCTTCCTATATTTTCAAGTCTGCTTGATCTTGGATAAATAATTTAAGCTCTGTGGGCTTGGTTAATTCCTCTGTAAAATGAAGATCTTAAACTAAATGACATCCAAGGTCAATTCTAGATTGGAATATATGAGTCTATAAACATCAGAATTCTAAGTTTTCTAATAGACATGGCTTTAACAATTGGGAAAGTCTCAGAAAGCATTTTTAAGTATGGAACTTTTATGGAACTTGTAGCACACCATATTTTTGCCTAAAACCTTTTTTTCTGTGTTCTCTCTATCCAGGCTCTGTACTCTGTACTCAGGCTGTTCAAAACATTGCTCACTTCACAGGACTCCCAGGGGACATACCCAGCATAGGGGCAAACAGAATGACTCAGAGAAAACAATCTATGAACAATGGATTGTCTAATCCTAAACTGTTCTTCCAAACAGAAGTATCCTCCTTGCTCTGTTTCTCTCTCTGCCTTAAGAGAAATCATTTCTTCAAGGATAATAGTATGGGCTGGCCTCAAATGCCAACCTAGAGATTCTAGTTCGTCTTGCTCTTAGCTACTACCTTCAGGTAGCCTCAGAGTACGAGAGAGGCTAGTATCCTTCTACCCATTTACAGTAATTGCTACTTTCCTGCCCCCACAGCTGAAGAACCCAGAATCCCTGTTTGTGGTAACACCTCCACTACCAGCTTCCTACCTTTACCCTATTTTCTGTTTTCCTCCTACTTCCTCTTCATTATGCCCCTTTCATTCCACAACTTCTCACCTCCCTCCTTTCCCACTGCCTCCCCTCCCCCCTTCCCCCACCCCGGCCAAAAGGGAAAAGAATGTGAGAGTGAAAAATGTTTCAGACTGGATCTCTGGTTTGTGGCTCAATTTTTTTCTTCTGTTTCTCTCATGAAATTAACAAATATTAATGAACTTCATACATTTCAATGTACAAAGAAGAAGAGAATTGACTAAGAAACTGATTTTTTCCCACCTTCTCCAAAACTGTACATTGACTTTGAAGTAGTAATATAATTAACGAGTTCTTAAACTCTAGTCCCAATTAATGCTTCATTTTCCTAGTTATCCTACCCTAGTGACCCTATGACCTGTGACAGTCTGGAATTACTGTTAATTACTATAGTCTGTGGGATTTAATCATTGCTATCTTTGTTAGGGAAGGTATTCTATTTTATAGGAAGTTTTACATAGAAGAAAATGAAATTCATGCTACTAAACTCTGGAATCAATATCTGGTAGGTACAATTTACACACATCCCTTCAACAAGGTCTTTGGGAGAATACAAAAGAATTGCAAAACATTTTCCCTGCTTGAATTAACCATCATGATGTAGAAAAAGAATACAGAGAAAGAATAGAAAGGAAAGTTCAAGTCCAGAAGATGTTGCAGGGGACACACACATGCACACACACACACACACACACACACACACACACACACATACACACACATACATACAGAGACCCCTGCAGGTACCCACACTGACTATGGTCAATTGAGAAAGCAAGTAGAGAGAAGATACAGGAAGAAGACCTAAATACAGAAGAATTTTTAGATTAATATAAATTTTTATCTTAATTTTGAAGTAGATGGACCAGGAATTGAAAATGAAGTAGATGGAATCTATATATATAGTGGAGGAGCCATATGTTATAATGGGGGAAAAAAAATCTAGATGTAGGGTAATAGGACTAAAATCCTACCCATTTGTTGTCATTTTTCAGTCATGTCTTGCTCTTCATTACTCTCTTTATCTCTTTGTCTTTCTCTCTCTCTTTTCCCATATATGCATTTTGTCAAAAATACCAGAGTAGTTTTCCATTTTCTTTTCTAGCTCATTTTATTGATGAGGAAACTGAGGCAAATGGGATTAAATCATTTGTGCAAGACTAACTTAAGTGTCTGAGGCCAAATTTGAACTCCAAAGGACAAATATTCCTGACTTCATGCTTAATATTCTTTTCACTGCACCACCTTTCACCTACTTGCTCCTGTCATCTGCTACCTGTTTGACTTTTGGTCAGCAATTTCTTCATTTATAAAATGAATGAGTTGTATTAAGTGACCTCTACAATCCTTTCTACCTCTAAAGTCAAGACACTAAATGTCAGTTGTTTTTCTAGCTGAGAAAATGTTATATGCAGGTATTATTTATCCTTTGAAGAGGAACAATGATGTTGTGAGTGATATATTGACTAGCTTGTGAATTACATTTAAGTGATGTGCAAGAGCATAAGCATGGATATGAATAAGTCTTGTGTAGATAACATCAAGTAGGATTGTTTTCAGCAAAGGGGGCTTAGAAGGGAGGAAAACTTTGTTTTGGGAACTTTGAATACTAGACAGAGTTCACATTTATTGTTGTAAGAGCTAATCTAGGACCTAGAGGAGGTGCAAGAAATATTTGAAAAACTTATTTCAGTAGCTTTTTATAAAATGACTTAGGGGAAGGAGATGCTAGAGATAGGTTATATAATTAAGACATTTTAATTCATTTTTAATCGAATTAAATTTGGAAAGATGGAAATGGAAAGGAATGTTAAAATCAAGAGATATTGCAGAGAAGAAAAAGTACTAGACTTAGAATAGGTGAACGTTGGTTTTAATATTAAAGGACTTCTGAATCCAAATAGGACACCTAATTTCTGTTTAGGGTGCACACAGAATCCAATCTGAGCAAACCATTGCCTGAAGGAGGATCCCCTTATACTTAGTCCCCTATATTAGATTTCAGGCAACTCAACTCATGATGGAGAAAACTATCTAGATAGGTCTTGGATAGAGATGATTTCTCTTTGTCCAGTTACCATGAGGCTGATGATTCTCATGATTAAGCCACTTTTTAGGAGGAGGAGCTGAAGAGTTTTAACTTATCTTATCATTTAAGTGTCTACTAGTTAAGGTTAATTTTCACTTGTCAGGAGAGTTCCTTTCAGAATGCATTTTAGGGTCTCTCTTGGAATCTTTGGTCATTAAGGGAAATCAGTGGCCATTAATTTATTGATTGCTGCCTAGCTGAAATAATACATTGATTTTTAATTACCAAGAACCTCTGTCTGTTGGTGTTTTTCATTTGTTTTAGTCCCCTTTAACAATCTCTTGAAGTTGATGGGGACATCAAATGGCCTGAAGTCAGGAAGATCTGAATTATAATCTGGCCTCATGCTCACACTATTTGTGTTACTATAGGCAAGTAATTTAAGCCTATCTCAGTTTCCTCATCTGCAAAATGATTTGGAGAGGAAATGGTAAACTACTCCAGAATTTTTGTCAAGAAAATCTTAAAATGGATTCACAAAGATTTGGAACATGCCTACAAACAACTAAACAGTGACAGTTGACATTTGATGACAGGGTCTTTCTCAAAATAATGCTTTTAAATCCATAAAATACCAAAATATTTTTAAAAGTTTACAAATTACAATTAGAAACTCTTGACATAGAGTAATTTAGCTCAAATACTCACTATCCCACTAGAAGTACTGAGATATAGTAGAATCAACCCTATATTTAGAATTGGGAGACCTGGGTTCAAGATATGCTTTCACCACTTAGCTGCCTATGTAAATAGTTTAGTTTCTCTGAACTTTAGTTTCATTATATTAGATATCACTTTTCTACTTTACAGTGAAGTTAAAAATAATCAATAGAAAGCAAAAATGCCAATTATTTTATGGTAATTTTACAAAAACAATGCTGAAGATAAATTATTGTTCAGAAATCCCATGTGGAACTAGGTTTCTATAACATGAAATTAAGTTTCCAAAATCTAAATCTTTCTCTGAACCTAAAAATCAAACAAAATTGAATTAAAGACATAGTTGTTCTAGGATGCTTTGGGTGTGAAAAATATTTTTTTCTGAATATATAATTCCCAGGAGACTTACCCTATATTCTCAACATTTAACTTCTTTTCTGACTTGAAGTTTTTTCAGTATATCAACTCTTACTCTGAAAGTTGTGGCCTTATCATCTTTTGACTGTTTAGTTAAGGAGCTAGGCAATGGAAATTCTCAAGGTTTTCTGTTGAATGTGAATTTCCTCTTATTTTGTGGTGAGCTTGTGTGTATAAAAATCCTACAGAACTGTGGCAATTACTCCACCTGCAGAGTAGCAATTTGTCCTACACAAATATAATTTTATATTGCTTTAAAGAAAGCTTTAGAAATATTTAACAAAGAAACTTCCTGCCAGGGTAATCTTCTTAGGCAAATCTTTATTTTGATATAGCTCAGTGGTGGGCAAAATACCCTCAGCAGGCCACATGTAGCCTGCTGAGGGTATTTTGCCCAGCATTTGACTTCTACCTCTACCAGAACTTCATATCTGACTAGTTGATACCTCCTACTAACAAATAGATTGCAAGGCCTCGCTCAGTTAGGGTCATAGCATCAGAATCAAGAATCTCAAAGTCAAAAGAGATCTCAAATAATATTTAGTTCGACCTCTACCAGAAGAATTCCTTTTAATTCATACCATCATTAGCTCAAGAGGTATTTGCTTGAGATAGTTTGACCTATCCTGTAAGCAAGAATATTGCTAAATGTTCAACTCATGTATATCATGCTCATGCATTTATGTTATATTTCAGAATTTAGCAAATGCTATAAATCAGGGCTTGATTTGTTATTGTTTTATTATATTGCAGTGATTTATTGTTATCTCTCTCAATTTAAGAAAATGATAGAAAAATGTTAAACTTGAAAATATCTTATATGCATGTATATATATGTATGTAAATATATATATATATATTTGATATCCAATTAAACACTTATCAGCTTACCAAGTATTACCATTACCCTTCTATAGATAAAGGTCAAGGGATAAACAAATTTACAAGAGTCAGAAACTAAACAATCATTTTTGAAGACTATGGAATTACTGTAGATTTGGGGAGTTATGGTAGTTTAGCTTAGTTGCACAAAAGTTTTAAAGCTTAAGAAAGTAAAACATAAAATGAAAAATATAGAATGGCTTTGAAACTAGGGGATGATTAAGTAATATTTTAAAATTATAGGGGATAATTGGTGAGTTTTTAATCTCGTAACTGAAAAGTGAGTCACTGAGTACCACAGATTATAATTTAAATTTTTGAAAGCAGTAAAAGAAGAATGGAGAATTTTCCAAGTGTAGTTTGAAGAAGAAACAGTGAATAGAAAGGCAAGCTCTGCTAGAGCTATGAGAAAAGCATTTGGAGCAGTTAGCTGAGAAAGCTTCAGTTATATGTATATATATTTTAATACTACCTCAAGGTGAGAGAGATGAAGCCTCTGAGACGGATATACTGCTTTCTGCACCATCTCTGGAAGGTAGCTAGTAGCACAGTAGATAGAGAGATAGGCCTGGGGTCAGGAAGAATCATCTTCCCCAGTTAAAATCTCACCTCAGATGTTTACTTAGATTTGCTAACCTCTTATATATAATAATATATAAAAAGTTATATAATATCCTTTGCTTTAGTTTTCTTATCTGTAAAAAGAGCTGGAGAAGGAAATGGCAAGGCACTTTAGCATTTTTATGAAGAAAACCCCAAATGAGATCATGAAGAGTTGGACATGACTGGAAAATAACTCAACAATGACAAAAATCTCATTGAAAAGGGAAAGCAGAAGAGAAAGGCAGACTTTGAAATTGTTTTGTATTTAGCTCAGTTTAATAAAAGCTAATTAGTTAATGCAACATACTATGAATGAATGACTAAGTGGGCTTATCTGTTTAGCTCAGACAACTAGCCTGATGAGCTTTCTGGCTAAAAGAGAACTGCTAATCTTAATCATCATTAAGAGTAATTATAAATAGAAAGAGATTGTAAATGTTTTCTTAACAAGAATAGAAGAGAAGAGTAGAAGTAAAAGAGTAGAAGAGAAAAGGATTTTTTTTAAAGCTCCTGGGCTAACAAACAGAATGGATTAATCAGTAGAGAAGTGTTTTCATGTGAGCCAGATATTCCTGAATGGACCCATAGTCCTGAATAGTAAGTTACCTCAAATTATCTGCATTTTCTTCACTAATGCATTTTCCAGCAAGATTTTTTTTTTAAAGATGTTTCTCCGTCTCCCCCTGAAATACTGGCTCTATTTGTGGAAGAATATGATCTGGATTTATAGGGTTTTTATGTATGTCATTCTTATATTTACTTTTATATTTGAGTACATGTGATGCTATAATTTCTCTTGCTTTATTGTTAAGTAGAAGGTTAGTTTACAATCTAAACATATAACAAAGAGGCTAGATTCAGGTACATATATGCATATCTGTAAGATCATGAGAGCTATAGTAGTGACTAGAAGCAGTATATTCCCCCTAAATAGAGTTACTCCAGGATCCTCAGTAAATTAATTACATAGTGGTGATCCTTACCTAGTCATTAAACTTGCTATTGCTAGGTCATGTTGAAATGATGAGCTAACCCAAAGGTGTAGGTGTCCAAAAACCCCAGAGCTCTGAGGTGACTTTCTTACTTGCATATATTAAGAGTATGATAGATTTAAAGCTAAAAGAGACTTTACTATCTAGTCCATACTTCAGAGAGCCTGAGTCATAAGGAACAAGAAGAATCTGACACTGTTGTAATCCAAGTATCATACTATTCCAAATTTAGAATTAAAAGATACCTCAAAGGCCACAAATTCTCTCATTTTCCAGATGAGAAAAGTAAAGCCTAAGGAGATTATATGTAGAAGCAAAGTATAATATTATTTTTGGTGTAAGACATAAAGAAAGGATGTTTTCAGATATTCCTAGAAAGATTTATATGATCAGATAAAGAGTTAAGTGAAGAGAATCAGGAGAATAATTTACTTCATAAAAGTTTCAAAGAACTAATGATCAAGCATATTACCCAACTCCTGTAAGAGAAGTGAATGATCAATTATAGAAGAAGACACTTTTTTTTTTTTTTTTTTTTTTTTTTTTTTGCATAAGACCAGTATGAGTCTTTGCATATCTGTGTCAAGGGTTTTTTTTTTGTTTTTGTTTTTTTTTTAAATAATGGGTTTTTGAGGGAGGAAAGGATCTATCAAAAAATGTCATACCTCCTCCCACCCCTCAACTGAAAAAAGGAGAGTCACTAGAGATTTTAAATATGGAAGAGAATAGAAAAGCTGGGAGGGACCATAAGTAACAGCAAAGCTTTAAAAAGTTCCATGCTAAATTTAAATTTTAAAGGAACTTATTGTATACTTAAGTTAGCAAGGTAGGACAGTAGATTAAATATTTGGACATGGAATCAGAAAGATGTGTTCAAATCCTGCCTGAAACACTCACTAGCTGGAGGATCCTGGACAAATAATTATCTTAACTATTCTTAGACTCAGTTTCATCATTAGTAAAATGAGGAAAATACCAGTACTTCATGGAATTATTGGTGAGTACCAAGAGATATAACAAATATAAAATGCTTTGCAAACCTTGTAGCAACATGTAGAAGCTAGGTATTATTATTTAGGAAAAGAAAATTCTACGTAATAGAGATCCTCTTCTTAAGTTCTCTTTTGTACAGGAAAATGCTCATATTTGGTGTTAAGTTCATAATAATAATTTTGAGAAGAACCAAAAGGATATATGTAACTTTTCTGAACCATTTTTCTTTTTGCAAGATGAAAAGGCAATATAAAAATATTTTTGAAGTTTATGAAGGATATTTTTTATGAAAAGGCAAGGAATTTTAAGTAGATGTGGGTGACATGACTATGAACACAGTAAAAGATTAGAGTAGAAAGAGTCAATTTCTAAAACTGGGCATTTTCTCCAAAATGTCAGCTTTTTCAGGTAAAGAAATATCAATCCAAATGCCATTCTTTCAAATAATTTTCATGTACCATTAAGAAATAATATCAATATAAAATAATGCTGAAAAGACTTATGGAAGATTTTTAGACTTTAGAGGGATATCTTAGAATATTAAGTAGGGGTTTTATTTATTGGACAATAGAAAGAAGGATTCACCAATAGTGCATCAGTATATAAATTTTTCCACATCCCCTCTAGCATTTATCATTTATCATTTTTTTTCTTTTCATTGCTTTAATAAATAGTGATTTAGGTCATTTTTTCATATAACTATTGATAGATTTCTTCTGAAAACTGCCTGTTTTCATCTTGATCAATAAGCAATTGGGGAATGCCTTTTAATTTTTTAAAATTTTGTTCTGTTTCCCTATATAATTTAGAAATACAACCTTTAACAGAGAAACTTCTTGTAATTTTATGACACTTTCCTGTTTTCCTTCTAATTTTATCTGCATTAGTTTTGTTTGTGCAAAATAGTTTTAATTTTATGTAATCAAAGTTGTACTTTTAACTTTTTGTAATCTCATGTTTGGTCATACATTTTCCCTTATTCACAGATCTGACATTTAGATTTTTCTTTCCCTAATTTACTTTTGATATTATCCTTTATGTCTAAATCATGTACCTATTTTGACCTTATTTTGGTATGTAATGGTAAAAATTGGTCTATATCTCGTTTCTGACAAACTGCTTTCAAATTTTCCTAACATTTTTAGTCAAATAGTGACTTGCTATCCCCAAAGCTTTGCTCTTTGGGTTTATAAACACTAGATTATTATAGTTATTTACTGCTATGTATTGTGTTTTTAGCTTATTTTAGTGCTCCACTACTCTATTGTAATTTCTTACTATATATGCTTTTTATCATGTCTTAAAAATATTTATTTTTATTATGTACTTACTGTCAAACAAAGTGAGCATTTTCCTAAATAAAAGAGAACATTAAAAGGGAATTATACAAATAAACATATTGTTTTGATTATTACCACTTTGTAATTTATCTTGAAATTTGGTACTCCTAGGCCACTTTTATTCAAATTATGATTCCCTTGATCTTTTTGACCTTTTATTCTTCCAAATGAATGTTGCTATTCTTTTTTCTAGCTCTATAAAATAATTCTTTGGTAGTTTGATTGTAATAGTGTTGAATAATTAAATTATTTCAGGTAGAATCATCATTTTAATTATACTGGCCCAAATTATCTTTGAGCAATTAATCTTTATTCAATTGTTTAGATCCATTTATGTGAAAAGTGTTTTGTAATCATGCTCACATAGCCCCTAGGTTGAGTAAACAGACAATTTTGGGAACATGATTTCTAGCCCTTTCTTTACACCAGAAGGTGAGTAGTATCATCCTAAAAAGGCTGAGCAGACACTTGGAAGTGTGAATATCATTACTGCTTTCAGTGAGATGACCCTATGGTTTGCTGCCTGTGGCAGAGTTGTGACTAGAGCTCCCAGTGTATCCATATCTGATGCTTTGTCACTTGCCCATAGCTGTAGTACTTTGGGATAGTTAGAAATGATAAAATCATATGATGTCCTTTGATTCATACATAAATTGGATTTAAGTGAGCAAAATTCCCTGAAGTCATCAGCTTCTCTCTTCTACTAGACTTGTCACCATTGTCAAGTGGCAGGATAGAGTCAAGATGACTGGTAATGGCCTAAGCTGCTGTGAATGACCTTAGTGTCTTCAATTTCTCATCAAGTTTTACTGCTGCTTTCATGGCTCTTCAAACAAATTGTTCTCATCCTCCCATTTTACCAGGGAAAATCTTCACATGCTTGGGTAGACACCCCTCTAATTCACCAAAGGGTTCAAAATGCTTTGGGTACCTTTTAGGATTCTTACAAGGTGCCAAGTCAGTGGAATTGATGAGATAATGATTCTCTAATTTACATGTACTTAGTACTTACTATAGTTCCACAATATTCACACTTTTAAGAGAGCATATATAAGGAGGAGCTCTCAGGGCCGGACAAGCCCACTCTCAAAGGTAGAGACAGATTCATTCCATTTTCCACCTTTCTGCTGGCTGGAGGCTGAAGTAAAAACCTTTGGATTTGGAGACATTCAGAGGGAGTTATACACAGAAACTGAAAGAGGCAAAGGACTAGAAACCAAGATCCGGAACGCCTCCTGAAAACTAGCTAAGCTGAAGTATATAAGATTTTTAAGGAGACAATAAAGGATTTGGACTTTAACTCCTGGCTGCATTTGGGGTGATTACACCCAACTGAAAGGAAGGCTGCCTCCAGAAGCTCTCCCAAGAAACTTGCTCACAGAGAATATTACACTTTAGAGAAAAACATTATAGGTACTGTCAATCTACTTTAGCTTTCTTGTCAAAATGATATACTGGGATATGACCACTGTGCATTTTACAGCTTCTTGGAGCCACAGGTGAGACTTAGGTGAATCAGGTGGATTGGCTCAGAAAAAGGTGCTTACATCAAAAATACTAATCTTTCCTAAACACATCTTATACTTCAACTGTTTAACCAACTCTTACTTATTATCACAGCAGGTGGTAATTCTACCTTGCTGTTAAAATACACACACCCGGGTGTGTACACATACAAACACACACACACACACAGAGTACAAAAACTTCTTCAGAGTTGATCTTACTCGACATTGGTAAATGAAATATGTATGCACTTATTGACAATACAAAATCCTAAAGACCTGAAAAACAAACAGTTCTTGTGAGAGAATTTATTTGGTATCACATTGAAATAGTATCCTTGAATGAAACAAGGCTGGCAAATGAAAGCCAGTTTACTGAAGTTGGAGAAGGATATGTATTTTTCTGGATTGGCCACAGTAAAGGGGGAACACTATGAAATTGGTTTGGTTTTGTAATAAAAATTAATCTAGTTAACAAGCTTGTATGCCTACCAAAAAAGAGTGGATTGCTGAGCTTATGACAATGCAATTGCCACTTTTAGAAAAATACCACACCACTGTCTTTGGTGTCTATGCTCCTACCATTATGAACTTTGATGAGGTCAAAGGAAAATTTATGAAGATTGGAAAATCTTTATCATCAGTGTGCCTAAAGTGGGTGACTTTAATTTTATAGCAGGGTTAGACTATCAGGTTTGACAGGGAGTTCTTTAGAGGAATGGAGATGGACACTGGACAGTGATGACTCTGGAAGAGAAAAGCTGATAACTTCATGGAACTCTGCCTCACTTCAATCCAATTTGTGCAAGAACCAAAAGACATCATCATGCCATCTTACAATTTTTCCCTATCTCAAAGTCCTACAACTATAGGCAAGTGACAAAGCAGCAGGTGTGAATACATTAGGAGCTATAGTCACAAGCCTATTTTTGTTGTTGTTTGTTTGCACATGATTGTGTACTCAACAAAAGCTCTGAAGTGGAAATGCAACAAAATATGAATTAATTCTCTGCTACTTGTGCTAATTTTAGCCTAAAAATTAGTGATAGGTACTCCATCAGGCAAAGCCACATCATCCATATGTGCAACCATTTTATTATTATTATTTTAATAATTATAACTTTTTATTGACAGAACACATGCCTGGGTAATTTTTTCACATTATCCCTTGCACTAATTTCTGTTCCGACTTTTCTCCTCCCTCCCTTTATCCCCTCCCCCAGATGGCAAGCAGTCCTATACATGTTAAATATGTCACAGTATATCCGAGATACAATATATGTGTGCAGAACCGAACAGTTCTCTTGTTGCACAAGAAGAATTGGATTCAGAAGGTAAAAATAACCTGGGAAGAAAAACAAAAATGCAAACAGTTTACATTCATTTCCCAGTGTTCTTTCTTTGGGTGTAGCTGTTCTGTCATTGATCAATTGAAACTGAGTTAGATCTTCTCTTTGTTGAAGAAATCCACTTCCATCAGAATACATCCTCATACAGTATCGTATATAATGATATCCTGGTTCTGCTCATTTCCTTTAGCATTAGTTCATGTAAGTCTCTTCAACCCTCTCTGTATTCAGCCTGCTGGTCATTCCTTACAGAACAATAATATTCCATAACATTCATATACCACAATTTACCCAACCATTATCCAATTGATAGGCATCCATTAATTTTCCAGTTTTTGTGTGCAACCATTGGTTACAGCAAATGCAGAAGTTTTCAATGCTGTGGATAATAAGTTCACTTAACTTGACAGTGTACTGCCCAGGGATGTACATATTGATAATGAGGTTGACATATGGATTGCCAGAGTTAGCTTAATCTTGGGAGGCTCCAAAGGAAATTGTGAGAACAAAGAGATATTACAACTGATTATCAAACTGAATGGTCTACAGAGCCGTTGTGCTGACCCCATTATTTTATGCCTATGAAAATTGAACAGTATACCAGCACCATGCCAGGAAACTGAATCACTTCCATATGAATTATCTTGGGAGGATTCTAAAGATCACCTGGCAGGATAAGATATCAATCACTGAGATTATTGTGCAAACTAAACTGCCAAACATTGAAACTCTACTGATTAGAATGCAATTCTTTTGGGCTAGCCACATTATTTGAGTACTCAATTATATGCTTGCACAATCAATTACTTTATGGAGAATTTACAGAGGACACATGCTCACATGATGATTAGAAAAAGGGATACAAGCATACTCTCAAGGTCTCTTAAGAACTTAGGAATTGATTGCATGACAGGGGAGACACTGTCACAGGACCACCCAACATGGCATACTTTTATATAAGAGAAGGAACTAGGCTCTATGAGCAAAACAGAATTGAAGTTCTCAAATGAAGCTCAAAAGAAATCTGAGATGTGCAAAGTTACAGAATTGATCCAAATGTTCACATAGCCTATTTGTGCCCAACCTGTGTTAAAGCATTCTGAATTCATAGTGGCCTGATCAGTCATAGTTGGTCACACTATCACTTGACATACGTAGTAAAAATATTTTGGTCTCTTAGAAAATGAAGGACAACAATCAACCAGATCTGTCTATTTATATGAAAAAGATTTTATAATTGTGTTCATAGAGTCTCTGAGTTATCTTGGAAGGTAGACATTGAATTATTTCATAATGTCTGCACTTAAAAAAAAAAATGGAATTTCTCTTTCTATCTCTTCCTCCAGGGTTTTGTTGTATTACATAGAAATGCTGATGATTTATGTGGACTTACTTTATAACACTATAACTTTAAAGTTAACAGTTTCAAACAGGTTTTTAGGTGATTCTCTAGGGTTCTCTTAAGTATATTATTATATCATCTGCAAAGGATCTAAATTTTGTTTCTTCATTGCCTTTTTTTATTCCTCCAATATCTTTTCCCCCATTTTACTTGTATAGTTAGAATTTTTAATAAAATATTTAAGAATAAGTGTCCTAACTTCACCTCTGATGTTAGTGGGAAGGCGGCTAACTTATTCTTATTAGATATAATGCTTGCTATGAGTTTTAGACAGATAGTATTATGATTTTAAGAAAGCCTCCATTTATTTCTATGCTTTCAAGTATTTTTCATAGAAGAGATATATTTGTCAAGGGTTTTTTCTTTATCTGATTTTGGTTTTCTTAATTATGCTTATGTTTTTACCAATATTGAACAATCCCTGAATTCATGGAATAAATCCTACCTGGTCTTAGTGCATAATCTTTAGGATTTTTTTTTGTCATTTTCTTGCAAGCATTTTATCTAAAATGTATGCACTGATGTTCATAGGGGAAACGAGTTTATAATTTTTTCTTGTTTTTTGCTCTACATTCTTTAGATATCAAAAAAACCACATTTCTGCCAATAAAGAAATTTTGTAGGACTCTTCTGTACCTATTTTTAAAAGTAGTTTAAAAATATTGGACTTAAATGTTCTTCATATATTTGGTAGAATTCATCATCTGGTACTAGGGATTTTTTTAGGGATCTCATTTATAGCTTGTTGAAATATTTTTTCCCAAGATAAGGTTATTTAAGTATTATACTCTTGTTAATCTGGGAAACATATATTTTTGCAAATATTCATCCATTTCATTTTGTTTTTTCTGGTTACATTTTCTTCTATATTTTTCATTCTTTTTTTCCCCCGAGGCAATTGGGGTTAAGTGACTTGTCCAGGATTTCACAGCTAGGAAGTATTCAGTGGGGGACTTCCGGTTAAGATGGCAGAGAGGAGGCACACAGCTGTGTAAGCTCCGTGCTTTCTCTCACTATCCACTTCATTACAAGCCTCTGAATTAATGCTTGACTGAAAAAAACCCCACAAATAGTTACCAAGAGAAGACATCCTTGAGATTCGCCAAGAAAGGTCTGTCTTTACTGGAGGGCTGTCACGGTTTTAGATCGGGGGCAGGCTGAGAGCAGCGGCAGGGAGAGCACGGGAGCAGACTGGAGAGGGGGTGGGGAGTGATCGCAGCCGTCTCTGCGGGGAGAGCTTCGCTACAGGTTTGGATACTTTGCTCCGGCAGCAAGTCAGCAGCCCAGCAGAGAAGCTAAAAACACCGGGGCTGAAGAATACAACCCCAAACAGCTGGAGTCTCTCGGGACCTGGCCGTCTCCCCCTTCCCCCCCACAGTGACTCAGCATGCTCTGGGATCTCAGAGAGCAGGCGCAGCACAATCCTGCTAGTGCCTCACTGCTGCCCCCCGCAGTCTGTAGAGGAAGCTCGGTAACACACCCAGCCCCTCCCCCAAAGAAAGACTCCAGTTTTTTCTGTTTTTCTTTGCTAGTTTGTCTCTGATTATTAGACAGAATGAGCAAGAAACTGAAGAGGACTTTAACCCTTGACAGCTTCTATACAGATAGAGAGCAGACTCTAAATCCTGAGGAGACAAAAACAGACTGTCTCCAGGTGAATCCCCAAAGGAGGAAATCATCTGTTCCTCAGCACAGATGAACCTCATAGAAGTAATTAAAAAGGCTCTCACAAGGGAGCTAGAAGAAAAATGGGAAAAGCAAAGTGAGGCTTGGCAAAAGAGCCTGGAGAAGTCAATTAAAGAGAGAGCGGATAAAGAAGTAAAATCCTTGAAAAATAGGATTGGTGAACTGGAAACAGAAAATAGCTCTCTAAAAAACAAAATTGGCGAAATGGAAAAAAATTCCACAGAACAAAAGAACTCAATGGGACAATTAGAAAAAGATTTTTAAAAAGTGAGTGAAGAAAATACTTCACTGAAAATCAGAATTGAACAATTGGAATTGAATGACTTGAGGTGACAAGAAGAATCAATCAAGCAAATCCCAAAAAATCAAACAATGGAAAAGAATGTGAAATACCTTCTGGGGAAGACAACAGACCTGGAAAACAGATCCAGGAGAGACAATCTGAGAATCATTGGACTCCCAGAAAAGAATGATGAAAAAAATAGCCTGGACACTATTTTCCAGGAAATTATCAAAGAGAACTGCCCAGAAGTCATAGGAACAGAGGAAAAAATAAACATTGAAAGGATTCATCGATCACCCACTGAAAGGGATCCTAAAATCAAAACACCAAGGAATATAGTGGCCAAATGCCAGAACCCTCAGATGAAGGAAAAAATATTGCAAGCGGCTAGAAAAACCCAATTCAAGTATCAAGGAGCCACAATAAGGATCACCCAGGATCTGGCAGCATCCACATTAAAAGATCGAAGGGCCTGGAATATGATATTCTGAAAGGCTAAGGAACTTGGTATGCAACCAAAAATAACTTACCCAGCGAGAATGAGCATCTTTTTCCAGGGAAGAAGATGGACATTCAACGAAGTAAGCGAATTTCATCTATTTCTGATGAAAAAGCCAAAACTTAACAAAAAGTATGATCTACAAATATAGAACTCAAGAGAAATCTAAAAAGGTAAAGATTAATCTTGGGAACTATATTTTGACTATATAGATGTATAAAGAATACATGTATACCTTGTTCTAGAAATTGATGTGGTGTTAGAGTTCAAATGTTGGAGTTAGTTCTTCTCAAAGGCACAGCCGGTTTAGAGGCTTGGAGCCCTTCGGATGTCTCCAAATCCAAAGGTTCTGTCCTTCAGCCTCTGCCTCTGCTTTCTTCTGCCTCCAACCAAGACAGAGATGGAAGGTCTCTCTTATCTCCTTTTGGGGAGCCCAGCCACCAACTTGCCGCGGAGAGAGGGCTTCTGGGGTAGCTCCACTGAAGTCCGGCAAAAGTGTTCTCTGCAGCAGAGTCGTTCCTCTCGAGTCCAGCGCGATCAGCCAGCCAAGAGGAAAAAAGTGTATTCTGGAATGGCTGTCTCGCCTTATATGTGAACCTTCTGAAAGAATGGGATTATGGGTTTTCTCCCATAGTGCTCTCTGGCCCAAAGAGCTTTAAGGTGTGGACTCTCTTGAAGTTAGAAAGTGTACTTTGTGAAGCTAGCATACTTATGGACTCCAATGAGTAAAGGTGGGAACACAAGCCTTGTCTTGATTAGTTCTACTTAGTACCTTGTTTCAGGTTCTGGCCAAAACAACTTCTTGTAAGATTAGATCAACTCTAATTACTTAGCAGTTAGTAAGGATTCCAACAATGTGGAAAGGACATTGTATCAGAAAAAGGGTAAAGTGGGGGTAGTACATCTCTGGAAGAGGCATAGGAAACCTATTATATCTGAGAGAAAGAATGGAGGGGGATGAATATAGTGGGTATCTTACTGCCTTCAGAATTGGCTTTAAGTGAAAAATCTTAAGACATATTCAATCTATGGTGCAACTTCTCCCACCTCATTGAAAAGTGAGAAGGGAAAAGTGAAAAGGGAAGGAATAAGCTAAGCGGAAGGGAATACGGGAACTGGGAGGGAAAGGGGTAAGATAGGGGGAGGAACTCTAAGGCAGGGGTAGGGATACTAAAAAGGGAAGGCTGTGAGAAGCAAGTGGTGCTCACAAGCTTAATACTGGAAAGGGGGGAAAGGGGAAAGAAGGGAGAAAAGCATAAACTGGGGTTAACAAGATGGCAAGTAATACAGAATTGGTCATTCTAACCATAAATGTGAACAGGGTAAACTCCCCCATAAAGAGGAAGCGGTTAGCAGAATGGATTAAAAGCCAGAATCCTACAATATGTTGTTTACAGGAAACACACCTGAAGTGGGGAGATACATGCAGGTTAAAGGTAAAAGGTTGGAGCAATATCTACTATGCTTCAGGTGAAGTCAAAAAAGCAGGGGTAGCCATCCTGATCTCAGATCAAGCTAAAGCAAAAATTGATCTAATTAAAAGAGATAAGGAAGGGCACTATCTTGCTAAAGGGTAGCATGGATAATGAAGCACTATCTATATTAAACATATATGCACCAAGTGGGATAGCATCTAAATTCTTAAAAGAGAAATTAAGAGAGCTGCAAGAAGAAATAGACAGTAAAACTATAATAGTGGGAGATCTTAACCTTGCACTCTCAGAATTAGATAAATCAAACCACAAAATAAATAAGAAAGAAGTCAAAGAGGTAAATAGAATACTAGAAAAGTTAGATATGATAGATCTCTGGAGAAAATGTAATGGAGACAGAAAAGAATACACTTTCTTTTCAGCAGTTCATGGAACTTATACAAAAATTGACCATATATTAGGACATAAAAACCTCAAACTCAAATGCAGTAAGGCAGAAATAGTAAATGCATCCTTTTCAGACCACGATGCAATGAAAATTACATTCAATAAAAAACCAGGGGGAAGTAGACCAAAAAATAATTGGAAACTAAATAAATAATCTCATACTAAAGAATGATTGGGTGAAACAGCAAATCATAGACATAATTAATAACTTCACCCAAGAAAACGATAATAATGAGTCATCATATCAAAATGTATGGGATGCAGCCAAAGCGGTAATAAGGGGAAATTTCATATCTCTAGAGGCCTATTTGTATAAAATAGAGAAAGAGAAGGTCAATGAATTGGGTTTGCAACTAAAAATGCTAGAAAAGGAACAAATTAAAAACCCCCAGTCAAACACTAAACTTGAAATTCTAAAAATAAAAGGAGAGATCAATAATTGAGTCTTAAATTAGTTAGTCTTAAAAATTGTTAGTCTTAAAAATGAAAAGGGAGAACTCACCAGTAACGAAGAGGAAATTAGAGCAATAATTAGGAGTTACTTTGCCCAACTTTATGCCAATAAATTCGACAACTTAAATGAAATAGAAAAATACCTCCAAAAATATAGCTTGCCCAAACTAACAGAGGAAGAAGTAAATATCCTAAACAGTCCCATCTCAGAAAAAGAAATAGAACAAATTATCAATCAACTCCCTAAGAAAAAATCCCCAGGACCAGATGGATTTACATGTGAATTCTACCAAACATTTAAAGAACAATTAACTCCAATGATAAATAAACTATTTGAAAAAATAGGGATTGAAGGAGTCCTACCAAACTCCTTTTATGGCACAGACATGGTACTGATACCTAAACCAGGTAGGCTGAAAACAGAGAAAGAAAATTATAGACCAATCTCCCTAATGAATATTGATGCTAAAAGCTTAAATAAAATATTAGCAAAAAGATTACAGAAAATCATCCCCAGGATAATATACTATGACCAAGTAGGATTTATACCAGGAATGCAGGGCTGGTTCAATATTAGGAAAACTATTAGCATAATTGACTATATCAATAACCAACCAAACAAAAACCATATGATCATCTCAATAGATGCAGAAAAAGCATTTGATAAAATCCAACATCCATTCCTAATAAAAACACTTGAGAGCATAGGAATAAATGGACTTTTCCTTAAAATAGTCAGGAGCGTATATTTAAAACCATCAGTAAGCATCATATGCAATGGGGAAAAACTGGAACCTTTCCCAGTAAGATCTGGAGTGAAGCAAGGTTGCCCTCTATCACCATTATTATTTAATATCGTATTAGAAACACTACCCTCTGCAATAAGAGTCGAGAAAGATATTAAAGGAATTAGAGTAGGCAATGAAGAAACCAAACTATCACTCTTTGCAGATGATATGATGGTATACCTAGAGAACCCCAGAGATTCTACTAAAAAGCTATTAGAAATAATTCATAATTTTAGCAAAGTAGCTGGCTACAAAATAAATCCCCATAAATCCTCAGCATTTTTATACATCTCCAACAAAACCCAACAGCAAGAGATACAAAGAGAAATTCCATTCAGAATAACTGTTGATACCATAAAATATTTGGGAATCTATCTACCAAAGGAAAGTCAGGAATTATATGAGCAAAATTATAAAAAAGTCTCCACACAAATAAAGTCAGACTTAAATAATTGGAAAAATATTAAGTGCTCTTGGATCGGCCGAGCGAACATAATAAAGATGACAATACTCCCTAAACTAATCTATTTATTTAGTGCTATACCAATCAGACTTCCAAGAAAATATTTTAATGATCTAGAAAAAATAACAACAAAATTCATATGGAACAATAAAAAGTCGAGAATCTCAAGGGAATTAATGAAAAAAAAATCAAATGAAGGTGGCCTAACTGTACCTGATCTAAAATTATATTATAAAGCAGCAGTCACCAAAACCATTTGTTATTGGCTAAGAAATAGATTAGTAGATCAGTGGAAAAGGTTAGGTTCACAAGACAGAATAGTCAACTATAGCAATCTAGTGTTTGACAAACCCAAAGCCCCTAACTTCTGGGAAAAGAATTCATTATTTGATAAAAACTGCTGGGATAATTGGAAATTAGTATGGCAGAAATTAGGCATGGACCCACACTTAACACCATATACCAAGATAAGATCAAAATGGGTCCATGACCTAGGCATAAAGAATGAGATTATAAATAAATTAGAGGAACATAGAATAGTTTATCTCTCAGACTTGTGGAGGAGAAAGAAATTTGTGACCAAAGATGAACTAGAGACCATTACTGATCACAAAATAGAAAATTTTGATTGCATCAAATTAAAAAGCCTTTGTACAAACAAAACTAATGCCAACAAGATTAGAAGGGAAGCAACAAACTGGGAAAACATCTTCACAGTTAAAGGTTCTGATAAAGGCCTCATTTCTAAAATATATAGAGAACTGACTCAAATTTATAAGAAATCAAGCCATTCTCCAGTTGATAAATGGTCAAAGGATATGAACAGACAATTTTCAGAGGATGAAATTGAAACTATTACCACTCATATGAAAGAGTGTTCCAAATCATTGTTGATCAGAGAAATGCAAATTAAGACAACTCTGAGATACCACTACAGATTGGCTAAGATGACAGGAAAAAATAATGATGAATGTTGGAGGGGATGCGGGAAAACTGGGACACTAATGCATTGTTGGTGGAGTTGTGAACGAACCCAACCATTCTGGAGAGCAATCTGGAATTATGCCCAAAAAATTATCAAATTGTGCATACCCTTTGATCCAGCAGTGTTTCTATTGGGCTTATATCCCAAAGAAATACTAAAGAAGGGAAAGGGACCTGTATGTGCCAAAATGTTTGTAGCAGCCCTATTTGTAGTGGCTAGAAACTGGAAAATGAATGGATGCCCATCAATTGGAGAATGGCTGGGTAAATTGTGGTATATGAATGTTATGGAATATTATTGTTCTGTAAGAAATGACCAGCAGGATGAATACAGAGAGGACTGGCGAGACTTACATGAACTGATGCTAAGTGAAATGAGCAGAACCAGGAGATCATTATACACTTTGACAACAATATTGTATGAGGACATATTTTGATGGAAGTGGATTTCTTTGACAAAGAGACCTAACTAAGTTTCAATTGATAAATGATGGACAAAAGCAGCTACACCCAAAGAAAGAACACTGGGAAACGAATGTGAACTATCTGCATTTTTGTTTTTCTTCCCGGGTTATTTATACCTTCTGAATCCAATTCTCCCTATGCAACAAGAGAACTGTTCGGTTGTGCAAACATATATTGTATCTAGGATATACTACAACATATCCAACATATAAAGGACTGCTTGCCATCTAGGGGAGGGGGTGGAGGGAAGGAGGGGAAAAAATGGAAAAGAAACGAGTGCAAGGGATAATGTTGTCAATATAAAGTAATCATTAAATAAAAATTTAAAAAAAAAAAAGGAAGTATTAAGTGTCTGAGGTCAGATTTGAACTCAGGTCCTCCTGACTTCAGGGCTGGTGCTCTAACCACTGCACCACCTAGCTGCCCCCTATTTTTTTCATTCTTTTGACTTTTGTTTCTTAATGCCTTATGGAATCATTAGCTTCATCTTTCCTAATTTAATATTTTTATCTTTATATTTTCAAAATATATGCATAGTTTTCAACATGCACCCTTGTAAAACTTTGTGTTCCAATTTTTTTCTTCACCTTGCCCTCCACTCCCTGTCTTAGACAGCAAGTAATCCAATATATGTTAAATGTGTAATTCTTCCATACATATTTCCACATTTATCATGCTGCACAAGAAAAATGAGATCAAAAAAAGAAAAAAAATGAGAAAGAAAACAAAATGCAAGCAAATGATATCTTATGATCTCTTTGGGATACAAGTCCAGTAGAGGCACTGCTGGATCAAAAGGTATGCACAGTTTGATAGTCCTTTGGGCATAGTTCCAAATTGATCTCCAGAATGGTTGAATCAGTTCACAACTCCATCAACAATGTATTAGTGTTCCAGTTTTCCCATATCCCTCTTGTAGAGGGCCAAAACTCGGGAGAAGCATACTTGAAACAAGATGTTAACTGAGTGGAATTGATAAGATGATGGTCCTCTAGTTCATATATATCTAGTTTGATATCATGATATAATCACTTTAGATTGGCTTATACTTAGTATACTGTAATGATGTAATTGTAATAGGCTATTTAAGGGCTGAGAGAACTGGGGACAAAGCCAGACTCAGATTGAGAGTTGTTGAGACTGGCAGGCTGGCAGACTGGCAGACTGCTGGAGGAAACTGGACCAGACTGAAACTGGGTCAGACTATGACAGACACAGACTGTGAAGGAGACAGACTGAAGGAGATGATAAAGACTTTGGACTCTATTCTTGTCCATTCTCATGGTGACTATTCTGCTGAGACCAAAGCCCTTCTGAAGGATCTCCAGAAAGCTATCCCGGACATTACACCCTCCCACATTTATCATATCCTTTTTCTATTATCTTAGCCAATCTGAGTGTAATGTTACCTCAGAGTTTTTTTTAATTTGCATTTCTCTGATCAATAGTGATTTAGAGCTTTTTTCATATGACTAGAAATGGTTTTAATTTCTTCCTCTGAAAATTGTCTATTCATATCCTTTGATCATTTATCAACTAGAAAATGGCTTGGATTATAAATGTGAGTCAATTCTCTGCAAATAGTGAGTTCTTATACCAGAAACCGAGGTTTTGGGGTTTCTTAAGTATTGGATTATTATAGTCATTGACTATTGTGTTTTGTGAATCTAATTTATTTCACTGATCAACTACGCTACTTCTTAGCCAGTAACAAATAGTTTTGATTACCACTAGTTTATAATATAGTTTTAGGCCTGGTACAACCAGGACAACTTAATTTGTATTTTTAAAATTAATTCCCTTGAAATTCTTGGCCTTTTGTTCTTCCAGATGAACTGGGTTATTATTATTTTTTTTAATTTTTATTTTTTTTCTAGATCTGTAAAATAATTTCTTGGGATTTTGATTGGTATGGCAATGAATAAGTAGATTAATTTGGGTAGAATTATCACTTTTTCATATTAGCTTGGCTTACCCATGAGCACTTGATATTCTTCCAGTTGAATAGCTCTGACATTATTTGTGTGGAAATTGTAATTGTGTTCATGTAGTTCCTGACTTTGTCTTGGCAAGTAGACTTCTAAATATTTTATATTATTTATTATCTTAAATGGAATTTCTTTTTGTATCTCTAGGATTCTCTAAGTACACCATCATATCATCTACAAAAAAATGATATATTTTTTCTTTATTACCTACACTAATTAATTTAATTTCTTTTTCTTCATTTATTGCTAAAGTTCATATTTCTAATATAATACTGAATAGTTATGGTGATAGTGGCCAACCTTGTTTCACCCCTGATCTTATTGGGAATAGTTCTAGTTTAGCCCCATTGCATATGATGCTTGCTGATGTTTTTAAATATATGCTACTGATCATTTTCAGGAAATCTCCATTCATTCCTTTATTCTCTAGTTTTTTGTTTTTTGTTTTTTTTTAAATAGGAATGGATATTGGATTTTGTCAAATGCTTTTTTTTTGCATCTATAATGATAATCATTATAGATTTCTGTCAATTTGGTTATTGATATAATCAATTATGCTAATAGTTTTCCTAA
The DNA here is from genome assembly GCF_016432865.1 of Antechinus flavipes. NCBI lineage: Eukaryota > Metazoa > Chordata > Mammalia > Dasyuromorphia > Dasyuridae > Antechinus > Antechinus flavipes. Next base: position 147,984,560 of record NC_067398.1, on the reverse strand, counting down.
TATTGAACCAGTCTTGCATTTCTGGTATAAATCCTACTTGGTCATGGCGTATTATCCTGAGGATAACTCTTTGCAAATATTTTATTTAAGATTTCTGCATCAATATTTAGTAGGGAAATTGAAGTATAATTTTTTTAACCCTACCTGGTTTAACCTTATCAGCACCATATCTGTGTCATAAAAAGAATTTGGTAGGACTCCTTCTTTCCCTATTTTCCCAAATAGTTTGCATAATGTATGGAATTAATTTTAACATTAAAATGTTTGGTAAAGAGTTCACATGCAAATCCATCTAATCCAGGAGATTTTTTTCTTAGTGAGTTGATTAATAACTTGTTCAATTTCTTTTTCTAAAATGGGACTATTTAAATAATTTATTTCCTCTTTTAATCTGAACAATCTCTACTTTTGAAAAAATTCATCCATTTCACTTAGCTTATCAGATTTATTGGCATACAGCTAGGCAAAAAGCTCCTAATTATTGCTCTAACTTCCTCTTCATTGGTAAAAAGTTCATCCTTTTTATTTTTGATACTAACAATTTGATTATCTTCTTTTGTTTTTCCAATCAAATTAACTAACGGTTTATCTATTTTTTTTTCATAAAGCCAACTCTTAGTTTTGCTTATTAGTTCAATAGTTTTCTTACTTTCAATTTTCTTAATATCTCCTTTTATTTTCAGAATTTCAAATTGATATTTAATCAGGGCTTTTTTTTTTTTTTTTTTTTTTGGTTCTACTCACTTTAAGTAACGTCAATTCATACAAATCTCTTCAGGCATTTCTGAAATCATCCTGATGACTGTTTCTTATAAAACAATAATATTCCATAACATTTATATACCATAACTTATTCAACCATTTTCCAGATAATGGGTATCCATTCCAGTCCAGTCCAGTACTACAAAAAGGGCTGCTACAAATATTTTTGCACATTGGGTCCTTTTTTTCTTTTTTATGATCTCTTTGGGATACAGGCCCCAAAGAGACATTGCTGGATCAAAAGGTATGCACAGTTCGATAGCTCTTTGGTCATTGTTCCATATTATTCTTCAGAATGGTTGAATCACTTCACAATTCCAACAAAAATGTATTAGTGTCCCAGTTTTTCCACATCCCCTTAACATTTATCATTATCTTTTCCTGTCATTTTAGCCAATATGAGAGGTAGAGAGTGGTGTCTTAGAGTTCTCTTAATTTACATTCCTCTGATCAATAATGATTTAGAACACCTTTTTATATGACCAGAAATGGTTTTAATTTCTTCATCTGAAAATTGTCTGTTCATATCCTTTGATCATTTATCAACCAGAGAATGGCTTGAATTCTTTCTTTTTCTTTTCTTTTTTCTTTCTTTTTTTTTTTTTAATAACTTTTTATTGACAGAATCCATGCCAGGGTAATTTTTTTATAGCATTATCCTTTGTACTCACTTCTGTTCCAATTTTTCCCCTCCCTCTCTCCACCCCCTCCCCCAGATGGCAAGCAGTCCTTTACATGTTAAATAGGTTATAGTATATCCTAGATACAATATATGTGTGCAGAAACGAACACTTCTCTTGTTGCATAATGAGAATTGGATTCAGATGATATAAATAACCTGGGAAGAAAAACAAAAATGCAAACAGTTTATATTCATTTCCCAGTGTTCTTTCTTTGGGTATAGTTGCTTCTGTCCATCCTTGATCAATTGAAACTGAATTAGATCTCTTTATCGAAGAGATCCACTTCCATCAGAATACAACCTCAAACAGTATCATTGTTGAGGTATGTAATGATCTCCTGGTTCTGCTCATTTCACTTAGCATCAGTTCACATAAGTCTCGCCAGTCCTCTCTGTATTCATCCTGCTGGTCATTTCTTACAGAACAATAATATTCCATAACGTTCATATGCCACAATTTACTCAACCATTCTCCAATTGATGGGCATCCATTCATTTTCGAGGTCCTAGCCACCACAAACAGGGCTGCCACAAACATTTTGGCACAAAGAGGTCCCTTTCCCTTCCCTAGTATCTGGGTATAAGCCCAGTAGAAGCACTGCTGGATCAAAGGGTATGCACAATTTGATAACTTTTTGAGCATAGTTCCAAATTGCTCTCCAAAATGGCTGGGCCTGTTCACAATTCTATCAACAATGTATCAGTGTCCCTGTTTTCCCACATCCCTTCCAACATTCTGCATTATCTTTCCCTGTCATTCTAGCCAATCTGACAGGTGTATAGCGGTATCTCAGAGCTGTCTTAATTTGCATTTCTCTGATTAATAATGATTTGGAGCATATTTTCATATGGCTATAAATAGTTTTAATTTCTTCGTCTGAGAATTGTCTGTTCATATCCTTTGACCATTTATCAATTGGAGAATGGCTTGATTTCTTATAAATTAGAGTCAGTTCTCTATATATTTTGGAAATGAGGCCTTTATCAGAACCTTTGACTGTAAAAATATTTTCCCAGTTTATTGTTTCCCTTCTAATCTTGTCTGCATTTGTTTTGTTTGTACAAAAGTTTTTCAATTTGATATAATCACAATTTTCTATTTTGTGGTCAATAGTGATCTCCAGTTCTTCTTTGGTCATAAATTCCCCCCTCTTCCACAGGTCTGAGAGGTAAACTATCCTATGCTCTTCCAATTTATTTATAATCTCATTCGTTATGCCTAGGTCATAAACCCATTTTGACCTTATCTTGGTGTACAGTGTTAAGTGTGGGTCAATGAATGGTTTGAATTCTTATAAAGTTGAGTCAGTAGTCTATATATTTTAGAAATGAGACCTTTATCAGAACTTCTGAATATAAAAGTCTTTTCTCAGTTTATTGCTTCCCTTCCAATCTTGTCTGCATTAGTTTTGTTTGTACAAAAACTTTTTAATGTAATATAATCAAAGTTATCCATTTTGCATTCCATAATGTATTCTACTTCTTCTTTGGCCACAGATTCCTTCCTTCTCCACAGATCTGAGAGGTAAACTTTCATATGTTCTTCTAATTTGCTTATAATATGACTGTTTATATCTAAATCATGAAACCATTTTGACCTTGTCTTGATGTACAGCATTAGGTATGGGTCAATGTCTAGTTTCTGCCATAATTTTCTAATTTTCCCAGCACTTTTTGTCAAATAGTGAGTTCTTTTCCCAGAACCTCTGGTATTTGAATTTATCAAACACTAAATCACTATAGTCATTGATTATTATTTCTAGTGAACCTAACCTATTCCACTGATCAATTATTCTCCTTCTTAGATAGTACCAAATGGTTTTGAAGAACACTGCTTTATAATGTAGTATTTGATCTGGTATAGCTAGGCCACCTTCATTTGCATTTTTTTTTCATTAATTCCCTAGAAATTCTTGATCTTTTGTTCTTACAGATGAACTTTGTTATTATTTTTTTTTCTAGCTATGTAAAGTAATTTCTTGGCAGCTTAATTGATATGTTACTAAATAGGTAGATTAATTTGGGTAGAATTATCACTTTTATTATACTAGCATGGCCTACCCATAAGCAGTTGATATTCTTCCAAATATTTGTTTTTTTTTTAATTTTAAAATTTATTATTATTATTTTTTTTTAAATAACTTTTTATTGATAGAACCCATGCCATGGTAATTTCTTACAACATTATCCCTTACATTCACTTCTGTTCCGATTTTTCCCCTCCTTCCCTCCACCCCCTCCCCCAGATGACAAGCAGTCCTATACATGTTAAATAGGTTACAGTATATCCTAGATACAATATATGTGTGCAGAACCGAACACCTCTCTTGTTGCACAGGGAGAATTGGATTCAGAAGGTATAAATAACCCGGGAAGAAAAATAAAAATGCAAGCAGTTTATATTCAGTTCCCAGTGTTCTTTCTTTGGGTGTAGCTGCTTCTGTCCATCCTTGAGCAATTGAAACTGAATTAGATCTCTTTATTGAAAAGATCCACGTCTATCAGAATACATCCTCATACAGTATTGTTATTGAGGTATATAATGATCTCCTGATTCTGCTCATTTAACTTAGCATCAGTTCATGTAAGTCTCGCCAGTCCTCTCTGTATTCATCCTGCTGGTCATTTCTTACAGAACAATAATATTCCATAACGTTCATATACCAAATTTAAACAACCATTCTCCAATTGATGGGCATCCATTCATTTTCGAGGTCCTAGCCACCACAAACAGGGCTGCCACAAACATTTTGGCACAAACAGGTCCCTTTTCCTTCTTTAGTATCTGGGTATAAGCCCAGTAGAAACATTGCTGGATCAAAGGGTATGCACAATTTGATAACTTTTTGAGCATAGTTCCAAATTGCTCTCCAAAATGGCTGGGCCTGTTCACAATTCTACCAACAATGTATCAGTGTCCCTGTTTTCCCACATCCCCTCCAACATTCTGCATTATCTTTCCCTGTCATTCTAGCCAATCTGACAAGTATGTAGCGGTATCTCAGAGCTGTCTTAATTTGCATTTCTCTGATTAATAATGATTTGGAGCATATTTTCATATGGCTATAAATAGTTTTAATTTCTTCATCTGAGAATTGTCTGTTCATATCCTTTGACCATTTATCAATTGAAGAATGGCTTGATTTCTTATAAATTAGAGTAAGTTCTCTATATATTTTGGAAATGAGGCCTTTATCAGAACCTTTGACTGTAAAAATATTTTCCCAGTTTATTGTTTCCTTTCTAATCTTGTCTGCATTTGTTTTGTTTGTACAAAAGCTTTTCAATTTGAAATAATCACAATTTTCTATTTTGTGGTCAATAGTGATCTCTAGTGCTTCTTTGGTCATAAATTCCTTCCTATTCCACAGGTCTGAGAGGTAAACTAAGCTATGCACTTCCAATTTATTTATAACATCATTCTTTATACCTAGGTCATGAACCCATTTTGACCTTATCTTTGTGTACGGTGTTAAGTGTGGGTCAATGTCTAGTTTCTGCCATACTAATTTCAGCAATTTTTGTCAAATAATGCATTCTTATCCCCAAAACTGAGGTCTTCGGGTTTGTCAAACACTAGATTATTAAAGTTATTGGTTGTTTTGTCTTTTGAACCTAACCTGTTCTATTGATCAACTAATCTATTTCTTAACCAACACCAGATGGTTTTAGTAACTGCTGCTTTATAATATAATTTTAGATCTGGTACAGCTAGGCCACCTTCATTTGATTTTTTTTTTTTCATTAATTCCCTTGAAATTCTTGACCTTTTGTTTTTCCATATGAACTTTGTTGTTATTTTTTCTAGGTCATCAAAATAGTTTTTTGGGAGTCTGATTGGTATAGCGCTAAATAAATAGAGTAGTTTAGGTAGTATGGTCATCTTTATTATATTTGCTCGCCCAATCCAAGAGCATTTAATATTTTTCCAGTTGGTTAGATCAGACTTAATTTGTGTGGAAAGTGTTTTGTAGTTTTGCTCATAAAGTTTCTGATTTTCCCTTGGCAGATAGATTCCTAAATATTTTATACAATCAGTAGTTACTTTAAATGGAATTTCTCTTTGTAACTCTAACTGTTGGGTTTTGTTAGTGATATATAAGAATGCTGATGACTTATGTGGGTTTATTTTGTATCCTGTGACTTTGCTAAAGGTATGGATTGTTTCTAATAACTTTTTAGTAGAATCTCTGGGGTTTTCTAAGTATACCATGATATCATCAGCAAAGAGCAATAATTTGTTTTCCTCATTATCTATTCTTATTCCTTTAATCCCTTTCTCAACTCTTATTGCCAAAGCTAACATTTCTAATACAATATTAAATAGAAACTGTGATAGTGGGCAACCTTATTTCACTCCTGATCTTATTGGGAATGGTTGCAGTTTGTCCCCATTACATATGATGCTTATTGCTGGTTTTAAATAGATGCTACTGATTATTTTAAGGAAAAGTCCATTTATTCCTATACTCTCAAGAGTTTTTAATAGGAATAGATGTTGGATTTTATCAAATGCTTTTTCTGCATCTATTGAGATGATCATATGGTTTTTGTTAATTTGATTATTAACATGATAGTTTTTCTAATAGTGAACCAACCCTGCATTCCTGGTATAAATCCTACTTGATCGTGGTGTTTATCCTGGGGATGATTTTCTGTAGTCTTTTTGCTAATATCTCATTTAAGATTTTAGCATCAATATTCATTAGGGAGATTTGTCTATAATTTTCTTTCTTTGTTTTCAACCTATCTGATTTAGGTATCAGTATGATGTCTGTGTCATAAAAGGAATTTGGTAGGGCTCCTTCATTCCCTATTTTTTCAAATAGTTTATAAAGCATTGGGGCTAATTGTTCTTTGAATGTTTGGTAGAATTCACATGTAAATCCATTAGGTCCCCGGGGAATTTTTTTTTAAGGGAGTTGATTAATAGCTTGTTCTATTTCTTTTTCTGAAATGGGACTATTTAAGCAATTTACTTCCTCCTCTGATAATCTGGGAAGCCTTTATTTTTGGAGGTTGTCATCCATTTCACTTAGGTTATCAAATTTGTTGACATAAAGTTGGGCAAAGTAACCCCTTATTATTTCTTTAATTTCCTCTTCGTTGGTGGAAAGTTCTCCCTTTTCATTTTTAAGACTACTAATTTAATTTTCCTCTCTCCTTTTTCTAATCAGATTTACCAAAGGTTTATCAATTTTATTGTTTTTTTTCATAAAACCAACCCTTAGTTTTATTTATTAGTTCAATATTTTTTTAACTTTCTATATTATTAATTTCTCCTTTTAATTTTAGAATTTCAAATTTAGTAATTGATTGGGGGTTTTTAATTTGGTCTTTTTCTAGTTTTTTAAGTTGCAGGCCCAATTCATTGATTTTCTCTTTCTCTATTTTATTAAAGTAAGCCTCTAAGGATATAAAATTTCCCCTTATTACTGCTTTGGCTGCATCCCATATATTTTGGTATGATGTCTCACCATTGTCATTATCTTGAGTGAAATTATTAATTGTATCTATAATTTGCTATTTCACCCAATCATTTATTAAGATGAGATTATTTAGTTTCCAACTACTTTTTGGTCTATTTACACCTAACTTTTTGTTGAATGTAGTTTTTATTGCATTGTGATCTGAAAAGAAAGCATTTATTATTTCTGCATTCCTGCATTTAATTTTGAGCTCTTTATG